>NC_142160.1:30624021-30936847 GCF_024610735.1 Ursus americanus | reverse complement strand
ATATTACACGAATTAATGAAACGATACAGTGTAATAATATGAGGCAACATATTTTAAAATAGGCATTTATGACTTAATAATAGCATTCCCGATCAGCTTTCTGTCAGAGTTAAAGTGGAACTGGTATAATAATAGGCCTACTTTATAGAAAAGCATTGATAAAGAATTTTCGTGGTTGATGATAAACTTGAGCTGGCTTCCTACAAAACAAATTATTCAGCTATACAGTGACTTTCCCAAAGAGCACATTTGCATGATCTTCAAGTTCACTGCTGGAGAGACTCTAAATAATAATCAGGCCATAAAGCCAGAGAAAGGCATTTTAGATTGCCATATAATTTGCACTGAGAACTTTTGAGAATTCCAATGGAGGCTGAACATCAGTAATCCTTCTTGGATAATAATGGAAATAATTAGGAAGGCTTCAAACAGCCTGTCTCTGTAAAAGTTTAGTGTCCTAAATGTGAGAGAGCAAGAACATTGAAAGTTGTTTAATGGCTTTTTGAACAGATCTAATCAGGCAAGTTTTACCCTCTGACACAAATTGGGTCTTGGCTGATGAAAATTGAAGCTACTGTTGCAAGGAACATTCAGATTCTTGCATACTTTTTACCTGCTTGAACAAACCATAGAGGAAAGTAATGATATACCTGCCTTAAATCACTTGGCCTTTCAAATTTGATATGCATTTAGAAGCAAACTGGAAATCTTTTCAAAGTGAGCAAAAAGAAAATATTTCAAATGTCCCTACATATTACTTTTATAACTCTTTCATAAGCCACTTACATAGTCAAGGCAGAATCTTAATTATACTAGAAAAATTAAGATAAATAGAAGTGAACCTAAAATCTGTTTCTGAGATCTACTTTTATATCTTCCATTGAATTATTGTGTATCTTTGGGATACTTTCAACTAAACATGTTTACAGAATTTCCATGTTATTCTACTCCAAGATAGTATTTATCATCATTCAGAAGAACAAAGTCAACTTGAGTTAATGTAGGGAAGTCACCTATTCCAAAATTTGCTTATTTTTTTTCATACTATTGACAACTTTAGAAGTGTGCTCTTGGTTTGTGAAAAAGACAGAAATAATATCAATATTAACTCATACTTGACATAACTCATACCCAATCCAGAAATCTTACAGAGAGCATGAAATAACCTGGAAAGGGACCATTTCTGAGCATTGTGGTTGTTCTGGAACTTAAATAGTATTTTGAAAAGTGTTGCTAACATTAATTAATGCTTCATTTTACACATTTAGGAGTTCAGATCTATGAGAAGGACAAATTTTAAAGTCTTAAGAGAGCTACCCATTTCAACTAATCTATGCTAGATATTTGACTACTATACTTCAAGCTGTCTAATAAATTTGGATGATATGTTGTATGTTCAAATTTATTACGAACATTAAAAAGTTGTGGACACCACTCACACAAACTAACTCAAAATGTATCAAAGACTTTAAGATCTGAAACCATAAAACTGCTAGAAGAAAACAGGAAAAAAGCTCCTGGACATGGATCTTGGCAATGATTTTTTTTGGATATGGTAGCAAAAGCATAAGCAACAAAATAAAAAATAAGGAAGTGGGACTACATCAAATTAAAAAGCTTCCACACTGGGGTGCCTGGGTGGCTCAGTTGGTTAAGCGGCCAGCTCTTAGTTTCGGCTTGGGTCATGATCTCAGGGTCTTGGGATCTGCTCCATGCTCAGTGGGGAGTCTGCTTGAGGACTCTCTCCCTCCACCCCCTCCCACACTCGGGGTCATGCTCTCTCTTTCTCTAAAATAAATATTTAAAAATAAATAGAAATGAAAAGTTTCCATACAGCAAAAGAAATGATCAACCAAATGAAAAGGCGGCTGCAGAATGGGGGAAAATATTTACAAATTATATCCAAAGTATATAAAGATCTCATACAATTCAATAATAACAAAAATCCTCCAATTAAAAAAGGGCCAAAGACCTACATAGACTTTTTTTCCAAAGAAGACATTCAGATGGCCATAGACACATGCAAAGGTGCTCAACATCACTCCTCATGAGGGAAAAGCAAATCAAACCCACAGTGAACTATCTTCTCCTCATACTTGTTAGAATGGCCATCATCAGAAAGACGAGTAACAAAGGCTGGTGAAGATGTGGAAGGAAGGCAACCTCTGTGCACTGTTAGTGGGAATGTAAACTGGTGCAGGCACTGGAACACAGTATGGATGTCCTCAGAAAATCAAAACTAGAACTACCATGTGATCCAGAAATCCCAGTTGTTGGTATACATCTGAAGGAAGTGACATCACTGTAGAAGCGATATCTGCCTCATGTTCATTGCAGCATTGTTTGTAACAGCCAAGACATGGAAATAATGGAATGTCCATCAGAGGTGAATGGATGAGCAAAATCTGGAAAATGTACACACACACACACACACACACACACACACACACACACACACACACGGAATATTCAGCCATAAAGAAGAAAATCCTGCCATTTGTGGCAACATAGGTGAATATTGAGAGCATTATGCCAAGTGAAATAAGTCAGAGAAAGACAAATACTATATGATGTCATTTACTCGTGGAATCTAAAACAACAGCAAACAACAACAACAACAACAACAAAAACAAAAACAAAACAGAGAAAGATCAGATTTGCTGTTACCAGAGGTGGGGATGGGGGGGTTGGAATGAGGAGAATTGGAGGAAGTTAATGAAAAGAAACAAACTTCCAGCTATAAGATAAATAAATACGAGGAATGTAACATATACAACATGATGACTATAGCTAATACTGCTGTACGGTATATTTGAAAGCTGCTAAAAGACTAGATTCTAAAAGACCCCATCACAAGGATAAAAACATTTTTCTTTTCTTTGTGTATCTATGTGAGCTGATGTTAACTAAGCTTTATGTGCTAATCATTTTGTAATATATGTGGGTCAAGTCATTATGTAATTTATACCGTTCTGTATGCCAATTATCTTGATAAAACTAAAAAAAATCAAATTTGTGGAAATGGCTTTCTATGTGCTCTAAAAACTAAGATATTTTTGTAGAATCACCTCAGTAATTTTCAGCAAGACACTTACTGGAAATATTCAGGTTGAGAGTTATCTTTATGCTTTTTCTGATAAATAATAGTTTGTCTTTGAGCACATCTTTCTTTTCTTCCTTCTGAAAATTGTAGGCAGAAAGATGAATAATTGATTTTTAATAGACTCTGTGTGCATGTACATGTGTGTAAATTTCAGTAACATCTGGTTTTAGTTTCTAGGAAAAAGCTAATACTGGTGAAATCAGTAAGTGATACAGTGGTGTTCCTATCTGACATGGGATGTCAATGGAAAGCTTATTGGATTAAGCAACTCTTCATGGAAATACACACATCATTGTAAATCTACTTAGGGAAAAGATAGTGAAAGTAGAAATTCTTATCATTTTTCCCATAAAAACCAGTTCTCAATTTACACTTGCCATGTTGCTAATGGGTCTTGGGAAATCTTAAAATTGAAATGAAATATTTACTTCATTTTTCTATTTGTTGTTATTTTAACAAATTCCAAGTTTTACGTGGTGCTTTATCTTCCTCTTAAATGTGACTTCTTCATGGCCTCTCTGTTAAATTTCATTGTTTAAGATTGCCTTTTAGCCCAATTTTAAGAGTTGTTGTTATTTTGTAAGCTATCCTTTGCCTTTCTGATGCTACTAAGTATCTTTGGAATATCAGAAAAATGTTGTCCTTCTTTAGCTTTTGAGTTATACTCACTTGAACAAAAAGCCATACAAAAGAATTTCAGAAGCATAGAAATACACCTTAAATTATTATGCTGTTTTCAAGTTATAATAAACTTCCTTAACAGATTTAAAATTTCACCATCGGGATGACTCTTTTGAGCAAGTAAGAGGTTTTATAGCCAGAATGCTATTATTCAAGTATTATCGATAATATATATAGGAACATCTTTATAAACTCTCAACCAAGATAGCCTAGTCCAACTGTGGGCAAGTCTAAGAACTAGAAAGCTTTTTGATATTTTGAACCTACTCTTAAATTTTTCATTTTCTTTCAGAACTCTGTCATTCTCTTCACTCTTCTTTCTGTATTCTAGTGTGTTTGATTTTGACTACTGTCCAATTTCCTTATTCCTCTGTCACTATCTTGAAACTTTGTTCAGTACACACTGACATCATTTTTCACTCATCAGTATTCTTCCTTCTGAAATTTGTCCTTCTCCCATCAATATCCAAACAGAACTCTCTAGAACCAAACCTAAACTTAACATCTTATATAAAAATTAACTCAAAATGGATCATAGATCTAAATGAGACATTTAAAAAAAACGCTATAAAACTTCTAGAAGAAATCACAGGAAAAATTTTTCCTTTGCTTAGGTTAGACAAGGAGCTCTTAGACATGACACCAAAGGTACAATCCATAAAAGAAATAAAATAATATAGACCATCAAACTTAAAAACTTTTGCTCTGTTGTGTGATCCCTATTAAGAGGATCAAGGTCTATTTAGAGTATCAAGTTTGTCATTGACACATTATCAAATCACATATCTGAGAAACAATTTTTATCCAGAATATATAAAGAATTCTCTAATCTCAGCAATTAAAAAAAAAAATCAGAAAATAGGCAAATCATTTTAACAGATATTTCTCCCAAAAGGGTATAGAGATGGCAAATACACACGAGAGAAAAGATGTTCACCATCATTAGTCATTAGGGAAATGCAAACTAAAGCTACAGTAAGATACCATTGCATACCTATTAAAACGGCAAAAAAATTAAAAAATACAGTATCAAGTGTTGACAAGGATAGAGGGCAACTGGATTTCTCAAACATTGTTGATGAAAACGTAAAATGTCATAGCCATTCTGGAAAGCAGCTCAGCTGTTTCTTAAAGTTAACAACCACGATACAGCCCTGCCCTCCTGGGTTTCTATCCTAGCGAGCTAAAGTATGTTCAGTCACTTTATAGTAGCCAAAAGCTGGAAAGCACCCAAAATTCAACTGGTGAATAAAGTGTGATACAACAAATACAAAGAAACAAACTAATGATACAAAGAATGATTTAGAAGGATGTCAAGGATTTATGCTGAGTGCAAAAGCCAATCTGAAAAAATTGGATATGATATGATTCTGTTTCTATAACATTCTTGAAATGGCAAAATCATAGTGATAAGTAGTCAGTTGCTGCCGGAGGTTAGGGTTGGGAGGAGGACAGAACTGTTAATGGGTAACATAAGGGAGTGTCTTTGTGCCCATGGAGCCGTTCTGTACCCTAATGGTAATATGTACCATGTGGTGATGCTTCAACAAATTTACACTTGGTATAAAATTTCAAAGAACTATACACATAAAAGAGAGCAAAAGAAGAGTGCGTTTAAAATCTATATAAAGTATATTTGCAAGTTAAGGGTATTGTGCCAATGTTGGGGCACCCGGGTGGCTCAGTTGGTTAAGTGTCTCGCTCTTGATTTAGGCTGAGGTCGTGATCTCAGCGTCATAAGATCAAGCCCCGCATTGGGCTCCACTCTGGGGGTGGAGCCTGCTTGAGATTCTCTCTCTCTCCCTCTCTCTCTCTGCCCCTCCCCCAACTCGTGCATGTGCACTCTCTCTGAAAAGAAAAATTAAAAAAAAAAAAGTATTGTACCAATGTGAGATTCCTGCTTTTGACCATGTACTGTGGTTATGGAAGATATGATCATTGGGTGAAGCTGCTTTAAAATATACCAGAATGATCATTACTATTTTGAAACTTCAGGAAGCCAACATATTTCAAAATAAAAAGTTGCATTTAAAAGAAAGAAGAGGAAATTGGGTATTTAGGGACAATTAGAAGTCTGTCACACTCAATAAAAAGATTTAAGGTCTTGAACAGGATTACAGTTTTTAAATTTCATTATTTTCCTAACACTATCATAGCTTAAGCAAAACCGCATTTAATAATATATGAATCTAGAAGAGAACCAGGTGATTTAAAATTAAATTTCCAGCTAAACATCTTAGGATGTTAAACCATAGTTTATTCTTAAATTTCATTCTTAAAATTATTAATGTCAATTAAAACCAATATATTAAATTACTTTTAGTTTATGACAAAAGTAACACTTCTTAAGAAAAATCAGTTAAAAACTTCAGTATGCTTTTATTAATTACTTGAATAATAAAGTTTCAGGGAGATCACTTAGATTCTAATTTATCATATTAGTCCTTATCAACAAAGATTTTCAAAGAAAGAAAAAAATCTATATTTAATTAATTTATATTTAACTTCAATTAAATTCCTCCATATAACCTTCTGTGAAGTTAAATCTTTTTTTTTTTTTTATTTCCAGACAATTGGATGAATTTGGGCATTAAATCCTGACCTTTGGTCCTTAGATATACTTCACATGCTTCAAGTATTATTGATTGCTTGAGTCCAATTATTTCTCCAGTGCCTGTGGGATTCTTAAAAACCCCTAACATTTGCAGGAAATGACCTTTATCGTACCCCATCATGCAACAGCTGTCAGAGATGTTTCTGCTGCCCATTCTCTGTCATACAGAGATAGAGTTTCTTCAGTAAGACCTCTGGTGTTGGGCCAGTAAAACTGCAGAGCTTCATTTTCTAAGACTCTTTTGACATTGAGGAAGATACCAGGTGACAATAACAAAGATAAATGTTAGTGATTACCACATGAGACTTATATATGGTCCGTGTCCTGCAGCAATGGAGATAATTGGAAGCTATGGAAATACTACAGATCCTAAACTTTTGCCATGTTAAGAATAAATATTTGGGTTGAAACCAGGAAAAAAATTTAGTTGTCAATTACTTGGCATTAGGCTGAAAATTCCCCTTGCTCATAAACTCTTATGAATGCAATTAAGTGCCCCAAGAAGCTGACACCTTGTCTGGGGGCTTGGTTGGAATTAAGTTGATAATCAGAATCATCAGAGGAGTCCTAAGAGAAAAGGGATTGACTGAACTGTTGTGGTTATTTTTCCCTAGAATGTGAAATCTGCTTTTAGATCAAACTATTCAGTTTCAACTCAGGGTAGGAAATAATAGCCTAGGTGATTATGTGCTGTGCCATTTTTTAAAATATTGATTCTTTCTTTAATACCACTGGTTTTTCTCAAGCACTTGGTGTTTCCTGGCCAGTTGGTCACATTTACTACCAGGTGATTAAAATCTACAGTATATGCAACTGGTAGAGGTTTCCTTGGCTACTGTAGAGGTTGGCTTCCTCACAGGACTTTCCCAGAATGAGGACCATGGTAGCCGCTCTCTGTAAATGAGCAGGGGTAATCATAGTGGTCTCACCTATAAGGTGACTGGCTGAAGAGCAGACAGGGTATTGGGAGTCCATGTAGTTCCCAATTTAAATAATGAATTTCCCTCTAAGGTTAAAAGGCTTTAGTGTATTTCTTCTTTAAAGAAAGTTGCTCTTCACATTTTCCTTTTTTCCTCCTCCTTGGTGAAAAAGCAGAGAGGGGGAGCAGAGGAAACTGCAAAGAATAAAATAGGACAATAAGAATGTGCAAAGGTTAAAAGAAGAAAAAGTTAAATTATAACAATCTTAGTGTTGTCTCTGTGCAGCTCTTATGCTTTGCATGGTTTTATTTATGTTTGCATTGTTGGTCTGCATTTGTATTCACTCTTAGTTTTGGCTTATAGCTTTTCTGTTACACTCACAGGGTCTTGTGGTTGGCAAACCACCCACACTTAACGTACTCCCAAACACACATGGTGCACATGTGAATCTGCACATGTACTCAGAGGAAGAGAGAGAAAGGGGAGACAAGTGATGAAAACAAAAGCAAAAACAAAAAGCAGTGAAACAGAAAAAAGCATTTAGCTAAGTAGAAGTAAAGAAGAAAAATGAAGCCTATATGGAAGAAAGAGATAGAGATTATTCTATGGAGGATTTGTGGCTCTGATTCATCTTCCAAAGATTGAAGAAAAGGATTTGAACTCAGATTTCTGCCACTGAAGCCTATACTCTAATAGCTGTCGTATTCTAGCATTACATTTAATATTTTTATTTATTTAGTAATTTTTACGCATGAAGTCCTGTTAAGTTCTATAAGAAGGAAAAATGCAATGAAGACTCATCCCTGCCTTCCAAAAACTTAACTTGCTATTCCCTGAAGACCTAACTAAATAGAAAAATTTTAAGGATATTTAATTACCATTTACCAACATATATTGAGTGCCTTTTGTGCATTACACACTGTGCAAGGCAATAGAAATACAAATAATAATAGATGATAAATAGGTAGCAGAATATAATCTTTGTCCTCAAATAATGTACAATATAGCTAGAGAATAGATTAGATTATAGAATGAGGAATGAGAACTCAGAAGAGTGAACCTAACCTAGTTGGGGTGGGACCCGGGGAGAATGGGGTATGGCTTTCTTTTAGAAGAGTTGATCCCAGCAAGGTTCGTAGGATGATAACAGCATTGCAGAGAGAAAGGGTGGAAATTACAAAAACGTAGAGAAAATACAGTACAGCAGAGGCACTGAAAGGTGTTTAATGTTGCTCAGGGTAGTTCCAAAAATGATTTGAGAAAAGCATGTTGGAAATGAAGTCAAGGGCCAATCTTAGACTCCCTTGCAAGACTTGCAAAGATTTAAGACTTAACCTCTACCTAATTAGAGAGCCTTTGAAGGCATTTAAAAAGTTAAAATGTCCATGCTACCCAGAGCAATCTACACTTTCAATGCTATCCCAATCAAAATACCGATGACATTTTTCAAAGAACTGGAACAAATAGTCCTTAAATTTGTATGGAACCAGAAAAGACCCCAAATCTCCAAGGAACTGTTGAAAAGGAAAAACAAAGCTGGGGGCATCACAATGCCGGATTTTGAGCTGTACTACAAAGCTGTGATCACAAAGACAGCATGGTACTGGCACAAAAACAGACACACAGACCAATGGAACAGAATAGAGAGCCAGAAATGGACCCTCGGCTCTTTGGGCAACTAATATTTGATAAAGCAGGAAAAAACATCCGGTGGGAAAAAGACAGTCTCTTCAATAAATGGTGCTGGGAAAATTGGACAGCTACATGCAAAAGAATGAAACTTGACCACTCTCTCACACCATACACAAAAATAAACTCCAAATGGATGAAAGACCTCGATGTGAGACAGGAATCCATCAAAATTCTAGAGGAGAACATAGGCAGCAACCTCTACGACATCGGCCAAAGCAACCTTTTTCATGACACATCCCCAAAGGCAAGAGAAACAAAAGATACAATGAATTTATGGGACTTCATCAAGATTAAAAGTTTCTGCACAGCCAAGGAAACAGTCAGAAAAACTAAGAGGCAGCCCACGGAATGGGAGAAGATATTTGCAAATGACACTACAGATAAAGGACTGGTATCCAAGATCTACAAAGAACTTCTCAAACTCAATACACGAGAAACAAATAAACAAATCAAAAAATGGGCAGAAGATATGAACAGACACTTTTCCAATGAAGACATACAAATGGCTAACAGACACATGAAAAAATGTTCAAAATCATTAGCCATCAAGGAAATTCAAATCAAAACCACACTGAGATACCACCTTACGCCAGTTAGAATGGCAAAAATAGACAAGGCAAGAAACAACAAATGTTGGAGAGGATGTGGAGAAAGGGGATCCCTCCTACATTGTTGGTGGGAATGCAAGTTGGTACAGCCACTCTGGAAAACAGTGTGGAGGTCCCTTAGAAAGTTAAAAATTGAGCTACCCTATGATCCAGCCATTGCACTACTGGGTGTTTACCCCAAAGATACAGACGTAGTGAAGAGAAGGGCCATATGCACCCCAATGTTCATAGCAGCAATGTCCACAATAGCTAAATCATGGAAGGAGCCGAGATGCCCTTCAACAGATGACTGGATTAAGAAGTTGTGGTCCATATATACAATGGAATATTACTCAGCTATCAGAAAGAACGAGTTCTCAACATTTGCTACAACATGGACGGCACTGGAGGAGGTAATGCTAAGTGAAATAAGTCAAGCAGAGAAAGACAAGTATCATATGATTTCTCTCATCTATGGAACATAAGAACTAGAATGATCAGTAGGGGAAGAAAGAGATAAAGAAAGGGGGGTAATCAGAAGGGGGAATGAAACATGAGAGACTATGGACTATGAGAAACAAACTGAGGGCTACAGAGTGGAGGGGGGTGGGGGAATGGGATAGGCTGGTGATGAGTAGTAAGGAGGGCGCATATTGCATGGTGCACTGGGTGTTATACACAACTAATGAATCATCGAGCCTTACATCGAAAACTGGGGATGTACTGTATGGTGACTAACATAATATAATAAAAAATCATTATAAAAAAAAAGTCTGATTGTAAAACCAGCACTGAGTGAAATGTATTTGAAATGTCATTCAGAGAACAGTGAGAGTATCAAAAGGCTGAGACCAATTAGGAAGGCAGGAAGAAAAGTTGTAAACATCATCAGATATCCAGGAGCTAGGTGGAGGGTGAAAAATATCTAAGTGTCCACACTCCCTCGATATATATGATAGCCATGCTGTGCACTTCACGAAAGCAGCGCATGTGGGCTTTCTGGACCTGTAAGTAAGTGTGCTTTGCCCTGCCCTCACACCCCGCCTGCTCCATCTCTCTCTGTTAGCTCATGCGCAGCTGCTGCATCTCTCCCCAGACCTAGCTGCACATGGTTCCTGGCTTTGGCTTTGCCCCATACGCATTATCTTCTGAATGACGTGTATGTGCTCTCCAGCTAGTCCTGTCCTACTCAGTGCCCCAGAGTAGGTAGGACACCATATGGTTAATGACAGGTAGAAAAGACAAAATGATTTATTAGAAAGATATTTATGATGTAGGTAGGGGGGATGGTGAATGAGAGATGGTGCTTTTTACATGGAGGAGTAAGAAAAGATTAATCAACCACAACTCTGCCTACAACAACAGAACAGGAGATGGTATCATTTATTGATTTAGAAAATGTACAAGAAGGAGCCAGCATCATAACCTAAGGACAAGGTATCCCGTTTGTATCTATTGAGATGGAAGTGCCTCTGGGATACCGGATGGCAATTCCCTAAAAAGCAGCTCAATCTCTGAGGCTATGGAAAGACAGTTGGGAGTAATGAACATGTTAGCAGTAGTTGAAACCATGGCAACAGATGAAACCATTTAGATGAATTGCATAGAATAAGCAGAGGAGAAATTCCGGACATCAAACTTTGCAAGCATGGGCAAAGGAAAGGGAACATAAAGAAGGATCTGAGAGGTCAAACAAGATGAGAGTATTCAGAAGAGTGACAAGCAGTATCAAATGTAATGAGTAGCATGTAAACTGCCACATGTTCTTTGGAATAGATGGACATTATATCAGTGACCTTGGAAAGGGGACTTCCTGTAAGTGACTGGAAGTTGGATTAAATGAAAAATGAGGAAGCGAGGCATTACAGGTTATTCTTCAGCTTGTTTGTAATTGGTAAGGTAAAAAGTTGAAAGACAAAATTTTTATAATTAAAAAATTATCTTCTTTATTGAGTAGGATAATCTAGCAATGAAGGAAAGATAGAAGATTTGGAAGAAAGAATATAATGAACGAGTCAAGTTTCTGAAGGAAGCAGGATGTAATATCCAGCTTGGAGAAGTTGGGATTGAGCCAAGAACGAAGGGAAAATGGTAATCTCTCTCAGGCCAGAGGAACAATTGGCAGTGATGTGTGGAAGAATGGAGATAGTCTTCAAGGACGAGGATTAACTATTTAGCAGTATAGGGTAAAAGAATGTTTTCTAAGTTTTAAAACTAAAATAAGTGACAGTGATAAGAGGCATGTCATTAAAACATTTACAAGCAACATTCACTGACTACTGTGTACTAGACATCGTGTCAGCCAGTTGGAAGTAGCAATTAAAAGGTCACCTATAAAATTGAGGAATTAATAATGAAGAATAACATTTTTAAATAAGAAACCGTTGGTGTGATGAGTATCCCAAAGGGGAAAGCAAGGTTTCTAACAATTTTTAAATAATTCAGATATTATAACTTTCTCTCCTATTACTAAATGGAGAAAAGTAGGAGCTGTGTGTTTCTACCTGCATTAAAGCTCTGATCATCATGTTCTCAAGTAGAATGTATAGTTCAATGCAGAGACATCTGAAATCATAAAAAAAAAATGTCTAAAATAACTGCCACCACAAAGCTGCTTTGATGAGAGAACAGATGGGTGACAGCACGGAGTTTCTATAAGCAGGTAGGAAAACAATCAGAGTTAGCAAACAACATCCGTGGTAACAAGCCTAGAATCCCCAAGAGGATATTTTCCTTTATTGGTGGGTAAACATTTAGCAGTTTTGATTACCAGAGCGTCTTCTAACCTGGTGGTGCCCACTCGCTAGAGTGTTTTCCAGAAAGCATTTCATATAGCTCATATTACCTGTAAAATATTTCATCTAGACAGCTTTATCAAAAAGTATTTAGTACTTTATGGGTTGTGCATTTAGGGTATGTGTCTCAAAGCACATACAATTCTTTCCAGATTCCTGAGAGAGGTAACGGGGAAAAATGAGTGTATGGGAATTGGTACAGTAGCCCTAAAAAAACCAAAAAGATGTGCTGAGAAGCTAGAAGTAAGATTTGACTGCAAAAGAGAAATAGATAATTATTCCCGTATGTATTACGTATTCCTGTATATAATTAAATTTACATGAGTGGTCCTTCTATCAGTTTTCTATTGCTACCATAACAAATCACCACAAACTTGGTGGCTCAAATCAACAAAAATTTATTATCTTAGAGTTCTATAAGTTAGAAGTCAGCAAGGATCTCACTGGGTTAAAATCGTCATGTTAGTTTGGCTGTATTCCTTTCTGGAGACTATAGGGTTGTGTATTTCCTTGCATTTTCCAGTTTCTAGAGGCCACCAACATTCCTTGGCTCCTGGCCCTCTTTTTCCATCTTAAAAGCCACCAATGTTGTATCTTTCTGGCCATTCTCAAATGGCCACATTTCCCTCTGACTCTGTCTTCTGCCTCCTTATACATTTAAGAGCCCATGTGGTTATATTGGGCTCACCCAAATAATCCAAGATAATCTTCCTATCTCAAGGTCCATAACTTTAATTATCTCTGAAAGTTCCTTCTGCCATATAGAGTATCGTATTCATACATCCCAGGGATTAAGATGTGGGCATCCTTGGGGCCATTACTCTGCCTACCACAGACCTATTGCTTAATAAAAAGTTGGTAACAGGAAAATGAAAAAAGACAAAAATAATTCAGATAATGCTGATTATTTTAAAGCAGATTTAAAAAAATATATATTTCCGTGAGATGAAACTAAGTTTTATATTCCCTGTGACCCCAGCAGTACCTTTCTACTTGAATAACAAATGATAAGAACTAAAAAAATGTATAGAAAGACCGAGGAAATAGTGAGGCACACCAGACAAGAAAGCAAAACACTTATACGATGATATGGGCTCACTTACAAACTCTGAGATCTAGGAAAAGTCATAATTTTAAATGTAAAATGGGGATATCAGTTACCACTATTGATATATGCATAGGTACTTTGTAAATGTAATTTCTCATTCTGCCTACCTGAAAACATTATTGTAAAAATCATACGAGCAATCTGCATGTGAAGGTTCTTTGTAAATTATAAAACACCGTGGGATTTTTACAAGATTTTGAAGGCACTCCACATATTTTACCAGCGATTTAAAGAAACTTGTGATATATTTGCTATTTGTTATTCTTATTTGTTATTGTAGGACTTTGATTATTCCTTTTTTAAATATTACAACAACTGAGATTGACAGGATGTTTGTTGTCCCAATTCATATATTAACAGATTCCACATTCTAGTGCTCTAGAAATAGAATTCTTTCCTCTCACCTCTTGGGTGCCCGCTCGTATTTCTATTTGTGAATTAAGGAATTCAACTCCAAGGGAAAGCCTGTGACATAATTTCATATCTCAGTTGAAACCTTAGCCTCTAACAAAGTGAAGAAAGAGGCTACCAATTTGAGGAGAGTGGTCAACTTGAAGGAAAAGAAAACTTGGACACAATTAATTCCAGAGATTTATAAAGAACTGGGATGTAAACCAGTAATTCTGACAACTTGGAGTTAGATTTCAGTTTGTTTTGGTTTGGTTTTAGAGGAAATAACACAGTGTGGAATTTTGCCAATGCAATGGTATCTGTCGTACAATGAAAAAATTCTTACACTTGACCAATGAGCATATAAAAAATGCTCAACATCATTAATCATCAGAGAAATTCAAATCAAAACCACACTGAGATATCACCTCACACCCAATAAAATGGCTACTATTAAAAAAAAAAAGGAAAAAACAAAACAAAAAGTGAAAACAGGATCTTGAAGAGAGATTTGCATGCCCACATTCATTGCAGCACTAGTCACAATAAACAAGAGGTGGAATCAACCTAAATGTCTATCAGAAGATAAATGGATTTTAAAAATGCAGTGTATACATAACACCAGAATATTGTTCAGCCTCAAAAAAGAAAGCCTATTACATGCACAACATGGATGCACCTTGAAGGCATTATGCTGAGTGAAACAGGCTGTTCACAACGACACAGTTACTGGACGATCCGCTGATCCAGGGTATCTGAAGTAGTCCAGTTCTAGAAACAGAAGGTAGAATGGTAGTTACCAGAGGCTAGGGGTCAGGGGGGAAAGGGGAAACTGTTGCTATCTAAGGAGTATAGAGCATTTTTGTTTGGTTTGTTTTTGGTTTTGTTTTTCATTTGGTTTGGTTTGGTTTTACAAGATGAAAAAGTTCTGGCGATCTGCCTCACAACACTGTGAATAAACTTAACACTACTGAATCGCACATTTAAAAATGGTTAAGATGGTAAATATTAAATGTTTCAAAAAATCGCAGATGTCCTCCTGAAGGATACAGACCTGATGAGCACATGGTTGAACCAGCAAAGGCCTGGGGTCAAGATGAAGAGATGCTACTGGCAATAACTTAAAATGTATGTGGAAAAAAAAGAACGTATGGCCGTGAGCTCCTGGGGCAGATGCCTGTACATCACAGCAAAGGATTAAATGATACCAATGTAGTAACTCAAGAGTAAACACCCTCCCTCCCCACCCCACCCCACCCCCCGGCAAAGATGCTGGGTGTATACCAGGACGCACTAGCTTCCTGCCACGGACATAGAGTTTGCCTCATGGACACAGATACCCTCCTAGGGCAGAAAAGGGAAGTGAGGAAAAAAAGCAAACTATTAAATATTTTACCTAAGAAAGCAAAAATAACAAAAACGTCAGTTATTCCACAGTAATCATTTAAAATCTAATAGGGAGTTGTATTTTTAAAATGTTCAATATTTAAAGTGAAGGGAGACAATTCAGACTGAAAGAAACTCTATTAACTGGCAATTCTAAATCTAGCCACCTGCTGAAAGGTGGTCTCATAAGCAGAGCATGGCCATGCTAGAGAGTAACAACTGTGTTTTCTGCGGATACCTTAGTTGTAGTGTATGTTAACATGAGTATCCCTTTTCTCAGTTTTGGCTGAGGCCTCAAGCTAGTAACGGTCAGTCATGCCCACATTGCAAAAGAGGATATGAGTTCACTGAAGCAGACCTTGTCATAATTTTCATGAACTTTAGAAGACTACCTGCCTCTATTCTTTTAAAAATGTTGGAGAGAATATTAGAAAGGATTTTTTTTTTAAGAAGAGATGTTGGAATGCTCTTGTCTCACTACTGTGCTTTGAGGAATTTTTTGAGGGCCAAAGATACATAGGATGGATCCACTCGACGTCTATGTCAGGAGGTAGGTGGCTCCTTGGATTAGTCCAGAGTCCTGGATGTTCTCTTTGAGCTGCTTTAACAAGGTACTGGAGACTGGGTGGCTTATACAGCAAACTAGAAGCTGGGAAATCTGAGATCAAGGTGTGAGCAGATTTGATGTCTGGGGAGGACATCCTTCCTGGTTTACAGACAGTGCCTTCTTGCTGAATCTTCACATGGTAGAGTGAGAGGGAAAGGAACTGAGGTCTTTTCATCTCTTAAGAGATGAAAATCTCTTATACCAATCCTATCATGGAGGTACCACTCCTAGACCCTCATCCAAACCTAGTTATCGCCCAAAGTCCCCATCTCCAAAAATCATCGTATTGTGGATTAAGACTTCAACATATGAATTTTGGGAGGTCATGAATATTTGTGCATAGTCAGTACCTACTCTGGAGGATGTCCACTGGTCACATTTAATCCTTGGCTGTAACTTGCTGACATCTGTCCCTAGAGCCCATAGCCATTGTTCTTTTTGTTTGTTTATTTTTGCTTTTGTTTTTTTGGGGGGGTTATTTTTAATTTTTTTAATTTTTTAATATATTTTTTAAATTTATTATGTTAATCACCATACAGTACATCCTTAGTTTTTGATGTACTGTTCCATGATTCATTGTTTGTGTATAACACCCGGTGCTCCATGCAATATGTGCCCTCCTTAATACCCATCACCGGCCTAGCCCAATGCCCCACCCCCCTCCCCTCTAAAGCCCTCAGTTTGTTTCCCAGAGTTCATAGTCTCTCGGGGTTCATTCCCTCTCTGTTTAACCCCCCTTCATTCTTCCCTTCCTTCTCCTACCAATCTCCCTGCTATTCCTTATGTTCTACAAATGAGTGAAACCATATGATAATTGTCGTTCTCTGCTTGACTTATTGCACTTAGCATTATCTCCTCCAGTTCCGTCCATGTTGCTGCAAATGTTGGGTAATCGTTCTTTCTGATCATAGCCCTTGTTCTTTGATTTGCTTTTGAAGTCCTCACCAGTGATCACCACTTCATCTTGACTCAAGATGTGGCAGAGGAGAGGGGAAGAGAGATAGTGTGCTGGTCTGAGTTTCATCTAAGATCCTGTCCAGGACTCTGTAGAAGTACTGAGTGCATCAAGAAAGGGGTAAATCTGCAGATTCCTAGGAGCTGAGGGGGGCAGACATAAGTGGTTGTCCACAGAGTGCAATCCTGTATTCCTAGCACCATGAACAGAAAGTCAGTAATGCCTTCATTTCCTGACTGTTTGAGGGCACATACTCTATAGGACACCAGAAAAAAAGATAATGGGTGCATTTATAACCATTCAGCAAATATTGGAATTGAGTATCAAAGCTTGCTTTGTTGCAAGGGAAAATTTTGTGTCCCCTTCTGCCGTGCTTGCATTATGATAACTAGCATTTCTTGCTCTCTCTTCCCACTGAGACAGAGCTAGAAGAAGAAGAAGGGAAAACTAGTGCATGAAGAAAGTGAAAACATTTACTGAAGCAGAGATTTTACTATGTCCCCCAAAGAAATAATTGGTAGATTGAAAATAGCTGACAGTGTCCACCCTGTGAGTTAGCATAGACTAATTAAATAGAGAAATATTTCAATGGTTATTCCAAATATACATATTACATCTAATATGTCCATATGAATTTTAAGTAGTTGCTCCCCAGAAAGCACTGACTGCTTTGCACAGCACTAGAAATGGTCTTGAATGCCAAAAAGTTCCGTCAAAATCTTTGTGGGTTTTTGCGATTTAAGCCAGAGATAAAAAATTCATTCCTTTATATAGATTATATCCAAAAGGAAAACATTGGAAATTAAAGATGTTATAGCAATTGTAAGTTGAAATTTCTTTGCATTAAGTTAAAATATGGTTATATTTGGAGAGAAGAGAGTATGAGAAATTGTCCTAAAGGTGACTGATAAGAAATTGTGAATTTTTATTTTTTTATTTTTTTTAAATGTTTTTTATTATGTTAGTCACCGTACAGTACATCCCTGGTTTCTGATGTAAAGTTCGATGATTCATTAGTTGCATATAACACCCAGTGCACCATGCAATATGTGCCCTCCTTACTACCTTTTTTAATTTTTTTAATTATTATTATTTTTCTTTTTTATAATGATTTTTTATTATATTATGTTAGTCACCATACAGTACATCCCCGGTTTCCGATGTAAGGCTCGATGATTCATTAGTTGTGTATAACACCCAGTGCACCATGCAATACGTGCCCTCCTTACTACCCATCACGGGCCTATCCCATTTCCCCACCCCCCTCCCCTCTGTGGCCCTCAGTTTGTTTCTCATAGTCCATAGTCTCTCATGTTTCATTCCCCCTTCTGATTACCCCCCTTTTCTTTATCTCTTTCTTCCCCTACTGATCATCCTAGTGCTTATGTTCCATAGATGAGAGAAATCATATGATACTTGTCTTTCTCTGCTTGACTTATTTCACTTAGCATTATCTCCTCCAGTGCCGTCCATGTTGTAGCAAATGTTGAGAACTCATTCTTTCCGATAGCTGAGTAATATTCCATTGTATATATGGACCACAACTTCTTAATCCAGTCATCTGTTGAAGGGCATCTCGGCTCCTTCCATGATTTAGCTATTGTGGACATTGCTGCTATGAACATTGGGGTGCATATGGCCCTTCTCTTCACTACGTCTGTATCTTTGGGGTAAACACCCAGTAGTGCAATGGCTGGATCATAGGGTAGCTCAATTTTTAACTTTCTAAGGGACCTCCACACTGTTTTCCAGAGTGGCTGTACCAACTTGCATTCCCACCAACAATGTAGGAGGGATCCCCTTTCTCCACATCCTCTCCAACATTTGTTATTTCTTGCCTTGTCTATTTTTGCCATTCTAACTGGCGTAAGGTGGTATCTCAGTGTGGTTTTGATTTGAATTTCCTTGATGGCTAATGATTTTGAACATTTTTTCATGTGTCTGTTAGCCATTTGTATGTCTTCATTGGAAAAGTGTCTGTTCATATCTTCTGCCCATTTTTTGATTTGTTTATTTGTTTCTCGTGTATTGAGTTTGAGAAGTTCTTTGTAGATCTTGGATACCAGTCCTTTATCTGTAGTGTCATTTGCAAATATCTTCTCCCATTCCGTGGGCTGCCTCTTAGTTTTTCTGACTGTTTCCTTGGCTGTGCAGAAACTTTTAATCTTGATGAAGTCCCATAAATTCATTGTATCTTTTGTTTCTCTTGCCTTTGGGGATGTGTCATGAAAAAGGTTGCTTTGGCCGATGTCGTAGAGGTTGCTGCCTATGTTCTCCTCTAGAATTTTGATGGATTCCTGTCTCACATCGAGGTCTTTCATCCATTTGGAGTTTATTTTTGTGTATGGTGTGAGAGAGTGGTCAAGTTTCATTCTTTTGCATGTGGCTGTCCAATTTTCCCAGCACCATTTATTGAAGAGACTGTCTTTTTCCCACCGGATGTTTTTTCCTGCTTTATCAAATATTAGTTGCCCAAAGAGCTGAGGGTCCATTTCTGGGCTCTCTATTCTGTTCCATTGGTCTGTGTGTCTGTTTTTGTGCCAGTACCATGCTGTCTTTGTGACCACAGCTTTGTAGTACAGCTCAAAATCCGGCATTGTGATGCCCCCAGCTTTGTTTTTCCTTTTCAACAGTTCCTTGGAGATTTGGGGTCTTTTCTGGTTCCATACAAATTTAAGGACTATTTGTTCCAGTTCTTTGAAAAATGTCCTCGGTATTTTGATCGGGATAGCATTGAAAGTGTAGATTGCTCTGGGTAGCATGGACATTTTAACTATGTTAATTCTTCCGATCCATGAGCATGGAATATCTTTCCATCTTTTTATGTCTTCCTCAATGTCTTTCAAGAGGGATTTATAGTTTCTAGAATATAGGTCCTTTACGTCTCTGGTTAAGTTAATTCCAAGGTAACGTATGGTTTTTGGTGCTAATGTAAATGGGATGGATTCCCTAATTTCTCTTTCTTCGGTCTCGCTATTCGTGTACAGAAATGCAACTGATTTCTCAGCATTGATTTTTTATCCTGCCACATTACTGAATTGCTCTATAACTTCTAATAGTTTGGGAGTGGCTTCTTTTGGGTTTTCCATATAGAGTATCATGTCATCTGCGAAGAGAGACATTTTGACTTCTTCTTTGCCGATTTGAATACCTTTGATCCCTTTTTGTCGTCTGATTGCTGTTGCAAGGACTTCTAGTACTATGTTGAATAATAGTGGCGAGAGTGGGCATCCTTGTCGTGTTCCTGATCTTAAGGGAAAGGCTTCCAGCTTTTCCCCATTGAGAATAATATTTGCAGTAGGTTTTTCATAGATGGCTTTTATGAGATTGAGAAATGTACCTTCTATTCCTACACTCTGAAGGGTTTTAATCAGGAAAGGATGCTGTATTTTGTCAAATGCTTTTTTGGCATCGATTGAGAGGATCATATGGTTCCTGAGTCTTTTCTTGTTGATATGATGTATCACGCTGATGGATTTGCAAATATTGAACCACGCTTGCATCCCAGGGATGAATCCCACTTGATCGGGATGGATAATCCTTTTAATGAACTGTTGGATTCTATTAGCAAGTATCTTGTTGAGGATTTTGGCGTCCATATTCATTAGGGAAATCGGTCTGTAATTCTCCTTTTTGAGGGGATCTTTGCCTGGTTTGAGGATCAAGGTAATATTGGCCTCATAGAATGAGTTTGGTAGCTTTCCTTCTGTTTCTATTTTTTGAAATAGCTTTAGGAGAATAGGTATTATTTCTTCTTTGAAAGTTTGGTAGAATTCCCCAGGAAAACCGTCCGGGCCTGGAGTTCTGTTATTTGGAAGGTTGTTTATCACTGACTCAATTTCTTCATCATTAATTGGCCTGTTTAAGAAATCAATTTCTTCCTGTTTCAATCTTGGTAGTTTATAGGTTTCCAGGAAGGATTCCATCTCTTCCAGATTGCTTAGTTTATTGGCATATAGCTGTTGATAAAAATTTCTAATAATCCTTCCAATTTCAATGGTGTTCGTCGTGACCTCTCCTTTTTCATTCATAATTTTAATAATCTGGGTCCTTTCTCTTTTCTTTTGGATAAATCTTGCCAGTGGTCCGTCAATTTTATTGATTCTCTCCAAGAACCAGCTTCTAGTCCTGTTGATCTGCTCTACTGTACTTCTGGTTTCTGCTTGATTGATTTCAGCTCTAAGTTTGGTCAACTGCTTCCTCGTGTGTGGATTAGGCCTGTCCCTCTGTTGCTGTTCCAGCTTCTTGAGGTGAGAATATAAAAACTGCATTTTAGATTTTTCTATTCTTTTGAGTGAGGCTTGGATGGCTATGTATTTCCTCCTTAGGACTGCCTTTGCAGTATCCCATAGGTTTTGGACTGTTGTATTTTCATTCTCATTGGTCTCCATAAATTGTTTAATTTGATTTTTGATTTCCTGGTTTATCGAGTCATTCCTGAGCAGGATGGTTCTTAGTCTCCAAGTGTTTGAGTTTCTTCCAAATTTTTCCTTGTGGTTGAGTTCCAATTTCAAAGCATTGTGGTCTGAGAATATGCAGGGGATAATTTCAATCTTTTGCTATCGGCTGAGACCTGTTTTGTGTCCCAGAACATGGTCTATTCTTGAGAATTTTCCATGGGCTTTAGAATAGAATGAGTATTCTTTGGTTCTGGGGTGTAGTGTTCTCTATATATCTATGAGGTCCAACTCATCGAGTATGGCATTCAAAGCCTTTGATTCTTTGCTTAGTTTTTGCCAGGGTGTTCTTTCTATTTCTGAGAGTGGAGTGTTGAGGTCCCCTACTATTAATGTATTTTATTTATATGTCTCTTTATTCTGGTTAAGAGTTGGCTTGTGTATCTTGCTGCTCCCCTGTTGGGGGCATATATATTT
Source organism: Ursus americanus (assembly GCF_024610735.1). Taxonomy (NCBI): domain Eukaryota; kingdom Metazoa; phylum Chordata; class Mammalia; order Carnivora; family Ursidae; genus Ursus; species Ursus americanus. The sequence continues at coordinate 30,915,135 of NC_142160.1, read as the reverse complement.
ATAATTGTCATATCCACTTGTTGAATACTTCCTTTAAGAATAATATAGTGCCCTTCTGCGTCTCTAACTACAGTCTGTGGTTTAAAATCCAATTTATCTGATATGAGAATTGCTACCCCAGCTTTCTTTTGAGGGCCATTTGCGTGAAAGATGGTACTCCATCCCCTTACTCTCAGTCTGAATGCATCTTTGGGTTCGAAATGAGTCTCTTGTAGACAGCAAATGGATGGGTCATTTCTTTTTATCCAATCTGCAACCCTGTGGTGTTGTAAGGGAGAATTTAAGCCATTAATATTAAGACTGAGTACTGAGAGATATGCTTTTAATGATGCCATGTTGCCAGTAAAGTCTTTGTTTGTATTGGCTGTGACTTTCTGTTCTGTATTACTCTTGGGGCCTTTTTACTTTTATAGAACCCCCCGTAATATCTCCTGTAGGTCTGGTTTCGTGGTTACGAAATTGGCTAGTGACTGTCGATTCTGAAATGTCTTTATTTCTCCATCAATTCTGAATGACAGCCTTGCTGGATAAAGGATCCTTGGCTGCATGTTTTTCTCTGAAAGAGCTTTAAAAATGCTCCCCCAACCCTTTCTCTCATTCCAGGTCTGTGTAGACAGGTCTGACGTAATTTTGATGCCTTTGCCTTGGTACGTGAGAAATTTCTTTGCCTTGGCCGCTTTCAATACTGTATCCTTGGATCTAATATTTGCGAAATGCACTATGACGTGACGTGGCGTAGGTTTGTCGTGGTTGAGCTTCGGAGGGGTCCTCTATGCCTCTTGGACACGAATGTTTGTTTCCCTTGCTAGATTAGGGAAGTTTTCAGCTACGATTTGTCCAAATATCTCTTCTAGACCTCTGTTTTTCTCCACCCCCTCGGGGATGCTGATGATTCTAACATTGGATCGTTTCATTGAGTCAGTAATCTCCCGTAGCCAACAATCGTGGGCTTAGATTTTTTTAAAAGCATCTTCTATTTTCATTTTTTCCTCTATTAACCCATCCTCCAATTCACTAACCCGTTCCTCTGCTTCTGTGACCCTGGCCATCAGAGCCTCTCATTTTGCCTGCATTTGGCTCATAGAATTTTTAATTTCTGTCAAATTCGCTTTCATTTCTGACTTTAGGGATTCTATATTCTCAGAAACCTTTTCGTTAATACTTTTTTCAATTCTGCTCATCAATTTGACCATCGTTACTCTGAATTCCATTTCTGATAATTTGGTTACATCCATATCCATTATTTCTGTGGCAGAGGCCACAGACTCACTGTCTTTTCTTTGCTGGGGGGGGGGTTTCTTCTTCTTGTCATTCTGATGAGGAGAGGTTGCGGGGTTGTCCAGAGCCCAAATTATTGACTGGGTCCCAGGCCGTGCCCCTTGTTTTATAGGGATCTTAGAGATGTGGGCTTCTTCTTTAAAGATTTTATTTATTTATTTATCTGAGAGAGGGAGGTAGACAGTCAGCAAGAACGGGAACAGAAGCAGGGGAGTGGGAGAGGAAGAAGCAGGCTCCCAGCGGAGGAGCCCGACGAGGGACTCCTTTCCGGAACGCTGGGATCACGCCCTAAGCCGGAGACAGGCACTCAATGACTGCGCCACCCAGGCGCCCGGGTTGTGGGCTTCTTGATTTTTCAGCCTGCCTTCTGTTCTGGGGGAGGGGCCTGCCGCACCGATACTCAGGCAACCCTGTTTGGGTAGAGTCTCCGTGTCCCCCGCGAGGGGGGATGGAGATGGGCATGCTGTGAGCCGGTATTTCCAGGCTTTTGTTCTCTGGCAGCTTTCCCTGGCGGTCGGCTATGCCTCTTCTGAGAGTCAGAGCAGCAGAGGCTGCATTGTCACACAACAGAGGGATTGCGGCCCGTTCTCCACTGATGTTCTGGCCACTTTAACTCTGTTACTGTTGGTGCTGCTCAACCCTGCAGCGACCCAGGATGTGCGCACCAACCCGGCGTCCCTGCCCTCACTTCCAGGGCAGGCGCCTCTCTGTCCTTTGTGTTTCTAATGCCGCCAGCCACCGCCGCCCCGCGCGCTCCCGGGTCTCCTGGTCTCAGTCTATGCCCGGTGAGCACATCGCGATTCCGGAGTTCCGTGAGAAGCCTGGTGACGCGCGCACCCGGTTCAGGGTCTCAGTCTGCTGTTTCGCGGGTGCCGACCGCGAGTCCGCCCGCTCCCCCGTGCAGGTGGCCCGCCAGCCGCCAGCCGCACCGCGCGCGCTCCGGGAGCTCCCGGTCTCAGTCTGGATCCCGTGATCACACCGGGATTCCGGTGTTCCAGGAGATGCCTTGTGGCGCGCGTTCACGGCTCACCGGTCTCAGTCCGCTCTCTCGCGGGTGCCCTCTGTGAGTCTGCCCGCTCCCCCATGCAGGTGGCTGCTGCTTCCCGGCGCCCAAATGCGTCGGCTCCCTCCCCCTTCCGTTTATCTTCCGATATCTGCGCGGTTTTACGGCACCCCTCTTGGTACCTCAATACTCAGTGCTGGAGATGTTCATTTGTAGAGATCCAGATGTATCTTCCTGCGTCTCAGGCTGATTCCGTGGTTATTTAGGCTGGTCTGGTACCTATCCAGCTCGACTCAGGGGACCTGTGAAAAAGGGGTCCCCTACTCCTCCGCCATCTTAACTCCTCAGGAATTGTGAATTTTTAAATTGAGTTTGGACAAATGAGTTAGGCCAACTTTAAAATGACTGTTCTCAAATTAAGCCCATATTTAAAGTATAAGACTTGGAAATTTAAGGTCCCTCAGAAAAAAAATATTTAGCACATTGGCTCCATTTGACTATTTTATGAAGATTTTTTAATCTTAGAACTAGGGTTGTCTTTTTTAAATTAATTCCGTTAAATGTGTATGAAATCATAATGCTAAAAACATACAGAGATAGCTCAGGGATTTTTCTTATTCCTTAGTGGGTCATGGTGCTGTATAAAAAGAGGAGCAATGTGGCACAGATTATTTTACAGTAAATGTTCACTCCCTGGCAGGATTTCTGGATTTCTGGGATGGCAATATGAAGAGTTTTCTTCCAGAATTGTGAATGTAAGGGAACCCTCTGTCACGGGCATGTGATCCAGAAAATTGTCTGAATACTTGCAACAATGATACCAAAGTCTCAGAAAATATTTAGTGAACTCTCAGTGTATCAGCTGTATTGGTCATTGTGACCTCTCAAGGCTGACCTGATTGATTTTTCTGAAATACAAGTAAACATCAGCATTGTCTCCTGTCTCCAAAAATGTGAATACAAATTCATGGTATGCACAAGAAACAAGTATTTAGAGGTCCCGAGTGTGTTTGTAGTGAGCATGAGCTCTGCAAAGTTAACATACAAAATGCAAGGCCAATAGCATATGGTGGTGCAAACCAAACTGAAAGATTACAGTCATTTAATGGGAAACATTCAATGCTTCTGGATGCACACTGATTATCAAATTCACCTGTTAGAAGAGTTTTATTATTTATTATCTAAAAACCAAGCTATGCATTACCAGTAGATAGCCCTGGAGACTGCAATCACTATGGAAGGATATTTGATAATATTTAAGTTTGCTGAATTGGGTGTGCATTGAAAGGTAACAGCACTGCATGAAAAATTCTAGCTTTTTGTTTTTTTTAAGCTTGAGTTCATGCATGATTGCATACCAACTGGAAACATTATGCAGAACTAGTACTGCAAATACAGCCTAGGGCCTGCATATGGTCTTTTGACATGCTACCTTCTGTTATTCTGCTGAATTCATGACTCTGGAAGGCCCTAGATGCACTTTTAAGGAATTAGTGATCATAATGAAAATCACAGCCCTTATTCTCTGCTGCATGGGTTGAAATAAGTATGTATGGCCAAATGTAACAGGGCTGGGAGGAAAAATAATGCTTTGCCCTCAGGAATTTGACCCTATTTGAATTTTACTCATGCTTTAGAGGTCTATGGACTTTCCTACTGTTGAAAGAGTACAAATTCTAAATGATGGCTTCAGATAGAAAAACAGAAAAGCAGGCACTGCTTGGGTCAGCATTTTGAATGAACACTTGTTCTCTTCTTTGATTATTGAGAAGCTCAGCATCTTCTAAGTTCACAGGCAGAAGCTGTCATAATAATACATGAAGTGACTATAACCAATTAACCAGCACACAGTATGTATGTTTCCTATCAGGGTTTCATGCTTTACTAGCTATCCGTTTTCCTCTCCAATTTAAAAATCTATTTATGATTATAAGTAATCCTAAATCATGTGATCATGTGATTATTTTTCTTCTAGAAATCTGTACAAATCTTAATGAACTAAATATATGGCCTAAATACACACACACACACACACACACACACACACACACACACACAGAGTCTCCTGGAAGAATAAAATATTTATATCTTCTCTGATATCCCTTATGTAAGCAAAAGTAATTTAAAGAAACAGACAAGAAAATCTATTAAAAAATAATCTTGGAGATGTTATAAGAATATCTTCCAAATACAAGGGCATCTAGCTAAATTAAAGAAGTACAATGAGCAAAAACATTACCTTCCAGACTCTGAGAAGAATTTCTCTAAGAATTACAATGTCCTGAGAGCCTAAAGAAAAATCTCTAATTAGACGAGTGAGGTCTAGGGGGTATTTGAATGTCCTGGGAGAAGTGGAGAACATCCCTTTTGAAAGCTCAGCTCCTCAAGGGTTTATTTCTGGGCCGTCTATTCTGTTCTATTAATCTATATGTCTTTTTTTTGTATCAGTACCATACTGTTTTGATTACTACAACTTTGTAGTAGATCTTGAAATCTGGGATTGTGATGCCTCTAGGTTGTCATTCTTTTTCAAGATCTCTTTAGTTATTCTGGATCTTTTGTGGTTCCATACAAATTTTAGGATTATTTGTTCTAGTGAGAAATACTGTTGCTATTTTGATGGGGATTGCATTAAATATGTAGATTGCTTTGGGTAGTATGGACATTTTAACAATATTTATTCTTCCAGTCCATGAGAAAGGAGTATCTTTCCATTTGTGTTGTCTGTGACTTTTTTCATCAAAATTGTATGATTTTCAGTCAGGTCTTTCACTTTGTTTACATTTATTCCTAGGTATTTTATTATTTTTGGTGCACGTGTAAATGGGATTTTTGTCTTAATTTCTCTTTCTGCTACTTCATTATCAGTATAGAAAAATGCCACAGATTTCTGTACTTTTTTTTTTTTTGTATCCTGCAACCTTTCTGAATCTGTTTATCAGTATTAGCAGTATTTTGGTAGCATCTTAGGTTTTCTATACATAATATCATGCCATCTACAAATAGTGAAAGTTTTACTTCTTCCTTACCAATCTGGAAGTTTTTTTATTTCTTGTCTGATTGTTGTGGCTAAGACTTCCAATACTAGAATGAATAAAAATGGTGAGAGTGGACATTCTCATCTTGTTCCTGAACTAGGGGGAAAGCTCTCACCATTTTTCACCATTGAGTATGATATTAGCAGTGGGGTTTTCATGTATAGCCTTTATTATGTTGAAATATATTTCCACTAAACTTAGTTTGAGGATTTTTATCATGAAGGGGGCTTTTTTTTTCATTCAGTATTTCTCTATTCTGTTCAAGAATATTTCCAGCACTCAATTCTCTTTATATTTCATGTTCTTAAAAAATTTTGAGAAGGCATCATTAAAAATTGTCATCTTTCACATTCATTATTTTTAATCTGATGTCAAACGTTGATTAAACAAGGATATATTAATATTTAGATTACTTACTTCTATTTAAAAAGCAGATGTGACTTAATTTGGTTAATATGTAAGTAATAAAAGTGATAAATCTTACCATTTTTAGATGACAACATTCTTTCACTTGAAATATTTTACTAAAAAAATAACTTAACAGATAAATTTATATTTCTTATAATCTGTGAATTTGGAGCCAATTATAAACCTGTTTCCTTATTTTCCCAGGGTAGAAATGCCCAAAACAAACAAAAATACAGAGCTAGACCAGTATTTGAATCTTAGTATAAGCCAGTTCCAAAACACAACCTCTTCCCGAGCTCCCAGTGAGTAACTAGGTTCAGCCAGGGCCCCAACGTTGAGGACACTCGGAGAGCTGGGTTCAGGCCTGGTTCTGCCTTCTTACCAGCCTGTGATTCTGGGCAAGGCACGGACCCTGCTGGGGTCTTCCCCTCGTTGCAGAGGCTGCCTGTTACGTAACTGATTTTATTTCATTTGAAAGATTTTCTATGTTGGTTTGAGAGACAGAATGTGGGGGGTGGGGAGGATAGAGGGAGAGGGGAGACAGAATCTCAAGCCGACTCTGTGCTGAGTGTGATGCCCAATGCTGGTCTTGATCCCAAGACCCTGAGTTCGTGACCTGAGTCCAGATCACGAGTAGGAGGCTTAAGCAACTGAGCCACCCAGGCACCCTGGCAAAAGAACACTGTCGATATATTTCCAGGCAATGCAGGGAAGTGACTAGTGCAAGAGGGAAGACAAACATGGGGGACTCTGTATTTCCCTAACTTACTGCCTAAAGAGATTTCATTTCTAGTCTACGGGTCAGGGATGAAGAATACAGGCGAAGCTCAGCCATTTCCATGAGTTGGAGACAGAAAGATGGAAGTTTGGAGAAGTCAATATAGCTGTGGTTTACAGTACAGAATACTGAGGAGAGCTGCACAGAGAAAGAGGACCTCAGAAAGCCATCTAGGGGGGCGCCTGGGTGGCGCAGCGGTTAAGCGTCTGCCTCCGGCTCAGGGCGTGATCCCGGCGTTATGGGATCGAGCCCCACATCAGGCTCCTCCACTATGAGCCTGCTTCTTCCTCTCCCACTCCCCCTGCTTGTGTTCCCTCTCTCACTGGCTGTCTCTTTCCTGTCGAATAAATAAATAAAACCTTAAAAAAAAAAAAAAAAAAAGAAAGCCATCTAGGATCACTTTTGAGTTTTCATGGAATTCTTCAGTAGGGCACGTGTGTGAGGAACCTATGTGGTGTGGGGAAAATCATAGCCCAGGGGAAGCAGAGAGGAAAATGTCACTAGCCTTCACACACAATCAGGAAAAGTCTGTGCTACCAGCAGCAGGCAGAGTGGAAAACCTCGTAATTCGTGGGACATTGCAAAGAGAGCTCAGAATACCAACAGAACAATAGCAAAATACATTGAAGACTACTGTGATACCACCTAACAAACCTTTGGAAAGCTAGTCTGGAAGGATAAAATCGTCTTCCAGGAACCTACCTCACCATCAGAACAATCCTCAAGAGTATGTGTAGAAATATAAGCCATAGTTAATATCTAACAGTTAAAATTCACAATACCTGTCTTCCAACAAAAGATTACCAGGATGCAAAGAAGGAGAAGAGTTCACCTCGTACTGAGGAGAAAGATTAAACAATAGAAACCTACCCAGAAATGAAAAAGACGATGGAAGTATTGCACATGGACATTCAAACAACTGTTAGAAAGACGTTTTATATACGTAAGAATGTACACAAAGGATGAAGTGAAACAGAGATATAGGAAATATGAAAACAAGGAAAACCCAACTTCTGGAGCTGAACAGTGGCACGTCTAAGATGAAAAATGTAGTAGATGGGCTTTCTTTCCCGTTAGACACTAAATAGCAAAAAGAGAGCGAGAGACAGAGAGAGAGAACTTGAATGTATGATCATAGCAGTTGTCCAGAATAAAGCAGAGAAAAGGAAGGGTGCAAACCACGCCCTGCACACAAACACTAGAGTATGTGTGAGCTTTGTAGCAATTTCAAGTGGCCTGGTAGATACGAAATTGGCTGAGGTACAGAAAAAAACTGTTTGAAGAAGTAATTCTGATTGTTATCTGAATTGTATGAACCCTCTACACCCATATTTTTAAGAATTCAGGAATCCAGGCAACAAAAACCCCAAACATAAGGATTATGAAAAAAAACCTCCTTATCAACCTACATCCCAATAAAATTGCTTAAGACCAATGATAAAGAAAAAATCTAAAAAGCAGATGGAGATGAGTCCATTGCATTACCTGTCACGTCCCTAATTCTGTAGATGGTCTCTGTTTCTTTCTGGTCTGTGTTCCTCTTGGAGTCTGTCTTCAATTACAGGATCCCCCTTCCTATTCTTGCAGGGTGGTTTAGCGGCCAAATCCTTTGAGTTTCTTTCTGTCCTGGAAGCTCTTTATCTCTGCTCCTATTCGGAATGACTCCTTGCTGGGTAAAGCGTTCTTGGCTCCATGTTTTTCTCACTTAGTACCATGACTCAATCACACCAGCCCTTTCTGGTGTGCCAGGACTCTGTGGATAGGTATGTGGCTAGTCTAACGTGCTTACCCCTGTCGGTGAAGATCCTCTTGTCTCAAACTGCTTTCAGGATTTTCTCTTTCTGTCTGAAATTGCAAACGTCACTAGTATATGTTAGGGTATTCCTCTATTCTTATGGATTTGGGGAAGAGTCCTCTCTACCTCTTGGACTTGAATGCCTGTTTCCCTCCCAGATTAGGGAAGTTCTCAGCTATGATCTACACAGACAGATCTTCTGTCCCTCTGTGTCTTCTCCCTCGGGGCCAGAAGTAATTCCAATATTGTTTCCTTTTGTGGCATCACTGATTTTTCGACTCCTCCACCCATGGTCCATTCGTTGGCTTTCTTTCTTTTCCTCAGCTTCCTTCCTTTCCATCAGCTTGTCTTTGGTGTCACTGACTCTGTCTTCTCCTCATTGACCCTAGCCGTTACAGCATGCACATCCAATGTAGACTGCATCTCAGAGCCTTTGGAATTTGGGCCTGATTCGATTTCATTTCTGCACTATGAGAGTCTCTCATGTCATTTATACTTTTTTCAAGCCCAGCTAGCAACTTTGTAATTGTCATCCTGAGTTCCAGCTGTGACTTCTTACTTAAAACCCTATGCATTAGATCAGTGGCAGAGAGTGTTACCTCTGGCTCTTTTTTTTTTTTTTTTTGCTGTGAATCCCTCCCTCTAGTCACTTTTCCCAGAGAAGAATGGATGGGGGAGAGAGAGATTAGGATCTCACGGGGTGGACAAAACAGGGTGAGCCACATGGTCCCGAGTATCTTTTGGTCTGTGTGTTGGAAGTCACTAAATCCCAAAATTGTAAAGAAAGCCAAACTCATATTATACAGAAATCAAATTGAATGTAGCGACAGGAATCCAAAAATGAAGAAAATATGTATGAAATGTCAATGTAAAAAATGAAAGTTAAGAAAAGATTGAAAATTGAAGTGTTGCTAAAATTTAAAAAGGTAGTTGGAAAGGGAAAAAAGAAAAAAAAACGAAATGGAAAATTTTGAATGGAGAGAGAAATGAATCATGAGAAAAAGCCTCGAGTTCTAGGTGCTATTTTCCCCTAGCACTGGAGTTTGGCCGTCCTCTTTGGTCTGTAAACTTGCTGTTCACTTGTTCTTTCACCTCGTTTTCGGGGGGCAGGGGCCCAGTGCGCTGATTCTCAGGTGGTTTTGCCTAGACGGGGATGCACTGCCCCCGTCAGGGGGCCCGGTGGGGCTCAGGGTCAGCTGGTTGTTCTGTGTGTCTTGTGTGCCCAGAGGGCTTTCCTCACCTCTTGAGAGGGTGAGAATAAAAATGGCTGCCCGCATCTGTAGGCGTGGAGGTGTGATGCTGTTGTGCGCCAAGTTCTGTAGACTTCTGCGGTGCTCCCCACACCAAAGCTCCTTGGGGAAGGCGGAGGGTCACAGCATTCCTGTCCTTTGCAGGGCTCCCAGATGGAGAGCTTCTGATCAAGTGGACTCCCCGTCAAGTGACTTCGTGCAAGGAGAGGGATCTCTCCCTTCTCCTCACTTGTGTCTGCAGCAGGAAGCGTAGGCACTGCTGTCACAACAACTGAACTGGAGGGTTATTAAGAATTGGGGCTGGCAGGGGCAGGGGGTCACTGCTGGAGGAGCCTGAGTGGTGTGGAGGGGCTATGCCCAGTGCCAAAGCCGCCGGTTGAGGCTCTGTCCATCCTGCAGCTTCCATGAGCACCCAGTGTGCTTTGGAAATGAGGAGGTTGTGGAATATAGGTGAGGTTCAGTGGGGTGGAATCCGCAGCCGACGACCAGGAAGGAATTCTCGAGACGTCTTTGGTGCAAAATTGGTGGTTTATGACAGGACAGGTGGCAGAAAGAGCTGCTGCCCTGGCTTGTGAGGGCTGGCTGATGATAGACTATGGGGTTGGGGGAAGGTAAGGAAAAAGGGAGGTTGAGATAATACTTGCATATGTTAAAGAAGACTCACAAGGTACAGAGGCCCTGCCATTGTCTAGGGAAGGTGGTTTTGCCCTCTAGCAAGGCATGAACATTAAGACGGTTGGGAACTTCCTGGAGGCTGCAGATTATAAGGACATTTCGTTGTATCTGCTTTCCCTTCAGGAAGCTAAGTTATTGATAGAAATGCTTGGTTCTTGTAAACTGCTAAGACATTGGGAAACTGAGGGAGACTTAAGTCTTGCAGGATTGTGGTGTCTATAGGTTAACTCTTTCTTTGTCCTTTAGGGCAGCCAGGAGAGCCTGAGGAATGTCACGTACACCCCATGGTGGGGGGTGGGTGTGGGGTGTCAGTTCCGGCTTTGTCCTCAGCTAGCCTTCTCTTCCCTCCTCAGTAAAGGTCCCTCCTGTTCACAGAGGTTCAAGCAGTTCTTGCTGTTGCCACCTAGTGGACATATGGATGAACACATTCAGGTCATGTCTGTGACTCACTGACCTGAGCTGCCATGAGAGGTTGGTTCCTTCCTGGGAGGAGAGGGCCCAAAAAGGATGGACCCGGAGCAAGCAGACAAGTGTGGCCCGGCCGACGCCCCTCTGCTGGCCTGGAAGCAGGACCTGGTTGCTCTACTTAGAAGCTGAGTTCTAGAGCAGGAGGGGCTGGAGTGGCTGGGGTGTGTCCTGGGACGGGGTCTGGATGAGGGGTGTTCCAGGGCGGGTGTGTGTGTGTGTGTGTGTGTGTGTGTGTGTGTGTGTGTGTGTGGTGGGGCAGGGATGCTTGTGGAGGGAGGATCCATGAGGGCGGTATGGACAGGCTCTTCCCTGCTTCATGGGTCCCGCCCAGGTAGCCTGATGGCCTCACTGCTGGCTTGTCTTCCTCATGATTTCAGGGTTCCTCTCTAGTCTCCGGGGACCCTCCTTTCCCGAGCAAGGCTCCACGGAAAGAAAGAGAGTATAGATAGAGGACCCTGCAGCCAATACTGCAACAATGGGACTAAAGTGTGTTCCAGAAATTGTGCTTTTAGGAAACAGTCCTAAAGCCAAAGAGATTTACGGCACATTGTACCCTTCACTTTAAGGATGAGACTCAAAGAATTGGAGAGGTCTCAATTGTTCGGCAGGTGGTGCTGCTGAGTAAATGATGTGTAGCCCCTGAAAATGCAGAAGGGGACAGGAGAGGAGTAGCAGTGCCTGTCCACTGTGGGGACCTCAGGCCGAACAAGAGCCCAGCTGTGAAACCCTCCCTGCCCCACCCTGTCCCACACACAGGCAAACCCCCTCCCCCGCACACACTCACCCATACACTCCGAGAGAAAGGACTGGAAGAGGGACGCCATGCGTTATGGGCTATCATGGTAGAAGGTAGAAGGAATATGTCTTCCTTTCTTCATATTTACATCACTATTTTACTAACAAAACGTAATCTGGCTAAAACCTTAGAGAACCTTTTAATTACCTGATATGTTTGTAATAAAGAGGAAGATTTAATATGCAGTCTCAATATTTTTATAATATGCACATTAGAATCATTGAAACCTGGCCTATCCTGGAAAATGAAAGATTTTGCAGGTGTCTCATGGACCCAGGTATTTCTGGCTCTTGGGTCACACTTACAAAAGGGAAGCCTATCCCAGATCATGAAAACATTTCATTTTGGGGCTTCACCTGCGCAGTATTGTATCAGGAATATTCCTTTGTAGTAAAATGGTGGGGTTTTTTTGTTTCTGTTTTTGTGTGTTTGTTTGTTTGTTAAGAGAAAGAAACCTGAAAAAAATAAATGAATCACTCATAGGTTACGTAGCTAGATAGAAAAAGGCCACACTGTCTGATCCCACACACCTGAAAACCCAGAAGAAGTAACTCACAGAGGCAGAGAGGGGAGCTGTGGCTGCAGGGACTGTGCTGAGAGAATGAGCAGTATCTGACGAGTGGCACGGGAGTCTCCTGGAGGGAAATATTGTAGAAGGACAAGGTTGTGAAACACTCTGTATCGAATGACACCTGGATGTACAATTTAAAAGGATCAGAGTAAAATTCCATGAAAACTCAATTTATCTTTATTTATAGACCAGAATATATTAAGCTATGAAATAGGTGCATGAACAACGCAAAAATTAGAAACACTGGAATGACAGGGGAGGGAAAGCCATCCTTTGGGGATTCAGCGAGCAGGAACTGCTGCTCCGGGGCCGAGGCCAGTTGCTCCACTGAGAGAAATGGTTGCCAGCACCCTCCGGCAACCCCGATAATTGGTGCTGTAGCCTGCTTGGACTCCGGGGCTGCCAAAGGTGCAGGTGGCTCTTGAAGCTGCTGACAGGGAGTGAGAGCTCTGTGTATATCCTCCACTGGCTCTGACAGGGCAAGGGGCATCAGGGGCCCTTCAGGGACCTCCATAGCTAGTGCTGCAGCGTGTGCGGGCGCCCAGGCTGCCATAGATGCCAGTGGCTCTTGCAGCGCATGACCGTTCATCAGGGCTGTGAGTGTAACCTCCGTTGGCTCTGACAGGGCAGGTGGCATCAGGGGCCCTTCAGGGACCTCCATAGCTAGTGCTGCAGCGTGCGCGGGCGCCCAGGCCGCCATAGATGCCAGTGGCTCTTGCAGCTCATGACCGTTCGTCAGAGCTGTGAGTGTAACCTCCGTTGGCTCTGACAGGACAGGTGGCATCAGGGGCCCTTCAGGGACCTCCATAGCTAGTGCTGCAGTGTGCGCGGGCACCGAGGCTGCACAAGGTGCAGGGGGGTCTTCAAGCTCCCGACAGGGAGTCAGAGCTGTGAGTATATCCTGCCGTGGCTCTGAAATGGGAGGTGTCATCACGGGTTCTTCAGGGACCTCCATGGCTGGTGCTGGGGCCTGCTGAGGCTCCTGGCTTTCCAAAGGCGCAGGTGACTCTTGCACGTCCTCAGGGTGGATCAGAGCTCTGACCACCAGCTGCACTGGGCCCGACATGGCAGGTGACGTCCCTGCTCTTTTGAGTTGCTGAGCTCCAGCAACAGTGTTGGGATTTTCCAGCTCAGGCTCTGAAGCTGCAGCAGGCACCACAGTGGGAGCTGGGACTAGCTTTCGGCGCGGTTCCGGATCTCGCTCTGGGGCTGCTGCTGTCGCTCCAAGAAGAGAAAGTATGGTCATCATGATTGTCTTTCCATGTCCCTTCCAAATGAAGGCAACTTTGCCCACCACTCAATATTGTTTGAGTCTAAGAACCCGTCCCTGGGTGGTCTCCCCAAACTGTAGCCCATGGGGACAGTGATCTGAGACCACTCCTTGCTCCCAGCCACACTGCAGTCTGTGGAGGCTTGCTCTGTGTGGCCCACTCTCTCCCCTCCACAGCCCTCCATCAGTCACCCCCAGTCCTCCTCACCCCCAGCCTCCGGCTCAGCGGGCTCGAGGTGTCGCAGCCGAGAGAGGAGGAGCCAGGCACGTTGCTCCAGGTCTGAGCCTGGCACGTTGAGCCCTACGTATGCCAGTAGTGTCTTTAGGCAGGGAAATTCTGGGGGCTGGAAGAAATCTTCAGGGTAGTGGCCCAGCCAGGTGCCCAGGATGGAGGAGATGGCCCTGGGGACAGACAGGTGGGCAGAGGAGTCAGAGGACAGGGCACCTCCCACACGGATGCCCCAGAGAACCCCTGTGGGAACCTGGGCCCCTGGGTCCCCGGCTCCCGGCTGTCAGAGCCCATTCCTACTCCATGTCCACCTTTGGGCTGACCCAAAGCCTCTGTGAGTGGGAGCCCTTGACCCCTGGTGTGACCATTTTTGTCCTCCAAGCGGAAGCTGGATGCCCTGCTCAGTCTCCCTGCCCACTTGCCGTGTGACTTCCACTGCATGTGGGCAGGGAGGGGTGGCGTGTCTGCCGTGGTGTTTGCCCTCAGGGCACACTAGTGCTCTGTGACTGTCCAACCAAGGAGGGAACAAAGGGACTCTGTCCCATCCCTGGCCTTCCCAGGACCCTCCCGATACCTCCCACTTCCCCTCCCGTGCCTACGTGCTGCCTCGTTCAGTAGGTGCCAGGAGAGGGTGTCCTTCCGTGGACGCTAATCTCCCACTGGGTGGGGGACGTCCAGTCCCCGAGCTCTCCCTGGGTCTCCTGAGTACCTGCTGAGCACCCAGTGTCGACGTTCCACCAGATGTGTGGAAGCCATGCCCTTTGTTCTGGGTCCCAGGATTGGGGTAGAGACAGGGCTGGGAGGCGGCGGGGATGGGGAATGACTCTGTTAGGGGCTGAGGCTGCCCTCCAGCCCCCTCTGCTCTCCCACAGTGCCCACAGCCCACCCAGGGCTCCTCAGGACCCCTTTCCTCTTCTGCAGAAGCAGCCCTCAGACCTGGACCCTCTCACAGGAATTGCAGATGTGTGGGATGAGGGTCCAGCAGCCCCCAGAACACAGTCCCCTCACTGCCCTCTCGAAGAAGGAAGGGCCCTCTGCATTAGCCAAAGCTCACTCACATGCCCCGCTGCTCGCGGGCTCCGCCGATCTCGTCCCAGGAAGAGAGGACGCATCCGAAGCTAGAGGAGGCCAGAGGGGTGGGGGGGCGATCAGATGAAATGCCCTGTTACCCCCTCCCTCTCATCATACCTAGGGTCACTGTCTGCCGACTAGAATGGAGCGCTAACCGTAACCCTAGATAGGCCACCAAGGGGCCCCTCCCAAGGGATCTGGTGCCGCAACGCCAGGGATTGGGGACCCCCGAGCCCCATTGCCGCACTCACACTGCCACCCCGCCACCACCTGGGCCGCTAGGGGCGCCACCGGTCATTCAGGGCGGGAGAAGGGGCAGGGCCCTCCGAGCCCCCTTCGACCTTCGAAGGCCCCTCGCCCCAAAACGCTTGGGCCCACGCTCCCGCTCGCCAGCGCCCTCACCTCGGCCCGCTCCTCCGCTCGCCGCGCAGCTGGAGAAGCAGGCATGCTGGCCTCCTGGGGGCTAACCCTAACCCTAGGTAGGCCCTCGAGGGGCCTATTCAAGGGGCCTGGCGCCGCAACACCGGGGATTGGGGACCCCCGAGCCCCAGCGCCGGACTCACCCTGCTGCCCCACCGCCACTTGGGCCGCTAGGGGTGCGGCCGGTCATTCAGGACGGGAGAAAGGGCAGGGTCCTCCGAGCCCCCGATTACCTTCGAAGGCCCCCTGGGCCAAAACGCTTGGGCTCACGCTCGCCTCGACAGTGCCCTCACCTCGACCCGCCCCTCCACTCGACGCAGAGCAGGCGGATCAGGCCTGCTGGCCTCCTTGGTGCTAACCCTCACTCTAGGTCGGCCCCCGGGGGGCCCCTCCCAAGGGGCCTGGCACCCAAATGCCTGCGATTGAAGACCCCCGAGCCCCAGCGCCGAGCTCTCTGTGCCGCCCCGCCGCCACCCGGGCCACTAGTGGTACCGCTGGTCATTCAGGGCCGGAGAACGGGCAGGGCCCTCCGAGCCTCCTGGGACCTTCGAAGGCCCCTGGAGCCAAAACGCTAGGGCCCACGCTCCCCCTCGTGAGCGCAATCACCTCGGCCCGCCCCTCCGCTCGCCGCACCGCTGGCGGATCGTGCCTGCCGGCCTCCTTGGGGCTAACACTAACCCTAGGTCGGTCCCCGAGGGGCACCTCACAACTGGTCTGGCGTAGCAACACCGGGGATTGGGGACCCCGGAGCCCCAGCGCTGGAATCACGCTGCTGCCCCGCCGCCACCCTGCGCTCGGGGCGCCGCCGGTCATTCAGGGCGGGAGTACGGGCAGGGCCCTCCGAGCCCCCGAAGACCTTCGAAGCCCCCCCCCCCCCCGCGCCAAAACGCTTGGGCCCACGCTCCCGCTCTCCAGAGCCCTCACCTCAGCCCACCCCTCCGCTCGCTGCACAGCCGGCGGATCAGGGCTGCCGGCCTCATAGGGGCTAACCCTAACCCTAGGTTGGCCCCTGAGGGGCCTATCCCAAGGGGTTTCGCACCAAAACGCCAGGGATTGGGGACCCTTGAGCTCCAGCGCCGGATTCACCGTGCCGCCCCGCCGCCACCCGGGCTGCTAGGGGCGCCCCCGGTCATTCAGGGCGGGAGAACGGGCTGGGCCCTCTGAGCCCACAGCAAACTTCGAAGGCCCCCCGCGCAAAAACGCTTGGGCCCAAGCTCGCTCGCCAGCACCTTCATGTCGGCCCGCCCCTCTGCTTGCGGCACACCCGGCGGATCCGGCCTGCCGTCCTCCTGGGGCTAACCCTCACTCTAGGTCGGCCCCCGGGGGGCCCCTCCCAAGGGGCCTGGCGCCCAAACGCCGGGGATTGGGGAACCAAGACGGAGCGCCGGACTTTACCCGCAGCCCCATGAGGTCTTGGGCCGCCATGCCGGGGATCCTGGATGTCGTAGCCGCAGGGCCGGACTCACCCTGCAGCCCCCTGGCACCCGGGCTGCTAGGGGCGCCGCCGGTCATTCAGGCAGGAGAAGGGGCAGGGCCCTCTGAGCCCCCGACCTCCTTCGAAGGCCCCCGCGCCAAAACCTGTGGGCCCGCGGTCCCGCTCGCCAGCTCCGTCCCCTCGGCCCGCCCCACCGCGCACCACACAGCCAGGGGATTGGGCCTGACGGCCTCCTGGGGGCTAACGCAAACCCTAGGTGGGTCCCCAAGGGGCCCATCCCAAGAGGCTTGGCGCCCCAACGCCGGGGATTGGGAACCTCCAAAGCCCAGCGCTGGACTCACCCTGCAGCCCCCCGCCACCCGGGCCGCTTGGGGCGCCGCCGGTCATTCAGGGCGGGAGAACAGGTAGGGCCCTCCGAGGCCCCGGCGAGCTTCGAAGTCCCCCTGCGCCAAAACACTTGGGCCCACGCTCCCGCTCTCCAGCGCCCTCCCCTCGGCCCGCCCCCCTGCTCCCCACAGCGCCAATGGATCCTGCCTGCCGGCCTCCTGGGGGCTAATCCTAACCCTAGTTCGGCCCCCAAGGGGCCCCTCCCAAGGGGCCTGGCACCGCAACCCCGGGGATTGGGACCCCCGAGCCCCAGCGCTGGACTCACCCTCCGCCCCACCGCCACCCAGGCCGTTATTGGCGCTGCCGACCATTCAGAGCGGGAGAACGTGCAGGGCACTCCGAGCCCATGACGACATTCGAAGGCCCCCCCCCACCAAAATGCTTGGGCCCACGCTCCAACTCCTCAGCGCCCTCAGCTCGGCCTGCCCCTCCGCTCGCCTCACATCCAGCAGATAGGGCTTGCCGGCCTCCTGGGGGCTAACCCTAACTCTAGGTGGGCTCCTTAGGGGCCCCTCGCAAGGGGCCTGGCGCCCCAACGCCTGGGATTGGGGACCCAAGACCCAGCGCTGGACTCACCCTCCGCCCCACCGCCACCCGGGCCGTTATTGGCGCTGCCGGTCATTCAGGCGGTAAAAGGGGCAGGGCCCTACAAGCCCCTGACGACCTTCGAAGGCCCCTCCCGCGCCAAAACCTGTGGGCCCACGGTCCCGCTTGCCAGCTCCCTCCCCTGGCCCGCCGCAACAGGCGCTACACAGCCAGGGGATTGGGCCTGATGGCCTCCTGGGGGCTAACCCAAACCGTAGGTGGGTCCCCGAGGAGCCCATCCCAAGGTGCTTGGCATCCCAACGAGAGGGACTGGGGACCCGAGACCCAGCGCCGGATTCACCCTGCAGCCCCCCACCCCCTGGGCCGTTAGGGGGCCCGCCGGTTATTCAGGGGGGGAGAACGGGCAGGGCCCTCTGAGCCCCCAGCGACCTTCGAAGGCCCCCTGCACCAAAATGTTTGGGCCCAGGCTTCTGCTCGCCAGCGCCCTCACTCCGCCCGCCCCTCCACTTGCTGCACAGCCGGCATTTCGGGCCTGCCGGCATCCTGCTTGCTAACCCTAACCCTAGGTCAGTCCCCTAGAGGCCCCTGACAAGGGGCCTGGGGCTGCAACGCTGGGGATTGGGGACCCACGAGCCCCAGGGCCAAACTAACACTGCTGCCCCTCCACCACCTGGGCCACTAGGGGCGCTGCCGCTCATTCAGGGCAGGAAAACTTACAGGGCCCTCCCAGCCCCCCCGACCGTCCATGCACCCGCTCCCCAAAGCGCTTGGGCCCACGTTGCCACTAGTCAGCGCCCTCACCTCAACCCGCCCCTCTGCTCGAATAACAGCAGGCCGATCGGACCTGCCTTACTCCTGGAGGCTAATCCTAACCCTAGGTCGGTCTCCGAAGGGCCCATCCCAAGGGGCTTGGCGCCCCAACGCTGGGGATTGGGAACCTCCGAACCCCAGCGCTGGACTCACCCTGCAGCCCCTGCCACCTGGAACGCTAGGGGTGCCGCAAGTCATTCAGGCTCGAGAACGGGTAGGGCCCTCCGAGCCTCTGGCGAGCTTCGAAGGCTCCCTGCGCCAAAACACTTGTGCCCACGCTCCCACTCACCAGCGCCCTCCCCTCGGCCCGCCCCTCCCCCACCACACCTCCCATGGATCCTCCCTGCCCGCCTCCTCAGGGCTAATCCTAACCCTAGGTCGGCCCCCAAGGGGCTCCTCCCAAGGGGCCTGGCACCACAATGCCAGAGATTGGGGACCCCCGCCCCAGCGCTGGACTCACCCTCCGCCACACCGCCACCCGTGCCTTTATTGGCACCGCTGGTCATTCAGGGCGGGAGAATGTGCAGGGCACACCGAGCCCCTGGCGCATTTTGAAGGCCCCCACGCCAAACTCTTGGGCCCCCGCTCCCACTCCTCAACGCCCTCAGCTCGGCCTGCCCCTCCGCTCGCTGCACATCCAGCAGATCAGGCTTGCAGGCCTCCTGGGGGCTAACCCTAACTCTAGGTGGGCTCCTTAGGGGCCCCTCGCAAGGGGCCTGGCGCCCCAACGCCTGGGATTGGGGATCCGAGACCCAGCGCTGGACTCACCCTCCGCCCCACGGCCACCCGGGCCATTATTGGCGCCGCCTGTCATCAGGGCGGCAGAACGGGCAGGGCCCTCTGAGACCCCAGCGACCTTGGAAGGCCCCAGGCGCCAAAATGTTTGGGCCCAGGCTCCGGCTCACCAGCGCCCTCACTCCGCCCGCCCCTCCACTCGCCGCACAGCCGGCATTTCGGGCCTGCCGGCATCCTGCTTGCTAACCCTAACCCTAGGTCAGTCCTCGAGAGGCCCCTGACAAGGGGCCCGGGGATGCAACGGTGGGGATTGGGGACCCCAGTGCCCCAGGGCCGGACTAACACTGTTACCCCTCCACCACCTGGGCCACTAGGGGTGCTGTCGCTCATTCCCAGCGGGAGAACGGGCAGGGCCCTCCAAGCCCCCTTCCACATTCGATGGCCCCCTGCCCCACAGCGCTTGGGCCCACGTTCCCACTAGTCAGCGCCCTCACCTCAACCCGCCCCTCCGCTCGAAACACAGGAGCCGGATCGGACCTGCCGGCCTCCTGGGGGCTAACCATACCCCTTGGTCGGTTCCCGAGGGGCCCCTCCCAAGGGGCCATGCGCCGCCATGCCTGGGATCCTAGATGTCCTACCCCAGGGCCGGACTCACCCTGCAGCCACCCGCCACCCGGGCCGCTAGGAGCGCCGCCGGTCATTCAGGCGGTAGAAGAGGCAGGGCCCTACAAGCTCCTGACGACCTTCGAAGGCCCCCCCGCGCCAAAACCTGTGGGCCCACGGTCCCGCTCGCCAGCTCCCTCCCCAGGCCCGAAGGAACGCGCTACACAGCCAGGAGATTGGGCCTGATGGCCTCCTGGGGGCTAACCCAAACCCTAGGTGGGTCCCCGAGGGGCCCATCCCAAGGTGCCTGGCGTCCCAACGCCAGGGACTGGGGACCCGAGACCCAGCACCGGATTCACCCTGCAGCCCCCCACCCCCTGGGCCGCTAGGGGGCCCGCCGGTTAATCAGGGGGGGAGAACGGGCAGGGCACTCTGAGCCCCCAGCGACCTTCGAAGGCCCCCTGCGCCAAAATGTTTGGGCCCAGGCTTCTGCTCGCCAGCGCCCTCACTCCGTCCGCCCCTCCACTCACAGGACAGCCGGCATTTCGGGCCTGCCGGCATCCTGCTTGCTAACCCTAACCCTAGGTCAGTCCCCGAGAGGCCCATTACAAGGGGCCTGGGGCTGCAACGCTGGGGATTGGGGACTCCTGAGCCCCAGGACCAAACTAACACTGCTTTCCTCCACCACCTGGGCCACTAGGGGCACTGCCGCTCATTCAGGGCAGGAGAACATACAGGGCCCTCCCAGCCCCCCGGACCCTCGATGCACCTGCTCCCCAAGCGCTTGGGCCCACGTTGCCACTAGTCAGCGCCCTCACCTCAACCCGCCCCTCCGCTCGAAACACAGCAGGCGGATCGGACTACCATACTCCTGGAGGCTAATCCTAACCCTAGGTCGGTCCCCGAAGGGCCCATCTCAAGGGGCTTGGCACCCCAACGCTGGGGATTGGGAACCTCCGAACCCCAGCGCTGGACTCACCCTGCAGCCCCCCGCCACCCGGGCCGCTAGGGGCGCCGCCAGTCATTCAGGCTCGAGAACTGGTAGGGCCCTCCAAGCCCCTGGCGAGCTTCGTAGGCCGCCTGCGCCAAAACACTTGGGCCCACGCTCCCACTCACCAGCGCCCTCCCCTCGGCCCGCCCCCCCCTCTCGCCACACCGCCCATGGATCCTGCCTGCCGGCCTCCTCGGGGCTAATCCTAACCCTAGGTCGGCCCCCAAGGGGCTCCTCCCAAGAGGTCTGGCACCGCAATGCCAGAGATTGGGGACCCCCGCCCCAGCGCTGGACTCACCCTCCGCCACACCGCCACCCGGGCCTTTATTGGCGCCGCTGCTCATTCAGGGCGGGAGAATGTGCAGGGCACACCGAGCCCCTGGCGCATTTCGAAGGCCCCCACGCCAAACTCTTGGGCCCCCGCTCCCACTCCTCAACGCCCTCAGCTCGGCCTGCCCCTCCGCTCGCTGCACATCCAGCAGATCGGGCTTGCCGGCCTCCTGGGGGCTAACCCTAACTCTAGGTGGGCTCCTTAGGGGCCCCTCGCAAGGGGCCTGGTGCCCCAACGCCTGGGATTGGGGACCCGAGACCCAGCGCTGGACTCACCCTCCGCCCCACCGCCACCCGGGCCGTTATTGGCGCCGCCTGTCATCAGGGCGGCAGAACAGGCAGGGCCCTCCGAGCCCCCTTCCACATTCGATGGCCCCCCGCCCCAAGGCGCTTGGGCCCACGTTGCCACTAGTCAGCGCCCTCACCTCAACCCGTCCCTCCGCTGGAAACACAGCAAGCAGATTGCACCTGCCGGCCGCATGGGGGCTAACGTGAACCCTAGGTTGGTCCCCGATGGGACCCTCCCAAGGGGCTTGGCAACCCAACGCCGGGGATTGGGAACCACTGAACCCCAGCGGTGAAATCACCCTGCAGGCCCCCGCCACTCCGGCCGCTAGGGGCGCCGCCGTTCATTCAAGCGGGAGAGGGAGCAGGGCCCTCCTAGACCCTGATGACCTTCGAAGGCCCCTGCGCCAAAATGGTTGGGCCCTTGCTCCCACTCCTCAGCGCCCTCAGCTCGGCCTACCCCTCTGATCGCCGCACATCCAGCAGGTCGGGCTTGCCGGCCTCCCGGGGGCTAACACTAACTCTAGGTGAGTTCCTGAGGGGCCCCACCCAAGGGCCCGGCGCCGCAGCGGCGGAGGTTGGGGACCAGAGACCCAGCGCCGGACTCACCCTGCAGCCCCCCGCCACCTGGGCCTCTAGGGGGCCCACCGGTCATACAGGGCGGGAGAACGGGCAGGGCACTCTGAGCTCCCGGCTACCTTCGAAGGACCCCTCGCCAGATGTTTGGCCCCAGGCTTCCGCTCGCCGGCGCCCTCATTCGGCCCGCCCCTCCACTCGCTGCACAGCGTTCATTTCGGGCCTGCCGGCATCCTGCTTGCTAACCCTGACCCTAGGTAGTCCCCGAGAGGCCCCAGACAAGGGGCCTGGGGCTGCAACACTGGGGATTGGGGACCCCCGAGCCCCAGGGCCAGACTAACACTGCTGCCCCTCCACCACCTGGGCACTAGGGGCGCTGCCGCTCATTCCCGGCGGGAGAACGGGCAGGGCCCTCCGGCACCCGCCGACCTTCGATGGCCCCCCCCGCCCCAAAGCGCTTGGGCCCACGTTCCCTCTAGTCAGCGCCCTCACCTCAACCTGCCCCACCGCTCCAAACACAGCAGGCGGATTGGACCTGCCGGCCTCCTGGGGGCTAACCCTAACCCCAGGTCAGTCCCCGAGGGTCCCCTCCGAAGGGGCCTTGTGCAGCCACGCCCGGGATCCTGGACGTCCTAGCCCCAGGGCCGGACACACCCTGAAGCCCCCGCCACCAGGGCCGCTAGGGGCGCCGCCGGTCATTCAGGCGGGAGAACGGGCAGGGCCCTACTAGCCCCTGAGGCTCTTCGAAGGCCCCCACGCCAAAACCTGTGGGCCCACGGTCCCGCTTGCCAGCTCCGTCCCCTCGGCCCGCCCCTCCGCGCGCCACACAGCCAGGGGATTGGGCCTGACGGCCTCCTGGGGGCTCACGCAAACCCTAGGTGGGTCCCCAAGGGGACCATCCCAAGGGGTTTGGCGCCCCAACGCCGGGAATTGGGAACCTCCAAACCCTAGCGCTGGACTCACCCTGCAGCCCCACGCCACCAGGGCCACTAGGAGCGCTGCCGGTCATTAAGGGGGGGAGAACGGGTAAGGCCCTTCGAATTCCCGGGGAGCTTCGAAGGCCCCTGCGCCTAAACACTTGGGCCCACGCTCCGCTCTCCAGCGCCCTCCCCTCCGGCCGCCCCCTCCCCGCTCGCCACACCGCCCCTGGATCCTGCCTGCCGGCCTCCTGGGGGCTAATCCTAACCCTTGTTCGGCTCCCTAGGGGCCACTCCCAAGGGGCCTGGCACCGGAACGCCGGGAATTGGGACCCCCGAGCCCCAGCGCTGGACTCACCCTCTGCCCCACCGCCACCCAGGCCGTTATTGGCGCCGCCGGTCATTCAGAGTGGGAGAACGTGCAGGCACTCCGAGCCCCTGATGACTTTCGAAGGCCCCCCGCGCCAAAACGCTTGGGCCCACGTTCCCACTCTTCAGCGCCCTCAGCTGGGCCTGCCCCTCCGTTCGCCGCACCTCCAGCAGATCGGGCTTGCGGGAGTCCTGGGGGCTAACCCTAACTCTAGGTGGGCTCCTGAGGGGCCCCACCCAAGGGGCCTGGTCCCCCAACGCCGGGGATTGAGGACCCGAGACCAAGCGCCGGACTTTACCCGCAGCCCCCCGCCACCTGGGCCGCTAGGGGGCCCGCCGGTCATTCAGGGCGTGAGAACGGGCAGGGCCCTCTGTGCCCCAGG
Source organism: Ursus americanus (assembly GCF_024610735.1). NCBI lineage: Eukaryota > Metazoa > Chordata > Mammalia > Carnivora > Ursidae > Ursus > Ursus americanus. The sequence goes on along the minus strand of NC_142160.1, from coordinate 30,891,718 downwards.
CAACCTTCGAAGGCCCCCCCACGCCAAAACGGTTGGGCCTACGCTCCCACTCCTCAGAGCCCTCAGCTCGGCCTACCCCTCTGCTCGCCGCACATCCAGCAGGTCGGGCTTGCCGGCCTCCCGGGGGCTAACACTAACTCTAGGTGGGCTCCTGAGGGGCCCCACACAAGGTGCCTGGCGCCACAGCGGCGGAGGTTGGGGACCCGAGACCCAGCGCCGGACTCACCCTGCAGCCCCCCGCCACCTGGGCCTCTAGGGGGCCCACCGGTCATACGGGGCGGGAGAAGGGGCAGGGCCCTCCTAGCCCCTGAGGATCTTCGAAGTCCCCCACGCCAAAACCTGTGGGCCCACGGTCCCGCTCGCCAGCTCCGTCCCCTCGGCCCGCCCCACCGCGTGCCACACAGCCAGGGGATTGGGCCTGACGGGCTCCTGGGGGCTAACCCTAACCCTTGTTGGTCCCCGAGGGGCCCCTCCCAAGGGGCCTTGCGCTGCCACGCCTGGGATCCTGGACGTCCTAGCCCCAGGGCTGGACACACCCTGAAGCCCCCGCCACCAGGGCCGCTAGGGGCGCCGCCGGTCATTCAGGCGGGAGAAGGGGCAGGGCCCTCCTAGCCCCTGAGGATCTTCGAAGGCCCCCACGCCAAAACCTGTGGGCCCACGGTCCCGCTCGCCAGCTCTGTCCACTCGGCCCGCCCCACCGCGCGCCACACAGCTAGGGGATTGGGCCTGACGGCCTCCTGGGGGCTAACGCAAACCCTAGGTGGGTCCCCGAGGGGCCCATCCCAAGGATCTTGGCACCCCAACGCTGGGGATTGGGAACCTCCAAACTCCAGCGCTGGACTCACCCTGCAGCCCCCCGCCAACCGGGCCGCTAGGGGCGCTGCCGGTCATTCAGGGGGGGAGAACAGGTAGGGCCCTCTGAGCCCCCGGGGAGCTTCGAAGGCCCCCTGCGCCAAAACACTTGGGCCCACGCTCCGCTCTCCAGCGCCCTCCCCTCGGCCCGCCCCCCGGCTCGCCACACCGCCGGTGGATCCTGCCTGCCGGCGTCCTGGGGGCTAATCCTAACCCTAGGTGGGCCCCCGAGGGGCCCCTCCCAAGGGTCCTGGCACCGCAACTCCGGGCATTGGGGACCCCCGAGCCCCAGGGCAAGACTAACACTGCTGCCCCTCCACCACCTGGGCCACTAGGGGCGCTGCCGCTCATTCAGGGCTGGAGAAAGGGCAGGGCCCTCTGAGCCCCCGCCGACCTTCGATGGCCCCCCGCCCCAAAGCGCTTGGGCCCATGTTCCCACTAGTCAGCGCCCTCACCTCAACCGGCCCCTCCGCTGGAAAGACAGCAGGCGGATCGGACCTGCCGGCCACCTGGGGGTAACCTTAACCCTAGGGCTGTCCCGGAGGGGCCCCTCCCAAGGGGTCTTGCGCGGCCATGCCGGGGATCCTGGACGTCCTAACCCCAGGGCCGGACTCATCCTGCAGCCCCCTGGCACCCGGGCTGCTAGGGGCGCCGCCGGTTATTCAGGCGGGAGAAGGAGCAGGGCCCTCGGAGCCCCTGACCTCCTTAGAAGGCCCCGCGCCAAAACCTGTGGGCCCACGGTCCCGCTCGCCAGCTCCCTCCCCTCGGTCCGCCCCACCGCGAGCCACACAGCCAGGGGATTGGGCCTGAAGGCCTCCTGGGGGCTAACCCAAACCCTAGGTGGGTCCCCGAGGGGCCCATCCCAAGGGGCTTGGTGCCCCAATGCCGGGGATTGGGAACCTCCAAACCCCAGCGCTGGACTCACCCTGCAGCCCCCCGCCACCCGGGCCGCTTCAGCCGCCGCCGATCATTCAGGCGGGGAGAACGGGTAGGGCCCTCTGAGCCCCTGGGGAGCTTCGAAGGCCCCCTGCGCCAAAACACTTGGGGCCACGCTCCGCTCTCCAGAGCCCTCTCCTCCGGCCGCCCACCCCCCCCCCGCTCGCCACACCGCCCGTGGATCCTTCCTGCCGGCCTCCTGGGGGCTAATTCTAACCTTTGTTCGGCCCCGAAGGGCCACTCCCAAGGGGCCTAGCACCGCAACGCCGGGGATTGGGACTCCCGAGCCCCAGCGCTGGACTCACCCTTTGCCCCACCGCCACCCAGGCCATTATTGGCGCTGCCGACCATTCAGAGCGGGAGAACGTGCAGGGCACTCCGAGCCCCTGACAACTTTTGAAGGCCCCCCCGCGCCAAAACGCTTGGGCCCACGCTCCCAGTCCTCAGCGCCCTCAGCTCGGCCTGCCCCTCTGCTCGCCGCACATCCAGCAGATCGGGCTTGCGGGACTCCTGGGGGCTAACCCGAACTCTAGGTGGGTTCCTGAGGGGCCCCACCCAAGGGGCCTGGCGCCCCAACGCCGGGGATTGGGGACCCGAGACCGAGCGCTGGACTTTACCCGCAGCCCCCAGGCACCTGGGCTGCAGGGGCGCTGCCGGTCATTTAGGCGGGAGAAGGGGCAGGGCCCTCCAAACCCCCGCCGACCTTCGATGGCCCCCCTCCCCAAAGGGCTTGGGCCCACGTTCCCACTAGTCAGCGCCCTCACCTCAACCTGTCGCTCCGCTCAAAAAACAGCAGGCGAATCAGACCTGCCGGCCTCCTGGGGGCTAACCCTAACCCTAGGTCGGTCCCCGAGGGGCCCCTCCCAAGGGGCCTGGAGAGGCACGCCGGGGATCCTGTACCTCCTAGCCACAGGGCCCGACACACCCTGCAGCCCCCGCCACAGGGGCCGCTAGGGGCGCCGCCGGTCATTCAGGCGGGAAAAGGGGCAGGGCCCTCCTAGCCCCTAAGGATCGTCGAAGGCCCCCACGCCAAAACCTGTGGTCCCAAGGTCCCGCTCGCCAGCTCCGTCCCCTCGGCCCGCCCCACCGCGCGCCACACAGCCAGGGGATTGGGCCTGACGGCCTCCTGGGGGCTAACGCAATCCCAGGTGGGTCCCTGAGGGGCCCATCCCAAGGTGCTTGGCGCCCCAACGCTGGGGATTGGGAACCTCCAAACCCCAGCGCTGGAATCACCCTGCAGCCCCCTGCCACCCGGGCCGCTAGGGGCGCCGCCGGTCATTCAGGGGGGAATGGGTAGGGCCCTCCGAGCCCCCGGCGAGCTTCCAAGGCCCCCGCGCCAAAACACTTGGGCCCAAGCTCCGCTCTCCAGCGCCCTCCCCTCCGGCTCCCCCCTCCCCCCCCCCCCCCCCGCTAGCCACACCGCCGGTGGATCTTACCTGCCGGCCCCCTGGGGGCTAATCCTAACCCTAGTTCGGCCTCCAAGGGGCCCCTCCCAAGGGGCCTGGCACTGCAACGCGGGGGATTGGGACCCCCGAGCCCCAGCGCTGGACTCACCCTCCGCCCCACCGCCACCCAGGCCGTTATTGGCGCCGCGGGTCATTCAGAGCGGGAGAACGTGCAGGGCATTCCGAGCCCCTGACGACTTTGGAAGGCCCCCCGCGCCAAAACGCTTGGGCCCACGCTCCCACTCCTCAGCCCCCTCAGCTCAGCCTGCCCCTCCGCTCGCGGCACATCCAGCAGATAGGGCTTGCCAGCCTCCTGGGGGCTAACCCTAACTCTAGGTGGGCTCCTGAGGGGCACCTCCCCAGGGGCCTGGCGCCCCAACGCAGGGGATTGGGGACCGGAGACCCAGCGCCGGACTCACCCTGCAGCCCCCCGCCACCTGGGTCGCTAGGGAGCCCGCCGGTCATTCAGGGCGTGAGAACGGGCAGGGCCCTCTGTGCCCCAGGTAACTTTCGAAGGCCCCCCCGCTCCAAAATGTTTGGGCCAAGGCTCCACCTCGCCAGCGCCCTCACTCCGCCCGCCCCTCCACTCGCTGCACTGCAGGCATTTTGGGCCTGCCGGCATCCTTCTTGCTAACCCTAACCCTAGGTCGGTCCCCGAGAGGCCCCTGACAAGGGGCCTGGGGCCGCAATGCTGGAGATTGGGGACCCCCGAGCCCCAGGGCAAGACTAACACTGCTGCCGTCCACCACCTGGGCCACTAGGGGCGCTGTCTCTCATTCAGGCCTGGAGAAGGGGCAGGGCCCTCCGAGCCCCCGCGGACCTTCGATGGCCCCCCGCCCCAAAGCGCTTGGGCCCACGTTCCCACTAGTCAGCGCCCTCACCTCAACCTGCCCCTCCGCTGGAAACACAGCAGGCAGATCAGACCTGCCGGCCTCCTGGGGGCTAACCCTAACCCTCGATGGTTCCTGAGGGGCCCCTCCCAAGCGGCCTTGCGCTGCCACGCCCGGGATCCTGGACGTCCTAGCCCCAGGGCCGGACACACCCTGAAGCCCCCGCCACCAGGGCCGCTAGGGGCGCCGCCGGTCATTCAGGCGGGAGAAGGGGCAGGGCCCTCCTAGCCCCTGAGGATCTTCGAAGGCCCCCACGCCAAAACCTGTGGGCCCACGGTCCCGCTCGCCAGCTCCGTCCCCTCGGCCCGCCCCACCGCGCGCCACACAGCCAGGAGATTGGGCCTGACGGCCTCCTGGGGGCTAACCCAAACCCTAGGAGGGTCCCCAAGGGGACCATCCCAAGGTGTTTGGCGCCCCAACGCCGGGGATTGGGAACCTCCAACCCCAGCGCTGGACTCACCCTGCAGCCCCCCGCCACCGGGGCCGCTTCGGGCTCCGCCGGTCATTCAGGGGGGGAGAACAGGTAGGGCCCTCCGAGCCCCCCGGCGAGCTTCGAAGGCCCCCTGCGCCAAAACACGTGGACCCACGCTCCTGCTCTCCAGCGCCCTCCCCTCGGCCCGCCCCCCGGCTCGCCACACCGCCGGTGGATCCTGCCTGCCGGCGTCCTGGGGGCTAATCCTAACCCTAGGTGGGCCCCCGAGGGGCCCCTCCCAAGGGTCCTGGCACCGCAACTCCGGGCATTGGGGACCCCCGAGCCCCAGGGCAAGACTAACACTGCTGCCCCTCCACCACCTGGGCCACTAGGGGCGCTGCCGCTCATTCAGGGCTGGAGAAAGGGCAGGGCCCTCTGAGCCCCCGCCGACCTTCGATGGCCCCCCGCCCCAAAGCGCTTGGGCCCACGTTCCCACTAGTCAGCGCCCTCACCTCAACCGGCCCCTCCGCTCGAAAGACAGCAGGCGGATCGGACCTGCCGGCCACCTGGGGGTAACCTTAACCCTAGGGCTGTCCCGGAGGGGCCCCTCCCAAGGGGTCTTGCGCGGCCATGCCTGGGATCCTGGACGTCCTAGCCCCAGGGCCGGACTCACCCTGCAGCCCCCTGGCACCCGGGCTGCTAGGGGCGCCGCTGGTCATTCAGGCGGGAGAAGGGGCAGGGCCCTCGGAGCCCCCGACCTCCTTAGAAGGCCCCGCGCCAAACCTGTGGGCCCACGGTCCGCTCGCCAGCTCCCTCCCCTCGGTCCGCCCCACTGCGAGCCACACAGCCAGGGGATTGGGCCTGAAGGCCTCCTGGGGGCTAACCCAAACCCTAGGTGGGTCCCCGAGGGGCCCATCCCAAGGGGCTTGGCGCCCCAACGCCAGGGATTGGGAACCTCCAAACCCCAGCGGTGGACTCACCCTGCAGCCCCCCGCCATCCAGGCCACTAGGGGCGCCGCCGGTCATTCAGCGGGGGTGAAAGGGTAGGGCCCTCTGAGCCCCCGGGGTGCTTCGAAGGCCCCCTGCACCAAGACACTTGGGGCCATGCTCTGCTCTCCAGCGCCCTCCGCTCAGGCCGCACACACCCCCCCACCACAACCCCACCCCCAGCCACACCGCCGGTGGATCCTTCCTGCCGGCCTCCTGGGGGCTAATCCTAACCCTTGTTCTGCCCCGAGGGGCCCCTCCCAAGGAGCCTGGCACCGCAACGCCGGGGGGATTGGGACCCCCGAGCCCCAGCGCTGGATTCACCCTTCGCCTCACCGCCACAGAGGCCATTATTGGCGCCGCCGGTCATTCAGAGCGGGAGAACGTGCAGGGCACTCTGAGCCCCTGACGACTTTTGAAGGCCCCCCGCGCCAAAACGCTTGGGCCCACGCTCCCAGTCCTCAGCGCCCTCATCTTTGGCTGCCCCTCTGCTCGCTGCACATCCAGCAGGTCGGGCTTGCGGGCCTCCCTGGGGCTAACACTAACTCTAGGTGGGCTCCTGAGGGGCCCACCCAAGGTGCCTGGCACCACAGCGGTGGAGTTTGGGGACCCAAGACCCAGCGCCATAGTCACCCTGCAGCCCCACGCCACCTGGGCCTCTAGGGGGCCCACCGGTCATACGGGGCAGGAGAAGGGGCAGGGCCCTCCTAGCCCCTGAGGATCTTCAAAGTCCCCCATGCCAAAGCCTGTGGGCCCATGGTCCTGCTTGCCAGCTCCGTCCCCTCGGCCCGCCCCACCGCGCGCCACACAGCCAGAGGATTGGGCCTAAGGGCCTCCTGGGGGCTAACGCAAACCCTAGGAGGGTCTGCACCTCAGGAAAACAGCTTCTGTTGGAAACCGGCTGTTTGCCAAACGGGTCTCAGGGCCGTGGGCCTCCGGTGTCCCTCCGGCTCCCCAAAGCACAGGGACGAGGTGAGGGGCTTAGACCATGCCTGGGCAATGTTGTCTCTTACACCTGGGTGTGTGGCATTTTGTTTACCTGGCTACCCCGACTTGGGATAGGTTTTCCACAGCAAGAGCATATTGTTTGTCGGAAGCCCTTTTTGCCCCAGGGGGTCTCCGGGCTGGGTTCCTTTGGGTTGAACTCCTGCTAGCAAAACCGCCGGGATGCGGGAAGAGCTCAGATGGTGCCTGGGCCCTGTGGTCTCTTACAGGTCAGTGTATGGCACTTCCTTCACATTGCCACAGGCACTTGGGAGAATGTCTACACGTGAAGAAAGACTTTTTCCTGGGAAGCCGGTTTTTGTCAAACGGGTCCAGTGCTGTGCTCCTCTCTTTTCACTCCTGCTGCCAGAAGCCCAGTGACGATGGGAGGGCTTAGAACATGGCTGGGCACTGTGGTTTCTTCCAGAGAAGTGGATGGCATTTGCTTTACCTTGCCACAACCACTTGTGATAGGGTCCGCACCTCAGGAAAACTGTTTCCGTTGGAAGCCGGCTTTTTGCCAAACGGGTCTCAGGGCCGTGGGCCTCGGGTGTCCCTCAGGCTCCCAAAAGCACAGGGACAAGGTGAGGGGCTTAGACCATGCCTGGGCAATGTTGTCTCTTACACCTGGGTGTGTGGCATTTTGTTTACCTGGCTACCCCCACTTGGGATAGGTTTTCCACATCAAGAACATATTGTTCCTCGGAAGCCGTTTTTGCCCCAGGGCGTCTCCGGGCTGGGTTCGTTCGGGTTGATGTCTTTTGTCAAAACCGCCGGGATGAGGGAAGGACTCAGACGGTGCCTTGGCACTGTGGTCTCTTACCCGAACCGTACCCTAAGGGAACCCAAACACTATACCCTGACCCAGACCCTGACCCTGATCCTGACCATGACCCTGACCCTAACCCGAACCCTAACCCTAACCATAACACCTAACCCTAACCCTAACCCTACCCTGAGCCCTAATAATAACCCTAACACGAACCCTAATCCTAAACCGAAGCCTAGCCCTAACCCAAACCCTACCCCTAACCCGAACCCTAACCGGAACCCTAACTCTAACCCTAACCCTAACCGTAACCTGAAATCTAACCCTATCCCGAACCCGAACCCTAACCCAAACCCTAAACGTAACCCTAACCCGAACCCGAACCCTATCCCTAACCTGAACCCGAATCCAAACCCTAACCCTAACCCGAACCTAACCCTAACCCTAACCCTAACCCGAACCCTAAGGGGAACTCTAACCCTAACCCGAACCCTAACCGGAACCCAAATCGTAACACTAACCCTAACCCGAACTCGAACCCTCACCTGAACGCTAACACTAACCCTAACCCGAAACCTAACCCAAACCCTAACCGTAACCTGAACCCTAACCCTAACCCTAACACGAACCCAAACCAGAACCCGAACCCAAAATCTAACCCTACCCCGAACCCGAACCATAACCTGAACCCTAAACCAAACCCTAACCCTAACCCAAACCTGAACCCGAACTCTAACCCTACCCGAAGCGTAACCCGATCCCTACCCTAACCCTAACCTGAACGCGAACCCGAACCCTAACACTAACCCGAAACCTAACCCTAACCCGAACCTAACCCAAATCCTAACCCTAAACCAAACCCTAACCCTAACCCGAAACCTAACCTTAACCCGAACCCGAACATTAACCGGAACCCTAACCCTAACCCAAACCTGAACCGTAACCCGAACCCTAACCCGACCCTTACCCTAACCCTCTCCCTAACCTGAAACCTAACCCTAACCCTAACCCTAACCCTAAACCTCAACCGAACCCTAACCCTAACCCGAACCCGAACCCTAACCCTAACCCGAAACCTAACCTAAACCCGAAACCTAACCGAACCCTAACCCGAACTCTAACCCGAACCCGAATCCTAACACTAACCCTAACCCAACCCGAACCCTAACCCGAACCCTATCCCGAACCCTAACGCTAACACGAACCCTAACCCTAACCATAAACCTAACCCAAACCCTAACCCTAACCCGACCCTAACGCTAACCCTGACGCTAACCCTAACCCTAACCCTATCCCTAACCTGAACCCTAACCCTAACCCTATCCCGAACCCTAACCCGAACCCAAAACCGAACCCGGACACTAACCCTAACCCTAACCCTAAGCCTAACCCTAACCCAACCCGAACCCTAAACCTAACCATAACCCTAACCCGATCCCTAACCATAACCGTAACCCGACGCTAACCCTAACCCTATCCCTAACCTGAAACCTAACCCTAACCCGAACCCGAACCTGAACCCGAAACCGAACACGAACCCTAACCCTAACCACACCAAAACCTAACCCTAACCTTAACCAAAACCCTAACCCTAATCCGAAACTGAACCCTAACCATAACTCTAAACCTAACCCGAGCCCAAACACTAAACCTCACCCTATCCCTAAGCCGAACTGTAACCCTAACCCTAACCATAACTCTAAACCTAACCCGAGCCCAAACACTAAACCTCACCCTAACCCTAAGCCGAACTGTAACCCTAACCCGAACCCTAACCCTAACGCTAACCCGAACCCAAACCCTAACCCTAACCCGAACCTGAACCGTCAACCGAACATGAACCCTAACCCTAACCCTAACTCAAACTCACCCGAACGCAAACCCTAACCCAAACCAAAACCTAACCCTAACCTTAACATGAACCCTAACCCTAACCCGAACCCGAACCCTAACCCTAACCCGAAAACTAACTCTAACCCTAACCCTAACCCTAACCCTAACCCTAACCCGAACCAGAACCAGAACCCTAACCCTAACCCTAACCCTAACTCTAACCCTAACCCTAAGCATCACCTGAACCCTAACCCTGCCCCTAACCCTAACCCTAACCCTAACCCGAACCACAACCCTAACCCTAACCGTAACCATAACCCGCACCCTAACCCTAACCCTACCCTAACACTAACCCTATCCCTAACCTGAAACCTAACCCTAACCCTAACCCTAACCCTAACTCTAACCCTAACCCTAACCCTAACCCGAAGCTGAACCCTCAACCAAACACGAACTGTAACCCTAACTCTAACACTAACTCACCCGAACCCTAACCATAACACAACCCGAATCCTAACCCTAACCCTAACCCTAACCCTAACCCTAACCCTAACCGAACCTGAACCCTAACCCTAACCCTAAACCTAACCCGAAACCAAACCCTAAACCTCACTCTAACCCTAACCCGAACCGTAACCCTAAACCTAACACTAACCCTAACCCTAACGCTAACCCGAACCCTAACCCTAACCCTAACCCCTAACCCTAACCCTAACCCTAACCCAAACGAAAACCTAACCCTAACCTTAACATGAACCCTAACCCTAACCGAACCTGAACCCTAACCCTAAACCGAAACCTAACCCGAAACCAAACCCTAAACCTCACTCTAACCCTAACCCGAACCCTAACCCTAACCCTAACCCCTAACCCTAACCCTAACCCTAACCCAAACGAAAACCTAACCCTAACCTTAACATGAACCCTAACCCTAACCGAACCTGAACCCTAACCCTAAACCGAAACCTAACCCGAAACCAAACCCTAAACCTCACTCTAACCCTAACCCGAACCGTAACCCTAAACCTAACACTAACCCTAACCCTAACGCTAACCCGAACCCTAACCCTAACCCTAAGCCTAACCTAACCTGGACACGAACCGGATACCTAACCCGAACCCGAACCCTAACCCTAACCCGAACCTAACGCTAACCCTATCCCTAACCTGAACCCTAACCCTAAACCTAACCCTAACCCGAACCTAACCCTAACCCCAACCCTAACCCCAACCCTAAGAGGAACCCTAACCCTAACCGGAACCCTAACCCGAACCCTAACACTAACCCTAACCCTATCCCTAACATGAAACCTCACCCTACCCTAACCCGAACCTGAACCCGAAATTGAACCCTAACCCTAAGCCTAACCCGAACCCATATCATAACCCAAACCCGAACCCTAACCCGAACACGAACCCAAACCCGAACCCTAACCCTAACCCTAACCCTAAACTAACCCTAACCCCAACCATAACCCTAACCCTAAGAGGAACCCTAACCCTAACCGGAACCCTAACCCGAACCCTAACCCTAACCCTAACCCTAATCTGAAACCTAACCCTACCCTAACCCGAATCCGAAGCCGAAACTGAACCCTAACCCTAACCCTAAACCGAACCCAAATCCTAACCCTAACCCTAACCCTAACCGGAACCCGAACCCTAACCCTAACCCTAACCCTAACCCTAACCCTAACCCTAACACTAACCCAAACTTGCACACGAAACCGACCCCGAACCTGAACCCTAACCGTAACCCGAAACCTAAACCTAACCGTAGCCCTAAACCTCACCCGAACCCTAACCCTAACCCGAACCCGAATCCTAACCCGAACCCTAACCCGAACCCGACCCTAACCGAACCCTAACCATAACCCTCACCCGAACCCTAATCCTAACCCTAACCCGAACCCGAATCCAAACCCAAAGCCTAACCCAAACCTAACCCTAACCCTAACCCTAACCCTACCTGAACCCTAACCCTAACCCAAACCCTAACCCTAACCCGAACCCGAACACTAACCCGAAACCTAATCCTAACTCTAACCCTAACCATAACCAGAAACCGAACCCTAACCCTAACCCTAACCCGAACCCGAACTGTAACCCGAAGCCTAAACCGTCCCTTACACCAAACCTATCCCTAACCTGAACCCTAACCCTAACCCTAACCGTAACCCTAACCCGAACACTAACTTTAACCCGACCCTAACCCTAACCCTATCCCTAAGCCAAATCCTAACCCTAACCTAAACCTAACCGGAACCTGAACCCTAACCCTAACCCTAACCCTAACCCGAACCCGAACCTGAACACGAAACCGATCCCGAACCTGAACCCTAGCCGTAACCCGAAACCTAAACCTAACCGTAGCCCTAAACCTCACCCGAACCCTAACCCTAACCTGAACCCTAACCCGATCCCTAACCCTAACCCTAACCAGAACGCGAACCCGAAACCTAACACGAACCCGTAAACTAACCCTAACCCGAACCTAACCCTAACCCTAACCCTAACCCGATTCCTAACCCTAACCCTAACCTGAACGCGAACCCGAAAACTAACACGAACCCGTAACCTATCCCTAACCCGAACCTAACCCTAACCCTAACCCTAACCCGAACCCAAACCCTAACCCTAACCGTAACCCTAACCTGAACCCTAACCCTAACCCGAACCCTAACCCTACCCCGAACCCTAACCCGAACCCTAACCCGAACCCTAACCCGATCCCTAACCTGAATGCGAACCCAAATCCTAACACGAACCCGAACTCTAACCCTAACCCTAACCCTAACCCTAACCCGAACCCTAACCCGAACCCTAAACCTAACCCAAACTCGAACCGTAACCCGAACCCTAACCCGACCCTTACCGTAACCCTATACCTAAACTGAACCCTAACCCTAACCCTAACACTAACCCTAACCCTAACCCTAACCCTAAACCTAACCCTAACCCGACCCTTACCCTAACCCTATGCCTAAACTGAACCCTAACCCTAACCCTAAAACTAACCCGAACCTGAACCCTAACCCTAACCGTAACCCTAACACGAACCCTAACCCTAATCCGAACTCTAACCCTACCCCGAATCCTAACCCTAACCGTAACCTGAACCCTAACCCGATCCCAAACCCTAACGCTAACCTGACGCGAACCCGAACCCTAACACGAAGCCGAAACCTAACCCTAACCCGAACCTAACCCTAACCCTAACCCTAACCTGAGCCCTAAACATATCACTAACACGAACCCTAATCCTAAACCGAACCCTAGCCCTAACCCAAACCCTACCCCTAACCCGAACCCTAACCGGAAACCTAACCCTAACCCTAAACCTAACCCTAACCCTAACCTAACCCGAACCCAAACCCTAAACCTCACCTGACCCTAACCCGAACCGTAACCCTAACCCTAAACTTAACCCTAAACCGAAACCGAACCGTAACCCTAACCCTAACCGTAACCCTAACCCTAACCCTAAACCGAACCCTAACCCAAACCCGAACCCTAACCCTAACCCGAACCTAACCCTAACCCCAACCGTAACCCCAAACCTAAGAGGAACCCTAACCCTAACCGGAACCCTAACCCGAACCCTAACCCTAACCCTAACCCTAATCTGAAACCTCACCCTACCCTAACCCGAATCTGAAGCCGAAACTGAACCCTAACCCTAACCCTAAACCGAACCCAAATCCTAACGTTAACCCTAACCCTAACCGGAACCCTAACCCTAACCCTAACCCTAACCCTAACCCTATCCCTAAACTGAACCCTAACCGTAACCCTAACACTACCCCGAAACCGAACCCTAACCCTAACCGAAACCCTAACCTGAACCCTAACCCTAACCCGAACCCTAACCCTAACCCTAACCCTAATCTGAAACCTAACCCTACCCTAACCCGAATCTGAAGCCGAAACTGAACCCTAACCCTAACCCTAAACCGAACCCAAATCCTAACCCTAACCCTAACCCTAACCAGAACCCAAACCCTAACCCTAAACCTAACCCTAACCCTAACCCAAACTTGAACACGAAACCGACCCCGAACCTGAACCCTAACCGTAACCCGAAACCTAAACCTAACCGTAGCCCTAAACCTCACCCGAACCATAACCCTAACCCGAACCCGAATCCTAACCCGAACCCTAACCCGAACCCGACCCTAACCGAACCCTAACCATAACTCTCACCCGAACCCTAATCCTAACCCTAACCCGAACCCGAATCCAACCCAAAGCCTAACCCAAACCTAACCCTAACCCTAACCCTAACCCTACCTGAACCCTAACCCTAACCCAAACCCTAACCCTAACCCGAACCCGAACACTAACCAAAAACCTAATCCTAACCCTAACCCTAACCATAACCAGAAACCGAACCCTAACCCTAACCCTAACCCAGATCCGAACCCGAACCTGAACCCGAAAGCAAACCCGAACCTGAACCCTAACCGTAACCCGAAACCTAATCCTAACCCTAGCCCTAAACCTCACCCGAACCCTAACCCTAATCCTAACCCTAACCATAACCAGAAACCGAACCCTAACCCTAACCCTAACCCAAACCCGAACTGTAACCCGAAGCCTAAACCGTCCCTTACCCCAACCCTATCCCTAACCTGAACCCTAAACCTAACCCTAACCCGAACCCTAACCCTAACCGTAACCCTCACCCGAACACTAACCTTAACCCGATCCGAACCCTAACCCTATCCCTAACCTGAAACATAACCCTAACCCTAACCATAACCCTATCCCAACCCGAACCCTAACCCTAACCCTACCCCAACCCGAACCCTAACCCGAAACCTAACCCGAACCCTAACGCTAACCCGAACCCTAACCCTAACCATAACCCTAACCCAAACCCTAACCATAACCCGGCCCTAACCCTAACCCTAAACATAACCCTCACCCGAAACCTAACCCTAACCCGAACCTAACCCTAACCCAACCCGAACCCTAACCCTAACCCTAAACCAACCCGAACCCTAACCCGAAACCTAAGCGAACCCTAACGCTAACCCGAACCCTAACCTCACCCTAACCCTAACCCGAACCGTAACCCTAACCCTAACCCTAACCCTAACCCTAACCCTAATGCTAACCCGAACCCTAACGCTAACCCTAACCTGAGCCCGACCACTAACCCTAATCCTAACCCTAACCCTAAACCGAACCCTAACCCTATCCCTAACCTGAACCCTAACCCTAACCCTAAGCTTAAACCGAAAATGAACCCTAACCCTAACCCGAACCCGAACCGTAACGCGAACCTAACCCTAACCCCAACCGTAACCCCAACCCTAAGAGGAACCCTAACCCTAACCGGAACCCTAACCCGAACCCTAACCCTAACCCTAACCCTAACCCTAACCCTAAACCAAACCCAAATCCTAACCCTAACCTAACCCTAACCGGAACCCGAACCCTAATCCTAACCCTAACCCTAACCCTAACCCGAACCTGAACACGAAACCGATCCCGAACCTGAACCCTAACCGTAACCCGAAACCTAAACCTAACCGTAGCCCTAAACCTCACCTGAACCCTAACCCTAACCCAAACCCTAACCCTAACCCTAACCCTAACTCGAACCCGAAACCTAACCCAAACCCTAACCCTAACCTGAACCCTAACCCGATCCCTAACCCTAACCCTAACCTGAACGCGAACCCGAAACCTAACACAAACCCGTAAACTAACCCTAACCCTAACCTAACCCTAACCCTAACCCTAACCCTAAACCTAACCCGATTCCTAACCCTAACCCTAACCTGAACGCGAACCCGAAAACTAACACGAACCCGTAACCTATCCCTAACCCGAACCTAACCCTAACACTAACCCTAACCCCAAACCGAACCCAAACCCTAACCCTAACCGTAACCCTAACCTGAACCCTAACCCTAACCCGAACCCTAACCCTACCCCGAACCCTAACCCGAACCCTAACCCGAACTCTAACCTGATCCCTAACCTGAATGCGAACCCAAATCCTAACACGAACCCGAACTCTAACCCTAACCCTAACCCTAACCCGAACCCTAACCCGAACCCTAAACCTAACCCAAACCCGAACCGTAACCCGAACCCTAACCCGACCCTTACCCTAACCCTATCCCTAAACTGAACCCTAACCCTAACCCTAACACTAAACCGAACCCGAACCCTAACCCTAACCGTGACCCTAACCCGAACCCGAACCCTAACATGAACCCTAAACCGACCCAAACCCTAACCCGAACCCTAACCCTAACCCGAACATAACCCTAACCCCAACCGTAACCCGAACCCTAAGAGGAACCCTAACCCTACCGGAACCCTAACCCGAACCCTAACCCTAACCCTAACCCTAACCCTAATCTGAAACCTCACCCTACCCTAACCCGAATCTGAAGATGAAACTGAACCCTAACCCTAACCCTAAACCGAACCCAAATCCTAACCCTAACCCTAACCCTAACCGGAACCCTAACCCTAACCCTAACCCTAACCCTAACCCTAACCTGAACTGTAAACCTAACCCGAACCCTAACCCTATCCCTAACCCGAACCCTAACCCGATCCCTAACCCTAACGCTAACCTGAACGCGAACCCTAACCCTAACCGTAACCCTAACCTGAACCCTAACCCTAACCCGAACCTAACCCTAAACCCAACCGTAACCCGAACGCTAAGAGGAACCATAACCCTACCGGAACCCTAACCCGAACCCTAACCCTAACCCTAACCCTAATCTGAAATCTCACCCTACCCTAACCCGAATCTGAAGATGAAACTGAACCCTAACCCTAACCCTAAACCGAACCCAAATCCTAACCCTAACCCTAACCCTAACCGGAACCCTAACCCTAACCCTAACCCTAACCTGAACCGTAAACCTAACCCGAACCCTAACCCTATCCCTAACCCGAACCCTAACCCGATCCCTAACCCTAAGGCTAACCTGAACGCGAACCCTAACCCTAACCCTAACCCTAATCCTAACCCTAACACTACCCAGAACCCGAACCCTAACCCTAACCGTAACCCTAACCTGAACCCTAACCCTAATCCGAACTCTAACCCTACCTCGAACCCTAACCCTAACCCTAACCCGAACCCTAACCCGATCCCTAACCCTAACCCTAACCTGAACGAGAACACGAACCCTAACCCGAAACCGAAACCTAACCCTAACCAGAACCTAACCCTAACCCTAACCCAAACTCTAACCCTAACCCGAAACCTAACCTTAACCCTAACCCAAACCAGAAACCTAACCCTAACCCTAACCGAAACCTAACCCAAACCCTAACCCTAACCCAAACCCGAACCGTAACGCTAACCCTAACCCGAAATCGAAACCTAATCTGAACCCTAACACTAACCCTCACCCAAAACCAAACCCAAACACTAACGCTAACCCGAACCCTAACCCTACCCCTAACCCTAAACTGAATCCTAACCCGAACCCTAACCCTAACCCTAACACTAACACTAACTTGAACCCTAACCCTAACCCTAACCCGAACCCGAAGCCTAACCCTAACGCTAACCGTAACCTTAACCCGAACCCTAACCCTAACCCTAACCCGAATCCGAATCCAAACCCTAACCCTAACCCGAAACCTAACACTAAACCTAACCCTAACCTGAACCCAAACCTGAACCCGAAACCGAACCCGAACCTGAACCCTAACCGTAACCCGAAACCTAACCCTATCCCGAACCCGAAACCTAACCCGAACCCGAACCGTAACCCTAACCCTAACCCGATCTCGAACCCTAACCTGAACCCTAACACTAACCCTAACCCGAACCGTAACCCTAACCCTAACCGTAACCCTAACCGTAACCCTAATGCTAACCCGAACCCTAACCCTAACCCTAACCCGAGCCCGAACACTAACCCTAACCCTAACCCTATCCCTAACCTGAACCCTAACCCTAACCCTAAGCCTAACCCGAAACAGAACCCTAACCCTAACCCGAACCTAACCCTAACCCCAACCCTAACCCCAACCCTAAGAGGAACCCTAACCCTAACCGGAACCCTAACCCGAACCCTAACACTAACCCTAACCCTATCCCTAACATGAAACCTCACCCTACCCTAACCCGAACCTGAACCCGAAATTGAACCCTAACCCTAAGCCTAACCCGAACCCATATCATAACCCAAACCCGAACCCTAACCCGAACACGAACCCAAACCCGAACCCTAACCCTAACCCTAACCCTAAACTAACCCTAACCCCAACCATAACCCTAACCCTAAGAGGAACCCTAACCCTAACCGGAACCCTAACCCGAACCCTAACCCTAACCCTAACCCTAATCTGAAACCTAACCCTACCCTAACCCGAATCCGAAGCCGAAACTGAACCCTAACCCTAACCCTAAACCGAACCCAAATCCTAACCCTAACCCTAACCCTAACCGGAACCCGAACCCTAACCCTAACCCTAACCCTAACCCTAACCCTAACCCTAACACTAACCCAAACTTGCACACGAAACCGACCCCGAACCTGAACCCTAACCGTAACCCGAAACCTAAACCTAACCGTAGCCCTAAACCTCACCCGAACCCTAACCCTAACCCGAACCCGAATCCTAACCCGAACCCTAACCCGAACCCGACCCTAACCGAACCCTAACCATAACCCTCACCCGAACCCTAATCCTAACCCTAACCCGAACCCGAATCCAAACCCAAAGCCTAACCCAAACCTAACCCTAACCCTAACCCTAACCCTACCTGAACCCTAACCCTAACCCAAACCCTAACCCTAACCCGAACCCGAACACTAACCCGAAACCTAATCCTAACTCTAACCCTAACCATAACCAGAAACCGAACCCTAACCCTAACCCTAACCCGAACCCGAACTGTAACCCGAAGCCTAAACCGTCCCTTACACCAAACCTATCCCTAACCTGAACCCTAACCCTAACCCTAACCGTAACCCTAACCCGAACACTAACTTTAACCCGACCCTAACCCTAACCCTATCCCTAAGCCAAATCCTAACCCTAACCTAAACCTAACCGGAACCTGAACCCTAACCCTAACCCTAACCCTAACCCGAACCCGAACCTGAACACGAAACCGATCCCGAACCTGAACCCTAGCCGTAACCCGAAACCTAAACCTAACCGTAGCCCTAAACCTCACCCGAACCCTAACCCTAACCTGAACCCTAACCCGATCCCTAACCCTAACCCTAACCAGAACGCGAACCCGAAACCTAACACGAACCCGTAAACTAACCCTAACCCGAACCTAACCCTAACCCTAACCCTAACCCTAACCCGATTCCTAACCCTAACCCTAACCTGAACGCGAACCCGAAAACTAACACAAACCCGTAACCTATCCCTAACCCGAACCTAACCCTAACCCTAACCCTAACCCGAACCCAAACCCTAACCCTAACCGTAACCCTAACCTGAACCCTAACCCTAACCCGAACCCTAACCCTACCCCGAACCCTAACCCGAACCCTAACCCGAACCCTAACCCGATCCCTAACCTGAATGCGAACCCAAATCCTAACACGAACCCGAACTCTAACCCTAACCCTAACCCTAACCCTAACCCGAACCCTAACCCGAACCCTAAACCTAACCCAAACTCGAACCGTAACCCGAACCCTAACCCGACCCTTACCGTAACCCTATACCTAAACTGAACCCTAACCCTAACCCTAACACTAACCCTAACCCTAACCCTAACCCTAAACCTAACCCTAACCCGACCCTTACCCTAACCCTATGCCTAAACTGAACCCTAACCCTAACCCTAAAACTAACCCGAACCTGAACCCTAACCCTAACCGTAACCCTAACACGAACCCTAACCCTAATCCGAACTCTAACCCTACCCCGAATCCTAACCCTAACCGTAACCTGAACCCTAACCCGATCCCAAACCCTAACGCTAACCTGACGCGAACCCGAACCCTAACACGAAGCCGAAACCTAACCCTAACCCGAACCTAACCCTAACCCTAACCCTAACCTGAGCCCTAAACATATCACTAACACGAACCCTAATCCTAAACCGAACCCTAGCCCTAACCCAAACCCTACCCCTAACCCGAACCCTAACCGGAAACCTAACCCTAACCCTAAACCTAACCCTAACCCTAACCTAACCCGAACCCAAACCCTAAACCTCACCTGACCCTAACCCGAACCGTAACCCTAACCCTAAACTTAACCCTAAACCGAAACCGAACCGTAACCCTAACCCTAACCGTAACCCTAACCCTAACCCTAAACCGAACCCTAACCCTAACCCGAACCCTAACCCTAACCCGAACCTAACCCTAACCCCAACCGTAACCCCAAACCTAAGAGGAACCCTAACCCTAACCGGAACCCTAACCCGAACCCTAACCCTAACCCTAACCCTAACCCTAATCTGAAACCTCACCCTACCCTAACCCGAATCTGAAGCCGAAACTGAACCCTAACCCTAACCCTAAACCGAACCCAAATCCTAACGTTAACCCTAACCCTAACCGGAACCCTAACCCTAACCCTAACCCTAACCCTAACCCTATCCCTAAACTGAACCCTAACCGTCACCCTAACACTACCCCGAAACCGAACCCTAACCCTAACCGAAACCCTAACCTGAACCCTAACCCTAATCCGAACTCTAACCCTACCCCAAACCCTAACCCTAACCCTAACCCGAACCCGAAACCTAACCCTAACCCGAACCTAACCCTAACCCTAACCCTAACCCAAACCCTAACCCTAACCCGAAACCTAACCTTAACCCTAACCCAAACCCGAAACCTAACCCTAACCCTAACCGAAACCTAACACGAACCCTAACCCTACCCCAACCGAACCGTAACCCGAACCCTAACCTGACCCTTACCCTAACCGTATCCCTAAACTGAACCCTAATCCTAACCCTAACACTAACCCGAAACCGAACCCTAACCCTAACCGTAACCCTAACCTGAACCCTAACGCTAACCCGAACCCTAACCCTACCCCGAACCCTAACCCGAACCCTAACCCGAACCCTAACCCGATCCCTAACCTGAATGCGAACCCAAACCCTAACACGAACCCGAACTCTAACCCTAACCCTAAACCTAACCCGAACCCAAACCCTAAACCTCACCCTAACCCAAACCCGAACCGTAACCCGAACCCTAACCCGACACTTACCCTAACCCTAACCCTAACCCTAACCCTAACCCTAACCCTAACCTAACCCTAACCCCAACCGTAACCCAAACCCTAAGAGGAACCCTAACCCTAACCGGAACCCTAACCCGAACCCTAACCCTAACCCTAACCCTAATCTGAAACCTAACCCTACCCTAACCCGAATCTGAAGCCGAAACTGAACCCTAACCCTAACCCTAAACCGAACCCAAATCCTAACCCTAACCCTAACCCTAACCAGAACCCAAACCCT
Source organism: Ursus americanus (assembly GCF_024610735.1). Classification (NCBI taxonomy): domain Eukaryota; kingdom Metazoa; phylum Chordata; class Mammalia; order Carnivora; family Ursidae; genus Ursus; species Ursus americanus. Next base: position 30,871,164 of record NC_142160.1, on the reverse strand, counting down.
AACCCTAAACCTAACCCTAACCCTAACCCAAACTTGAACACGAAACCGACCCCGAACCTGAACCCTAACCGTAACCCGAAACCTAAACCTAACCGTAGCCCTAAACCTCACCCGAACCATAACCCTAACCCGAACCCGAATCCTAACCCGAACCCTAACCCGAACCCGACCCTAACCGAACCCTAACCATAACTCTCACCCGAACCCTAATCCTAACCCTAACCCGAACCCGAATCCAACCCAAAGCCTAACCCAAACCTAACCCTAACCCTAACCCTAACCCTACCTGAACCCTAACCCTAACCCAAACCCTAACCCTAACCCGAACCCGAACACTAACCAAAAACCTAATCCTAACCCTAACCCTAACCATAACCAGAAACCGAACCCTAACCCTAACCCTAACCCAGATCCGAACCCGAACCTGAACCCGAAAGCAAACCCGAACCTGAACCCTAACCGTAACCCGAAACCTAATCCTAACCCTAGCCCTAAACCTCACCCGAACCCTAACCCTAATCCTAACCCTAACCATAACCAGAAACCGAACCCTAACCCTAACCCTAACCCAAACCCGAACTGTAACCCGAAGCCTAAACCGTCCCTTACCCCAACCCTATCCCTAACCTGAACCCTAAACCTAACCCTAACCCGAACCCTAACCCTAACCGTAACCCTCACCCGAACACTAACCTTAACCCGACCCGAACCCTAACCCTATCCCTAACCTGAAACCTAACCCTAACCCTAACCATAACCCTATCCCAACCCGAACCCTAACCCTAACCCTACCCCAACCCGAACCCTAACCCGAAACCTAACCCGAACCCTAACGCTAACCCGAACCCTAACCCTAACCATAACCCTAACCCAAACCCTAACCATAACCCGGCCCTAACCCTAACCCTAAACATAACCCTCACCCGAAACCTAACCCTAACCCGAACCTAACCCTAACCCAACCCGAACCCTAACCCTAACCCTAAACCAACCCGAACCCTAACCCGAAACCTAAGCGAACCCTAACGCTAACCCGAACCCTAACCTCACCCTAACCCTAACCCGAACCGTAACCCTAACCCTAACCCTAACCCTAACCCTAATGCTAACCCGAACCCTAACGCTAACCCTAACCTGAGCCCGACCACTAACCCTAATCCTAACCCTAACCCTAAACCGAACCCTAACCCTATCCCTAACCTGAACCCTAACCCTAACCCTAAGCTTAAACCGAAAATGAACCCTAACCCTAACCCGAACCCGAACCGTAACGCGAACCTAACCCTAACCCCAACCGTAACCCCAAACCTAAGAGGAACCCTAACCCTAACCGGAACCCTAACCCGAACCCTAACCCTAACCCTAACCCTAACCCTAACCCTAACCCTAAACCAAACCCAAATCCTAACCCTAACCTAACCCTAACCGGAACCCGAACCCTAATCCTAACCCTAACCCTAACCCTAACCCGAACCTGAACACGAAACCGATCCCGAACCTGAACCCTAACCGTAACCCGAAACCTAAACCTAACCGTAGCCCTAAACCTCACCTGAACCCTAACCCTAACCCAAACCCTAACCCTAACCCTAACCCTAACTCGAACCCGAAACCTAACCCAAACCCTAACCCTAACCTGAACCCTAACCCGATCCCTAACCCTAACCCTAACCTGAACGCGAACCCGAAACCTAACACAAACCCGTAAACTAACCCTAACCCTAACCTAACCCTAACCCTAACCCTAACCCTAAACCTAACCCGATTCCTAACCCTAACCCTAACCTGAACGCGAACCCGAAAACTAACACGAACCCGTAACCTATCCCTAACCCGAACCTAACCCTAACACTAACCCTAACCCCAAACCGAACCCAAACCCTAACCCTAACCGTAACCCTAACCTGAACCCTAACCCTAACCCGAACCCTAACCCTACCCCGAACCCTAACCCGAACCCTAACCCGAACTCTAACCCGATCCCTAACCTGAATGCGAACCCAAATCCTAACACGAACCCGAACTCTAACCCTAACCCTAACCCTAACCCTAACCCGAACCCTAACCCGAACCCTAAACCTAACCCAAACCCGAACCGTAACCCGAACCCTAACCCGACCCTTACCCTAACCCTATCCCTAAACTGAACCCTAACCCTAACCCTAACACTAAACCGAACCCGAACCCTAACCCTAACCGTGACCCTAACCCGAACCCGAACCCTAACATGAACCCTAAACCGAACCCAAACCCTAACCCGAACCCTAACCCTAACCCGAACCCTAACCCTAACCCGAACATAACCCTAACCCCAACCGTAACCCGAACCCTAAGAGGAACCCTAACCCTACCGGAACCCTAACCCGAACCCTAACCCTAACCCTAACCCTAACCCTAATCTGAAACCTCACCCTACCCTAACCCGAATCTGAAGATGAAACTGAACCCTAACCCTAACCCTAAACCGAACCCAAATCCTAACCCTAACCCTAACCCTAACCGGAACCCTAACCCTAACCCTAACCCTAACCCTAACCCTAACCTGAACTGTAAACCTAACCCGAACCCTAACCCTATCCCTAACCCGAACCCTAACCCGATCCCTAACCCTAACGCTAACCTGAACGCGAACCCTAACCCTAACCGTAACCCTAACCTGAACCCTAACCCTAACCCGAACCTAACCCTAAACCCAACCGTAACCCGAACGCTAAGAGGAACCATAACCCTACCGGAACCCTAACCCGAACCCTAACCCTAACCCTAACCCTAATCTGAAATCTCACCCTACCCTAACCCGAATCTGAAGATGAAACTGAACCCTAACCCTAACCCTAAACCGAACCCAAATCCTAACCCTAACCCTAACCCTAACCGGAACCCTAACCCTAACCCTAACCCTAACCTGAACCGTAAACCTAACCCGAACCCTAACCCTATCCCTAACCCGAACCCTAACCCGATCCCTAACCCTAAGGCTAACCTGAACGCGAACCCTAACCCTAACCCTAACCCTAATCCTAACCCTAACACTACCCAGAACCCGAACCCTAACCCTAACCGTAACCCTAACCTGAACCCTAACCCTAATCCGAACTCTAACCCTACCTCGAACCCTAACCCTAACCCTAACCCGAACCCTAACCCGATCCCTAACCCTAACCCTAACCTGAACGAGAACACGAACCCTAACCCGAAACCGAAACCTAACCCTAACCAGAACCTAACCCTAACCCTAACCCAAACTCTAACCCTAACCCGAAACCTAACCTTAACCCTAACCCAAACCAGAAACCTAACCCTAACCCTAACCGAAACCTAACCCAAACCCTAACCCTAACCCAAACCCGAACCGTAACGCTAACCCTAACCCGAAATCGAAACCTAATCTGAACCCTAACACTAACCCTCACCCAAAACCAAACCCAAACACTAACGCTAACCCGAACCCTAACCCTACCCCTAACCCTAAACTGAATCCTAACCCGAACCCTAACCCTAACCCTAACACTAACACTAACTTGAACCCTAACCCTAACCCTAACCCGAACCCGAAGCCTAACCCTAACGCTAACCGTAACCTTAACCCGAACCCTAACCCTAACCCTAACCCGAATCCGAATCCAAACCCTAACCCTAACCCGAAACCTAACACTAAACCTAACCCTAACCTGAACCCAAACCTGAACCCGAAACCGAACCCGAACCTGAACCCTAACCGTAACCCGAAACCTAACCCTATCCCGAACCCGAAACCTAACCCGAACCCGAACCGTAACCCTAACCCTAACCCGATCTCGAACCCTAACCTGAACCCTAACACTAACCCTAACCCGAACCGTAACCCTAACCCTAACCGTAACCCTAACCGTAACCCTAATGCTAACCCGAACCCTAACCCTAACCCTAACCCGAGCCCGAACACTAACCCTAACCCTAACCCTATCCCTAACCTGAACCCTAACCCTAACCCTAAGCCTAACCCGAAACAGAACCCTAACCCTAACCCGAACCTAACCCTAACCCCAACCCTAACCCCAACCCTAAGAGGAACCCTAACCCTAACCGGAACCCTAACCCGAACCCTAACACTAACCCTAACCCTATCCCTAACATGAAACCTCACCCTACCCTAACCCGAACCTGAACCCGAAATTGAACCCTAACCCTAAGCCTAACCCGAACCCATATCATAACCCAAACCCGAACCCTAACCCGAACACGAACCCAAACCCGAACCCTAACCCTAACCCTAACCCTAAACTAACCCTAACCCCAACCATAACCCTAACCCTAAGAGGAACCCTAACCCTAACCGGAACCCTAACCCGAACCCTAACCCTAACCCTAACCCTAATCTGAAACCTAACCCTACCCTAACCCGAATCCGAAGCCGAAACTGAACCCTAACCCTAACCCTAAACCGAACCCAAATCCTAACCCTAACCCTAACCCTAACCGGAACCCGAACCCTAACCCTAACCCTAACCCTAACCCTAACCCTAACCCTAACACTAACCCAAACTTGCACACGAAACCGACCCCGAACCTGAACCCTAACCGTAACCCGAAACCTAAACCTAACCGTAGCCCTAAACCTCACCCGAACCCTAACCCTAACCCGAACCCGAATCCTAACCCGAACCCTAACCCGAACCCGACCCTAACCGAACCCTAACCATAACCCTCACCCGAACCCTAATCCTAACCCTAACCCGAACCCGAATCCAAACCCAAAGCCTAACCCAAACCTAACCCTAACCCTAACCCTAACCCTACCTGAACCCTAACCCTAACCCAAACCCTAACCCTAACCCGAACCCGAACACTAACCCGAAACCTAATCCTAACTCTAACCCTAACCATAACCAGAAACCGAACCCTAACCCTAACCCTAACCCGAACCCGAACTGTAACCCGAAGCCTAAACCGTCCCTTACACCAAACCTATCCCTAACCTGAACCCTAACCCTAACCCTAACCGTAACCCTAACCCGAACACTAACTTTAACCCGACCCTAACCCTAACCCTATCCCTAAGCCAAATCCTAACCCTAACCTAAACCTAACCGGAACCTGAACCCTAACCCTAACCCTAACCCTAACCCGAACCCGAACCTGAACACGAAACCGATCCCGAACCTGAACCCTAGCCGTAACCCGAAACCTAAACCTAACCGTAGCCCTAAACCTCACCCGAACCCTAACCCTAACCTGAACCCTAACCCGATCCCTAACCCTAACCCTAACCAGAACGCGAACCCGAAACCTAACACGAACCCGTAAACTAACCCTAACCCGAACCTAACCCTAACCCTAACCCTAACCCTAACCCGATTCCTAACCCTAACCCTAACCTGAACGCGAACCCGAAAACTAACACAAACCCGTAACCTATCCCTAACCCGAACCTAACCCTAACCCTAACCCTAACCCGAACCCAAACCCTAACCCTAACCGTAACCCTAACCTGAACCCTAACCCTAACCCGAACCCTAACCCTACCCCGAACCCTAACCCGAACCCTAACCCGAACCCTAACCCGATCCCTAACCTGAATGCGAACCCAAATCCTAACACGAACCCGAACTCTAACCCTAACCCTAACCCTAACCCTAACCCGAACCCTAACCCGAACCCTAAACCTAACCCAAACTCGAACCGTAACCCGAACCCTAACCCGACCCTTACCGTAACCCTATACCTAAACTGAACCCTAACCCTAACCCTAACACTAACCCTAACCCTAACCCTAACCCTAAACCTAACCCTAACCCGACCCTTACCCTAACCCTATGCCTAAACTGAACCCTAACCCTAACCCTAAAACTAACCCGAACCTGAACCCTAACCCTAACCGTAACCCTAACACGAACCCTAACCCTAATCCGAACTCTAACCCTACCCCGAATCCTAACCCTAACCGTAACCTGAACCCTAACCCGATCCCAAACCCTAACGCTAACCTGACGCGAACCCGAACCCTAACACGAAGCCGAAACCTAACCCTAACCCGAACCTAACCCTAACCCTAACCCTAACCTGAGCCCTAAACATATCACTAACACGAACCCTAATCCTAAACCGAACCCTAGCCCTAACCCAAACCCTACCCCTAACCCGAACCCTAACCGGAAACCTAACCCTAACCCTAAACCTAACCCTAACCCTAACCTAACCCGAACCCAAACCCTAAACCTCACCTGACCCTAACCCGAACCGTAACCCTAACCCTAAACTTAACCCTAAACCGAAACCGAACCGTAACCCTAACCCTAACCGTAACCCTAACCCTAACCCTAAACCGAACCCTAACCCTAACCCGAACCCTAACCCTAACCCGAACCTAACCCTAACCCCAACCGTAACCCCAAACCTAAGAGGAACCCTAACCCTAACCGGAACCCTAACCCGAACCCTAACCCTAACCCTAACCCTAACCCTAATCTGAAACCTCACCCTACCCTAACCCGAATCTGAAGCCGAAACTGAACCCTAACCCTAACCCTAAACCGAACCCAAATCCTAACGTTAACCCTAACCCTAACCGGAACCCTAACCCTAACCCTAACCCTAACCCTAACCCTATCCCTAAACTGAACCCTAACCGTCACCCTAACACTACCCCGAAACCGAACCCTAACCCTAACCGAAACCCTAACCTGAACCCTAACCCTAATCCGAACTCTAACCCTACCCCAAACCCTAACCCTAACCCTAACCCGAACCCGAAACCTAACCCTAACCCGAACCTAACCCTAACCCTAACCCTAACCCAAACCCTAACCCTAACCCGAAACCTAACCTTAACCCTAACCCAAACCCGAAACCTAACCCTAACCCTAACCGAAACCTAACACGAACCCTAACCCTACCCCAACCGAACCGTAACCCGAACCCTAACCTGACCCTTACCCTAACCGTATCCCTAAACTGAACCCTAATCCTAACCCTAACACTAACCCGAAACCGAACCCTAACCCTAACCGTAACCCTAACCTGAACCCTAACGCTAACCCGAACCCTAACCCTACCCCGAACCCTAACCCGAACCCTAACCCGAACCCTAACCCGATCCCTAACCTGAATGCGAACCCAAACCCTAACACGAACCCGAACTCTAACCCTAACCCTAAACCTAACCCGAACCCAAACCCTAAACCTCACCCTAACCCAAACCCGAACCGTAACCCGAACCCTAACCCGACACTTACCCTAACCCTAACCCTAACCCTAACCCTAACCCTAACCCTAACCTAACCCTAACCCCAACCGTAACCCAAACCCTAAGAGGAACCCTAACCCTAACCGGAACCCTAACCCGAACCCTAACCCTAACCCTAACCCTAATCTGAAACCTAACCCTACCCTAACCCGAATCTGAAGCCGAAACTGAACCCTAACCCTAACCCTAAACCGAACCCAAATCCTAACCCTAACCCTAACCCTAACCAGAACCCAAACCCTAACCCTAAACCTAACCCTAACCCTAACCCAAACTTGAACACGAAACCGACCCCGAACCTGAACCCTAACCGTAACCCGAAACCTAAACCTAACCGTAGCCCTAAACCTCACCCGAACCATAACCCTAACCCGAACCCGAATCCTAACCCGAACCCTAACCCGAACCCGACCCTAACCGAACCCTAACCATAACTCTCACCCGAACCCTAATCCTAACCCTAACCCGAACCCGAATCCAACCCAAAGCCTAACCCAAACCTAACCCTAACCCTAACCCTAACCCTACCTGAACCCTAACCCTAACCCAAACCCTAACCCTAACCCGAACCCGAACACTAACCAAAAACCTAATCCTAACCCTAACCCTAACCATAACCAGAAACCGAACCCTAACCCTAACCCTAACCCAGATCCGAACCCGAACCTGAACCCGAAAGCAAACCCGAACCTGAACCCTAACCGTAACCCGAAACCTAATCCTAACCCTAGCCCTAAACCTCACCCGAACCCTAACCCTAATCCTAACCCTAACCATAACCAGAAACCGAACCCTAACCCTAACCCTAACCCAAACCCGAACTGTAACCCGAAGCCTAAACCGTCCCTTACCCCAACCCTATCCCTAACCTGAACCCTAAACCTAACCCTAACCCGAACCCTAACCCTAACCGTAACCCTCACCCGAACACTAACCTTAACCCGACCCGAACCCTAACCCTATCCCTAACCTGAAACCTAACCCTAACCCTAACCATAACCCTATCCCAACCCGAACCCTAACCCTAACCCTACCCCAACCCGAACCCTAACCCGAAACCTAACCCGAACCCTAACGCTAACCCGAACCCTAACCCTAACCATAACCCTAACCCAAACCCTAACCATAACCCGGCCCTAACCCTAACCCTAAACATAACCCTCACCCGAAACCTAACCCTAACCCGAACCTAACCCTAACCCAACCCGAACCCTAACCCTAACCCTAAACCAACCCGAACCCTAACCCGAAACCTAAGCGAACCCTAACGCTAACCCGAACCCTAACCTCACCCTAACCCTAACCCGAACCGTAACCCTAACCCTAACCCTAACCCTAACCCTAATGCTAACCCGAACCCTAACGCTAACCCTAACCTGAGCCCGACCACTAACCCTAATCCTAACCCTAACCCTAAACCGAACCCTAACCCTATCCCTAACCTGAACCCTAACCCTAACCCTAAGCTTAAACCGAAAATGAACCCTAACCCTAACCCGAACCCGAACCGTAACGCGAACCTAACCCTAACCCCAACCGTAACCCCAAACCTAAGAGGAACCCTAACCCTAACCGGAACCCTAACCCGAACCCTAACCCTAACCCTAACCCTAACCCTAACCCTAACCCTAAACCAAACCCAAATCCTAACCCTAACCTAACCCTAACCGGAACCCGAACCCTAATCCTAACCCTAACCCTAACCCTAACCCGAACCTGAACACGAAACCGATCCCGAACCTGAACCCTAACCGTAACCCGAAACCTAAACCTAACCGTAGCCCTAAACCTCACCTGAACCCTAACCCTAACCCAAACCCTAACCCTAACCCTAACCCTAACTCGAACCCGAAACCTAACCCAAACCCTAACCCTAACCTGAACCCTAACCCGATCCCTAACCCTAACCCTAACCTGAACGCGAACCCGAAACCTAACACAAACCCGTAAACTAACCCTAACCCTAACCTAACCCTAACCCTAACCCTAACCCTAAACCTAACCCGATTCCTAACCCTAACCCTAACCTGAACGCGAACCCGAAAACTAACACGAACCCGTAACCTATCCCTAACCCGAACCTAACCCTAACACTAACCCTAACCCCAAACCGAACCCAAACCCTAACCCTAACCGTAACCCTAACCTGAACCCTAACCCTAACCCGAACCCTAACCCTACCCCGAACCCTAACCCGAACCCTAACCCGAACTCTAACCCGATCCCTAACCTGAATGCGAACCCAAATCCTAACACGAACCCGAACTCTAACCCTAACCCTAACCCTAACCCTAACCCGAACCCTAACCCGAACCCTAAACCTAACCCAAACCCGAACCGTAACCCGAACCCTAACCCGACCCTTACCCTAACCCTATCCCTAAACTGAACCCTAACCCTAACCCTAACACTAAACCGAACCCGAACCCTAACCCTAACCGTGACCCTAACCCGAACCCGAACCCTAACATGAACCCTAAACCGAACCCAAACCCTAACCCGAACCCTAACCCTAACCCGAACCCTAACCCTAACCCGAACCTAACCCTAACCCCAACCGTAACCCGAACCCTAAGAGGAACCCTAACCCTACCGGAACCCTAACCCGAACCCTAACCCTAACCCTAACCCTAACCCTAATCTGAAACCTCACCCTACCCTAACCCGAATCTGAAGATGAAACTGAACCCTAACCCTAACCCTAAACCGAACCCAAATCCTAACCCTAACCCTAACCCTAACCGGAACCCTTCCCTAACCCTAACCCTAACCCTAACCCTAACCTGAACTGTAAACCTAACCCGAACCCTAACCCTATCCCTAACCCGAACCCTAACCCGATCCCTAACCCTAACGCTAACCTGAACGCGAACCCTAACCCTAACCGTAACCCTAACCTGAACCCTAACCCTAACCCGAACCTAACCCTAAACCCAACCGTAACCCGAACGCTAAGAGGAACCATAACCCTACCGGAACCCTAACCCGAACCCTAACCCTAACCCTAACCCTAACCCTAATCTGAAACCTCACCCTACCCTAACCCGAATCTGAAGATGAAACTGAACCCTAACCCTAACCCTAAACCGAACCCAAATCCTAACCCTAACCCTAACCCTAACCGGAACCCTAACCCTAACCCTAACCCTAACCTGAACCGTAAACCTAACCCGAACCCTAACCCTATCCCTAACCCGAACCCTAACCCGATCCCTAACCCTAAGGCTAACCTGAACGCGAACCCTAACCCTAACCCTAACCCTAATCCTAACCCTAACACTACCCAGAACCCGAACCCTAACCCTAACCGTAACCCTAACCTGAACCCTAACCCTAATCCGAACTCTAACCCTACCTCGAACCCTAACCCTAACCCTAACCCGAACCCTAACCCGATCCCTAACCCTAACCCTAACCTGAACGAGAACACGAACCCTAACCCGAAACCGAAACCTAACCCTAACCAGAACCTAACCCTAACCCTAACCCAAACCCTAACCCTAACCCGAAACCTAACCTTAACCCTAACCCAAACCAGAAACCTAACCCTAACCCTAACCGAAACCTAACCCAAACCCTAACCCTAACCCAAACCCGAACCGAAACCCGAACCCTAACCCGATCCTTACCCTAACCCTATCCCTAAACTGAACCCTAACCCTAACCCTAACACTAACCCGAACCCGAACCCTAACCCTAACCGTAACCCTAACCTGAACCCTAACCCTAACCCGAACACTAACCCTACCCCGAACCCTAACCCAAACCCTAACCCGAACCCTAACCCGAACCCTAACCTGAATGTGAACCCAAACCCTAACACGAACCCGAACTCTAACCCTAACCCTAAACCTAACCAGAACCCAAACCATAAACCTCACCTTAACCCTAACCCGAACCGTAACCCTAACCCTAACCTTAACCCTAACCCGAAACCGAACCGTAACCCTAACCCTAACCTTAACCCTAACCCTAACCCAAACCCTAACCCTAACCCGAAACATAACCTTAAACCTAACCCTAACCCTAACCCTAACCCTAACCCTAACCCTAACCGTAACCCTAACACGAACCCTAACACTAATCCGAACTCTAACCCTACCCCGAACCCTAACCCTAACCCTAACCCGAACCCGAACCCGATCCCTAACCCTAACCCTAACCTGAACGCGAGCCCGAACCCTAACACGAACCCGAAACCTAACCCTAACCCGAACCTAACCCTAACCCTAACCCTAACCTGAGCCCTAACCATAACCCTAACACAAACCCTAATCCTAAACTGATCCCTAGCCCTAACCCAAACGATACCCCTAACCCGAACCCTAACCGGAAACCTAACCCTAACCCTAACCCTAACCCGAACCATAACCCGAACCCTAACCCGACCCTTACCCTAACCCTATCCCTAAACTAAACCCTAACCAAAACCCTAACACTACCCCGAACCCGATCCCTAACCCTAACCCTAACCTGAACGAGAACTCGAACCCTAACCCGAACTCGAAACCTAACCCAAACCCGAACTTAAGCCTAACCCTAACCCTAACCCTAACCCGAAACCTAACCTTAACCCTAACCCAAACCCGAAACCTAACCCTAACCCTAACCCGATCCCTAACCTGAATGCGAACCCAAACCCTAACACGAACCCGAACTCTAACCCTAACCCTAAACTTAACCCGAACCCAAACCCTAAACCTCACCCTAACCCTAACCCGAACCGTAACCCTAACCCTAACCTTAACCCTAACCCAATCCTTACCCTAACCCTCTCCCTAACCTGAAACCTAACCCTAACCCTAACCCTAACCCTAACCCCAACCCTGACACTAACCCTAACACTAAACCTAACCCTTACCCGAATCTGAACCCTAACCCTAACCCTAACCCTACCTGAACCCTAACCCTAACCCAAACCCTAACCCTAACCCGAACCCAAACACTAACCCGAAACTTAATCCTAACCCTAACCCTAACCATAAACAGAAACCGAACCCTAACCCTAACCTGAAGCCGAACCCTTACCTGAACCCGAAACCGAACCCGAACATGAACCCTAACCGTAACCCGAAACCTAATCCTAACCCTAGCCCTAACCCTAACCCTAACCATAACCAGAAACCGAATCCTAACCCTAACCTTAACCCGAACCCGAACTGGAACCCGAACCCTAAACCGTCCCTTACCCCAACCCTATCCCTAACCTGAACCCTAACCCAAACCCTAACCCTAACCGTAACTCTAACCCGAACACTAACCCTAACCCGACCCTAACCCTAACCCTATCCCTAACCTGAAACCTAACCCTAACCCTAACCCTAAACCTAACCTTAACCCTAACTCGAACCCGAAACCTAACCCTAACCCTAACCCGAACCCTAACCCGAACCCTAAACCTAACCCTAACCCTAACCCTAACCCTAATCCTAACCCTAACCCTAACCGTAACCCTATCCCTAAACTGAACCCTAACCCTAACCCTAACACTAACCCGAACCCGAACCCTAACCCTAACCGTAACCCTACCCCGAACCCTAACCCGAACCGTAACGCGAACCCTAATCCGATACCTAATCCTAACTCTAACCTGAATGCGAACCCGAACCCTAACACGAACCCGAAACCTAACCCTAATCCGAACCTAACCCTAACCCTACCCTAATCCAAACCCTAACCCTAACCCGAAACCTAACCTTAACCCGAACCCGAACCCGAACCCTAACCCGAACCCGAACCCAAACACTAAACCTAACACTAACGCTAACCCGAACACGAACCCTAACTGGAACCTGAACCTGAACCCTAACCCTAACCCTAACCCGAACCCTAACCCTAAACCTAACCCGAACCCGAAGCCAAACACTAACCCTAACCCAAACGTTACCCGAACCCAATCCCTAACCCAAAACCGAACCCGCACACTAACCCTAACCCGAAACCTAACCCTACCCTAACCATAACCGGAACCCTAACCCGAACCCTAACCCTAACACTAACCCTAATCTAACCTGAACCCTAACCCTAACCCGAACCCTAAACCTAACCCTAACCCTAACCCTAACCCTAACCCTAACCTGAAACCTCACCCTAACCTAACCCAAATCTGAAGCCAAAACTGAACCTGAACCCTAACCCTAAGCCGAACGCAAATCCTAATCAGAACCCTAACCCTAACCGGAAACCTAACCCTAACCCTAACCCTAACCCTAACCATAGCCCTAAACCTCACCCGAACCCTAACCCTAACCCTAACCCTAACCCTAACCTAAACCTAAACCTAACCCGAACCCAAACCCTAAACCTCACCCTATCCCTAACCCGAACCCTAACCCTAACCCTAATCCTAAACCTAACCCAAACCCTAACCCTAACCCGAACCCGAACACTAACCTGAACACTAACCCTAACCCTAACCCTAACCATAACCAGAAACCGAACACTAACCCTAACCCTAACCGAAAGCTGAACCCGAACCTGAACCCGAAACCGAACCCGAACCTGAACCCTAACCGCCACCCGAAACCTAATCCTAACCCTAGCCCGAAACCTCACCCGAACCCTAACCCTAACCCTACTCATAACCAGAAACCGAACCCTAAACCTAACCCTAACCCGAACCCGAACTGTAACCCGAACCCTAACCCGACCCTTACCCCAACCCTATCCCTAACCTGAACCCTAACCCTAACCCTAACCCTAACCCTAACCCTAACCTCACTCTAACCCTAACCCGAACCGTAACCCTAACCCTAACCCTAACCCTAAACCTCACCCGAACCCTAACCCTAACCCGAAACAGAGCCCTAACCCTAACCCGAATCCTAACCCGGACCTGAACCCGAACCCGAACCCTAACGCTAACCCTAACCCGAACCCTAACCCTAACCCTAACCCGAACCCAAATCCAAACCCTAACCCTAACCCAAACCTAACCCTAAACCTAACCCTAACCCAAACCCTAAGAGGAACTCTAACCCTAACCCGAACCCTAACCCTAACCCGAACCCTAACCCGATCCCTAACCCTAACCCTAACCTGAACGCGAACCCAAACACTAACACTAACCCGAAACATAACCCTAACCCGAACATAACCCGAACCCTAACCCTAAACCTAACCCTAACCCTAACCCGAACCAGAACCCTAACCCTAAGGCTAACCGTAACCCAAACCCTAACCCGACACTAACCCTAACCCGATCCCTAAACTGAAACCTAACCCTAACCCTAACCCTAACCCTAACCCGAATCCGAATCCAAACCCTAACCCTAACCCGAACCCTAAATCTAACACTAACACGAATCCGAATCCAAACCCTAAACCTAACGCAATCCTAACCATAACCCTAACCCTAAACCGAACACTAAGAGGAACCCTAACCCGAACCCGAACCCTAACCTCAACCTTAACCCTAACCCTAACCCTAACCCGTACCCTAACCCTAACCTGAACGCGAACCCGAAACCTAACACGAACCCATAACCTAACCCTAACCTGAACCTAACCCTAACCCTAACCCTAGCCCAAACCCTAATCCTAACCCGAAACCTAACCTTAACCCTAACTCGACCCCGAAACCTAACCCTAACCCTAACCCGAACCCTAACCCGAACCCTAACCCTAACCCAAACCCGAACCGTAACCCGAACCCTAACCCGACCCTTACCCTAACCCTTCCCTAAACTGAACCCTAACCCTAAAACTAACCCGAACCCGAACCTGAACCCTAACCGTAACCCTAACCCGAAGCCTAAACCTAATCCGAACTCTAACCCTACCCCAAACCCTAACCCTAACCCTAACCCTAACCCTAACCCTAACCGTAACCCTAACCCGAACCCTAACCCTAACCCTAACCGTAACCCTATCCCTAAACTGAACCCTAACCCTAACCCTAACACTAACCCGAACCCGAACCCTAACCCTAACCGTAACCCTACCCCGTACCCTAACCCGAAACGTAACCCGAACCCTAATCCGATACCTAACCCTAACACTAACCTGAATGCGAACCCGAACCCTAACACGAACCCGAAACCTAACCCTAAGTCGAACCTAACCCTAACCCTACCCTAATCCAAATCCTAACCCTAACCCGAAACCTAACCTTCACCCGAACCTGAACCTGAACCCTAACCTGAACCCGAACCCAAACACTAAACCTAACACTAACGCTAACCCGAACACGAACCCTAACTGGAACCTGAACCTGAACCCTAACCCTAACCCTAACCCGAACCCTAACCCTAAACCTAACCCGAACCCGAAGCCAAACACTAACCCTAACCCAAACGTTACCCGAACCCAATCCTTAACCCAAAACCGAACCCGCACACTAACCCTAACCCAAAACCTAACCCTACCCTAACCATAACCGGAACCCTAACCCGAACCCTAACCCTAACACTAACCCTAACCCTAACCCTAACCTGAAACCTCACCCTACCCTAACCCAAATCTGAAGCCGAAACTGAACCCGAACCCTAACCCTAAGCCGAACGCAAATCCTAATCAGAACCCTAACCCTAACCGGAAACCTAACCCTAACCCTAACCCTAACCCTAACCCGAGCCCTAAACCTCACCCGAACCCTAACCCTAACCCTAACCCTAACCCTAACCCTAACCCTAACCCTAACCTAAACCTAAACCTAACGCGAACCCAAACCCTAAACCTCACCCTAACCCTAACCCGAACCCTAACCGGAACCCTACTCAAACCAGAAACCGAACCCTAAACCTAACCCTAACCCGAACCCGAACTGTAACCCGAACCCTAACCCGACCCTTACCCCAACCCTATCCCTAACCTGAACCCTAACCCTAACCCTAACCCTAACCCTAACCCCTAACCCTAACCCTAAACCTAACCCTAACCCTACACCGAACCCAAACCCTAACCCTAACCCTAACCCGAGCCCTAACCCTAACCCTAACCTGAACTCTAACCCGAACCCGAACCCTAACCCTAACCCTAATCCAACCCGAACCCTAACCCGAACCCTAACCCGAACCCTAACGCTAACCCTAACCCTAACCATAACCCTAACCCAAACCCTAACCCTAACCCGACCCTAACCCTAAAACTAACCCTAACCCTAACCCTAACCCTAACCCTAACCCTAACCCTAACCCTAACACAACCCGAACCCTAACCCGAACCCTAACCCGAAACCTAACGCTAACCCTAACCCTAACCCTAACCATAACCCTAACCCTAACCCTAACCCTAAAACTAACCCTAACCCTAACCCAAACCCGAACCCTAACCCTAACCCTAACCCTAACCCTAACCCGAATCCGAATCCAAACCCTAACCCTAACCCGAAATCTAACACTAACCCTAACCCTAACCCGAACCGGAACCTGAACCCAAAACCGTACCCGAACCTGAACACTAAACGTAACCGGAAACCTAACCCTATCCCAAACCCGAAACCAAATCCGAACACTAACCGTAACCCTAACCCGAACCCTAACCCTAACACTAACCCGAATCCGAATCCAAACCCTAAACCTAACGCAAACCTAACCATAACCCTAACCCTAAACCGAACACTAAGAGGAACCCTAACCCGAACCCGAACCCTAACCTCAACCTTAACCCTAAACCTAACCCTAACCCGTACCCTAACCCTAACCTGAACGCGAACCCGAAACCTAACAAGAACCCATAACCTAACCCTAACCTGAACCTAACCCTAACCCTAACCTTAACCCAAACCCTAACCCTAACCCGAAAACTAACCTTAACCCTAACCCGAACCCGAAACCTAACCCTAACCCTAACCCGAACCCTAACCCGAACCCTAACCCTACCCAAACCCGAACCGTAACCCGAACCCTAACCCGACCCTTACCCTAACCCTATCCCTAAACTGAACCCTAACCCTAAAACTAACCCGAACCCGAACCCGAACCCGAACCCTAACCGTAACCCTAACCCGAAGCCTAACCCTAATCCGAAATCTAACCCTACCCCAAACCCTAACCCTAACCCTACCCCAACCCTAACCGTAACCCTATCCCTAAACTGAACCCTAACCCTAACCCTAACCCTAACCGTAACCCTACCCCGAACACTACCCCGAACCCTACCCCGAACCCTAACCCGACCCCTAATCCGATACCTAACCCTAACTCTAACCTGAATGCGAACCCGAACCCTAACACGAACCCGAAACATAACCCTAACCCGAACCTAACCCTAACCCTACCCTAATCCAAACCCTAACCCTAACCTGAAACCCAACCTTAACCCGAACCCGAACCCTAACCCGAACCCGAACCCAAACACTAAACCTAACACTAACGCTAACCCGAACACGAACCCTAACTGGAACCTGAACCTGAACCCTAACCCTAGCACTAACCCGAACCCTAACCCTAAACCTAACCCGAACCCGAAGCCAAACACTAACCCTAACCCAAACGTTACCCGAACCCAATCCCTAACCCAAAACCGAACCCGCACACTAACCCTAACCCGAAACCTAACCCTAACCCTAACCATAACCGGAACCCTAACCCGAACCCGAACCCTAAACCGAACCCTAACGCTAACCCGAACCCTAACCCTAACCCTAACCCTAACCCTAACCCTAACCCAAACACGAAACCGAACCCTGACCCGAACCCGAACCCTAACCCTAACCCGAACCCGGACCCTAACCCTAACCCGAACCCTAACCCGAACCTGAACCCTCAACCGAACACGAACCCTAACCCTAACCCTAACCCTAACCCTAACCCTAACTCACCCGAACCCTAACACTAACCCAACCTAAAACCTAACCCTAACCTTAACCTGAACCCTAACCCTAACCCTAACCCTAACCCTAACCCTAACTCTAACCCGAACCCTAACCCTCACCCTTAACCTAACCTGAACCCTAACCCTAACCCGAATACGAACCCTAACCCTAACCCGAACCCTAACCCGAACCCGAATCCTCACCCTAACCCTAACCCTAACCCTAACCCTATCCCGAACCTGAACCCGAAACCGAACCCGAAACTGAACCCTAACAGTAACCCGAAACCTAATACTAACCCTAACCCTAAACCTCACACGAACCCTAACCCTAACCCGAACCCTAACCCTAACACGAAACCGAACCCTAACACGAACCCGAACCCTAACCCGAACGCTAACCGTAACCCTAACCCGAACCCTATACCTAACCCTAACCCGAACCCGAATCCAAACCCTAACCGTAACCCAAACCTAACCCTAACCCTAACCCTAAACCAAACTCTAAGAGGAACACTAACCCTAACCCGAACCCTAACCCTAACCCTAACGCTAACCCGAACCCTAACCCTAACCCTAACCCTAAACCGAACCCTAACCCTCACCCTAACCCTAACCCTAAGCCTAACCCGAACCCTAACCCTAACCCGAACCCGAAACCTAACCCGAACCCTAACCCTAACCCTAACCCTAACCCGAAACCAAACCCGAACCCTAACCCTAACCCGAACCCTACCCCTAACCCTAACCCGAACCCTAGACCTAACCCTAACCCGAAACCTAACCCTAACCCTAATGCGAACCCTAACCCTAACCCTAACCCGAACCCGAACCCGAACCCTAATCCTAACCCGAACCCTAACCTGAACCTGAACCCGAACCCTAACCCTAACCTTAACCCGTATCCTAACCCGAACCCTCACCCGAACCCTACCCGAACCCTAACCCGAATCCTAAAACGAACCCGAACCCTAACCCTAACCCCAACCCTAACCCAAACCCGAACCCTAAACCCAAACCCGAACCCGAACCCTACCCGAACCCTAACCCGAACCCGAAACCTAACCCGAACCCGAACCCTAACGTGAACCCGAACCCAAACCCGAACCCTAAACTGAACCAGAACCCGAACCCGAACACGAACCCGACCCGAACCCGTACCCTATCCCGAAACCGAACCCGAACCCTAACCCGAACCCTAACCCGAAGCCTAAACTGAACCCGAACCCGAACCCTAACACTAACCCGAACCCGACCCGAACCCGTACCCTATCCCGAAACCGAACCCGAACCCTAACCCGAACCCTAACCCGAAGCCTAAACTGAACCCGAACCCGTACCCTAACACGAACCAGAACCCGAACCCGAACCCGAAACCGAACCTGAACCCGAACCCAAACCCGAACCAGAACCCGAACCTGAACCCAAACCCGAACCAGAACCCGAAACCGAAACCTAACCCGAAACCGAAACCGAACCCTAACCCGAACCCGAACACTAACCCGAACCCGAACCCTAACCCTAACACGAACCCTAACCCAAAAGCACAGAGACGATGTGAGGGGCTTAGACGATGCCTGGGCAATATTGTTTCTTACACCTGGGTGTGTGGCATTTTGTTTACCTGGCTACCCCCACTTGGGATAGGTTTTCCACAGCAAGCACCTATTGTTCGTCGGAAGCCGTTTTTGCCCCATGGGTCTCCGGGCTGTGTTCATTGGGGTTGAACTCCTGCTAGCAAAACCGCCGGGATGAGAGAAGGGCTCAGAGGTGACTGGGCCCTGTGGTCTCTTCCAGGTCAGTGTATGGCATTTCCTTCACCTTGCCACAGGCACCTGGGAGCATGTCTGCATGTGGAGAAAGACTTTCCCGTGGGAAGCCGGTTTTTGTCAAACGGGTCCCAGTGCTGTGCTCCTCTCTTTTCACTCCGGCTGCCAGAAGCCCAGGGAGGATGGGAGGGCTTAGAACATGGCTAGGCACTGTCGTTTCTTCCAGAGATGTGGACGGCATTTGCTTTACCTTGCCACAACCACTTGGGAGAGGGTCTGCACCTCAGGAAAAGTATTTCCATGGGAAGCCGGCTTTTGGCCAAACAGGTCTCAACCCGTGGGCCTCGGGTGTCCCTCCGGCTCCCCAAAGCACAGGGACGAGGTGAGGGGCTTAGACCATCCCTGGGCAATGTTGTTTCTTACACCTGGGTGTGTGGCATTTTGTTTACCTGGCTACCCCCACTTGGAATAGGTTTTCCATAGCAAGAGCATATTGCTCGTCGGAAGCCGTTTTTGACCCAGGTGTCTCCGGGCTGTGTTCGTTGGGATTGAACTCCTGCTAGCAAAACCGCCGGGATGAGGGAAGGGCTCAGACTGTGCCTGGGCCCTGTGGTCTCTTCCAGGTCAGTGTATGGCATTTCCTTCCCCTTGCCACAGGCACCTGGGAGCATGTCTGCACGCGGAGAAAGACTTTCCCGTGGGAAGCCGGGTTTTGTCAAACGGGTCCCAGTGCTGTGCTCCTCTCTTTTCACTCCTGCTGCCAGAAGCCCAGTGAGGATGGGAGGGTTTAGAACATGGCTGGGCACAGTGGTTTCTTCCAGAGATGTGGATGGCATTTGCTTTACCTTGCCACAACCACTTGGGAGAGGGTCTGCACCTCAGGAAAACTGTTTCCGTGGGAAGCTGCCTTTTGGACAAACGGGTCTCAGGCCCGTGGGCCTCGGGTTTCCCTCTGGCTCCCCAAAGCACAGGGACGAGGTGAGGGGCTTAGACCATGCCTGGGCAATGTTGTTTCTTACACCTGGGTGTGTGGCATTTTCTTTACCTGGCTACCCCCACTTGGGATATTTTTTCCACAGCAAGAGCATATTGCTCGTCGGAAGCCGTTTTGGCCCCAGGGGTCTCCGGGCTGTGTTCGTTGGGCTTGAACTCCTGCTAGCAAAACCGCCGGGATGAGGGAAGGGCTCAGACTGTGCCTGGGCCCTGTGGTCTCTTTCAGGTCAGTGTATGGCATTTCCTTCACCTTGCCACAGGCACTTGGGAGCATTTCTGCACGTGGAGAAAGACTTTCCCGTGGGAAGCCGGGTTTTGTCAAACGGGTCCCAGTGCTGTGCTCCTCTCTTTTCACTCCTGCTGCCAGAAGCCCAGGGAGGATGGGAGGGCTTAGAACATGCCTGGGCACTGTGGTTTCTTCCAGAGAAGTGGATGGTTTTGCTTTACCTTGCCACAACCACTTGGGAGAGGGTCTGCACCTCAGGAAAACTGTTTCCGTGGGAAGCTGGCTTTTGACCAAACGGGTCTCAACCCGTGGGCTTCGGTTGCCCCTCCGGCTCCCCAAAGCAAAGGGACGAGGTGAGGAGCTTAGACCATGCCTGGACAATGTTGTTTCTTACACCTGGTGTGTGGCATTTTGTTTACCTGGCTACCCCCACTTGGGATAGGTTTTCCACAGCAAAGGTATATTGCTCCGCGGAAGCCGTTTTTGCCCCAGGGGTCTCCGGGCTGTGTTCGTTGGGGTTGAACTCCTGCTAGCAAAACCGCCGGGATGAGGGAAGGGCTCAGACTGTGCCTGGGCCCTGTGGTCTCTTCCAGGTCAGTGTATGGCATTTCCTTCACCTTGCCACAGGCACTTGGGAGCATAACTGCACGTGGAGAAAGACTTTCCCGTGGGAAGCCGGATTTTGTCAAACGGGTCCCAGTGCTGTGCTCCTCTCTTTTCACTCCTGCTGCCAGAAGCCCAGTGAGGATGGGAGGGTTTAGAACATGGCTGGGCACGGTGGTTTCTCCAGAGAAGTGGACGGCATTTGCTTTACATTGCCACAACCACTTGGGAGAGGGTCTGCACCTCAGGAAAACTGTTTCCGTGGGAAGCCGGCTTTTGGCCAAACGGGTCTCAGGCCCGTGGGCTTCGAGTGTCCCTCCGTTTCCCCAAAGCACAGGGATGAGGTGAGGGGCTTAGACCATGCCTGGGCAATGTTGTTTCTTACACCTGGGTGTGTGGCATTTTGTTTACCTGGCTACCCCCTCTTGGGATATGTTTTCCACAGCAAGAGCATATTGCTCGTCGGAAGCCGTTTTTGCCCCAGGGGTCTCCGGGCTGTCTTCGTTGGGGTTGAACTCCTGCTAGCAAAACCGCCGGGATGAGGGAAGGGCTCAGACTGTGCCTGGGCCCTGTGGTCTCTTCCAGGTCAGTGTATGGCATTTCCTTCACCTTGCCACAGGCACTTGGGAGCATGTCTGCACGTGGAGAAAGACTTTCACGTGGGAAGCCGGTTTTTGTGAAACGGGTCCCAGTGCCGTGCTCCTCTCTTTTCACTCCTGCTGCCAGAAGCCCAGTGAGGATAGGAGGGCTTAGAACATGGCTGGGCACTGTGGTTTCTTCCAGAGAAGTGGATGGAATTTGCTTTACCTTGCCACAACCACTTGTGTGAGGGTCTGCACCTCAGGAAAACTGTTTCCGTAGGAAGCCGGCTTTTTGCCAGACAGGTCTCAGGGCCGAGGCCTCGTGTGTTCCACCGGCTCCCCAAATCAAGGGACGAGGTCGGGGCTTAGACCATGCCTGGGCAATGTTGTTTCTTACACCTGGGTGTGTGGCATTTGTTTAGCTGGCTACCCCCACTTTGGATAGGTTTTCCAAAGCAGGAGCATATTGCTCCACAGTAGCCGTTTTTGCCCCAGCGGTCTCCAGGCTGTGTTCGTTGAGTTTGAACTCCTGCTAGCAAAATCGCAGGGATGAGGGAAGGGCTCAGACTGTCCCTGGGCCCTGTGGCCTCTTACAGGTCAGTGTATGGCATTTCCTTCACCTTGCCACAGGCACTTGGGAGCATGTCTGCACGTGGAGAAAGACTTTCCCTTGGGAAGCCGGTTTTTGTGAAACGGGTCCCAGTGCTGTGCTCCTCTCTTTTCACTCCTGCAGCCAGAAGCTCAGTGAGGATGGGAGGGCTTAGAACATGGCTGCGTACTGTAGTTTCTTCCAGAGAAGTGGATGGCATTTGCTTTACCTTGCCACAACCACTTGTGAGTCGGTCTGCACCTCACGAAAACTGTTTCCGTGGGAAGCCGGCTTTTGGCCAAACGGGTCTCATGGCCGTGGGCCTCGGGTTTCCCTCCGGCTCCCAAAAGCACAGGGATGAGGTGAGGGGCTTAGACCATGCCTGGGCAGTGTTGTTTCTTACACTTGGGTGTGTGGCATTTTGTTGACCTGGCAACCCCCACTTAGGATAGGTTTTCACAGCAAGAGCATATTGATCATCGGAAGCCGAATTTGCCCCAGGGGTCTCCGGGCTGTGTTCCTTGGGGTTGAACTCCTGGTAGCAAAACCTCTGGGATGAGGGAACGGCTCAGAGTGTGCCTGGGCCCTGTGGTCTCCTACAGGTCAGTGTATGGCATTTCCTTCACCTTGCCACAGGCACTTGGGGGCATGTCTGCACGTGGAGACAGACTTTTTTGTGGGACGCCGGTTTTTGTCAAAGGGTCCCAGTACTTTGCTCCCCTATTTTCAGTCCAGCTCCCAGAAGCCCAGTGATGATGGGAGGGCTTAGAACATGGCTGGGCACTGTGGTTTCTTCAGAATCGTGGATGGCATTTGCTTTACCTTGCCACAACCACTTGTGAGAGGGTCTGCACCACAGGAAAACTGTTTCCGTGGGAAGCCGGCTTTTTGCCAAATGGGTCTCAGGACTGTGGGCCTCGGGTGTCCCTCGGTCTCCCAAAAGCACAGGGACGAGGTGAGGGGCTTAGACCAAGCCTGGGCAATGTTGTTTCTTTCACCTGGGTGTGTGGCATTTTGTTTACCTGGCTATCCCCACTTGGGATAGGTTTTCCACAGCAAGAGCATATTGCTTGTCGGAAGCCGTTTCTGCCCCAGGTGTCTCCGTGCTGGGTTCGTTGGGGTTGAACTCCTGCTAGAAAAACCGCCGGGATGAGGGAAGGGCTCAGACTGTGCCTGGGCCCTGTGGTCTCTTACAGGTCAGTGTATGACATTTCCTTCACCTTGCCACAGGCACTGGGGAGCATGTCTGCACGTGGAGAAAGACTTTCCCGTGGGAAGCCGGTTTTTGTCTAACGGGTCTCATGCTGTGCTCCACTCTTTCACTACTGCTGCCAGAAGGCCAGTGAGGATGGGAGGGCTTAGAACATGGCTGGGCACTGTGGTTTCTTCCAGAGAAGTGGATGGGATTTGCTTCACCTTGCCACAACCACTTGTGAGAGGGTCTGCACCTCAGGAACCTGTTTCCGTGGGAAGCCGGATTTTTGCCAAACGAGTCTCAGGGCCGTGGGCCTCGGGTGTCCCTCAACTCCCCAAAGCACAGGGACGCGTTGAGGGGCTTAGACCATGCCTGGGCAAAGTTGTTTCTTACACTTGGGTGTGTGGCATTTTGTTTACCTGGCTACCCCCACTTGGGATAGGTTTTCCACAGCAAGAGCATATTACTCCTCGGAAGCCGTTTTTGCCCCAGGGGTCTCTGGGCTGTGTTCGTTGGGGTTGAACTCCTGCTAGCAAAACCGCCGGGATGAGGGAAGGGCTCAGACTCTGCCTGGGCCCTGTGGTCTCTTACAGGTCAGTGTATGGCATTTCCTTCACCTTGCCACAGGCACTGGGGAACATGTGTGCACGTGGAGAAAGACTTTCCCGTGGGAAGCCGGTTTGGTCCTACTCGTCCCAGTGCTGTGCTCCTCTCTTTTCACTCCTGCTGCCAGAAGCCCAGTGAGGATGGGAGGGCTTAGAACATGGCTGGGCACTGTGGTTTCTTCAGGAGAATTGGACGGCATTTGCTTTACCTTGCCACAACCACTTGTGAGAGGGTCTGCACCTCAGGAAAACTGTTTCCGTGGGAAGCCAGATTTTCGCCCAACAGGTCTCAGGGCCGTGGGCCTCGGGTGTCCCTCCATCTCCCAAAAGCACAAGGATGAGGTGAGGGGCTTAGACCATGCCTGGGCAATGTTGTTTCATACACCTGGGTGTGTGGCATTTGGTTTACCTGGCTACCCCCACTTGGGATAGGTTTTCCACAGCAAGCACCTATTGTTCCTCGGAAGCCGTTTTTGCCCCAGGGGTCTCCGGGCTGTGTTCGTTGGGGTTGAACTCCTGCTAGCAAAACCGCCGGGATGAGGGAAGGGTTCAGACTGTGCCTGGCCCTGTGGTCTCTTCCAGATCAGTGTATGGCATTTCCTTCCCCTTGCCACAGGCACCTGGGAGCATGTCTGCACGTGGAGGAAGACTTTCCCATGGGAAGCCGGTTTTTGTCAAACGGGTCCCAGTACTCTGCTCCTCTCTTTTCACTCCTGCTTCCAGAAGCCCAGGGAGGATGGGAGGGCTTAGAACATGGCTGGGCACTGTGGTTTCTTCCAGAGAATTGGACGGCATTTGCTTTACCTTGCCACAACCACTTGGGATAGGGTCTGCACCTCAGGAAAACTGTTTCCGTGGGAAGCCGGCTTTTTGCAAAGGGGTCTCATGGCCGTGGGCCTCGGCTGTCCCTCCAGCTCCCCAAAGCACAGGGACGAGTTGAGGGGCTTAGACCTTGCCTGGCCAATGTTGTTTCTTACCCCTGGGTGTGTGGCATTGTTGACCTGGCTACCCCCACTTGGGATAGGTTTTCCACAGCAAGCACCTATTGTTCGTCGGAAGCTGTTTTTGCCCCAGGGGTCTCCGGGCTGTGTTCCTTGGGGTTGAACTCCTGCTAGCAAAACCGCCAGGAGGAGGGAAGGGTTCAGACTGTTCCTGGGGCCTGTGGTCTCTTCCAGGTCAGTGTATGGCATTTCCTTCCCCTTCCACAGGCACCTGGGAGCATGTCTGCACGTGGAGAAAGACTTTCCCGTGGGAAGCCGGTTTTTGTCAAACGGGTCCCAGTGCTCTGCTCCTCTCTTTTCACTCCTGCTGCCAGAAGCCCAGGGAGGATGGGAGGGCTTAGAACATGGCTGGGCACTGTGGTTTCTTCCAAGAAGTGGAGGGTATTTGCTTTACCTTGCACAACCACTTGGGATAGTGTCTGCACCTCAGGAAAACTGTTTCCGTGGGAAGCCGGCTTTTTGCAAAGTGGTCTCAGGGCCGTGGGCCTCGGCTGTCCCTCCGGCTCCCCAAAGCACAGGGACGAGTTGAGGGGCTTAGACCTTGCCTGGCCAATGTTGTTTCTTACCCCTGGGTGTGTGGCATTGTTGACCTGGCTACCCCCACTTGGGATAGGTTTTCCACAGCAAGCACCTATTGTTCGTCGGAAGCCATTTTTGCCCCAGGGGTCTCCGGGCTGTGTTCGTTGGGGTTGAACTCCTGCTAGCAAAACCGCCGGGATGAGGGAAGGGTTCAGACTGTGCCTGTGCCCTGTGGTCTCTTCCAGGTCAGTGTATGGCATTTCCTTCCCCTTGCCACAGGCACCTGGGAGCATGTCTGCACGTGGAGAAAGACTTTCCCGTGGGAAGCCGGTTTTTGTCAAACGGGTCTCACTGCTCTGCTCCTCTCTTTTCACTCCTGCTGCCAGAAGGCCAGTGAGGATGGGAGGGCTTAGAACATGGCTGGGCACTGTGGTTTCTTCCAGAGAAATGGAGGGCATTTGCTTTACCTTGCCACAACCACTTGCGAGAGGGTCTGCACCTCAGGAAACTGTTTCCGTGGGAAGCCGGCTTTTTGCAAAGGGGTCTCAGGGCCGTGGGCGTCGGCTGTCCCTCCGGCTCGCCAAAGCACAGGGACGAGATGAGGGGCTTAGACCATGCCTGGGCAATGTTGTTTCTTACACCTGGGTGTGTGGCATTTTCTTTACCTGGCTACCCCCACTTGGGATATATTTTCCACAGCAAGAGCATATTGCTCGTCGGAAGCCGTTTTGGCCCCAGGGGTCTCCGGGCTGTGTTCGTTGGGGTTGAACTCCTGCTAGCAAAACCGCCGGGATGAGGGAAGGGCTCAGACTGTGCCTGGGCCCTGTGGTCTCTTTCAGGTCAGTGTATGGCATTTCCTTCACCTTGCCACAGGCACTTGGGAGCATTTCTGCACGTGGAGAAAGACTTTCCCGTGGGAAGCCGGGTTTTGTCAAACGGGTCCCAGTGCTGTGCTCCTCTCTTTTCACTCCTGCTGCCAGAAGCCCAGTGAGGATGGGAGGGCTTAGAACATGCCTGGGCACTGTGGTTTCTTCCAGAGAAGTGGATGGCATTTGCTTTACCTTGCCACAACCACTTGGGAGAGGGTCTGCACCTCAGGAAAACTGTTTCCGTGGGAAGTCGGCTTTTGGCCAAACGGGTCTAAACCTGTGGGCCTCGGGTGTCCCTCCGGCTCCCCAAAGCACAGGGACGAGGTGAGGGGCTTAGACCATGCTTGGGCAATGTTGTTTCTTAAACCTGGGTGTGTGGCATTTTGTTTACCTGGCTACCCCCTCTTGGGATATGTTTTCCACAGCAAGAGCATATTGCTCGTCGGAAGCCGTTTTTGCCCCAGGGGTCTCCGGGCTGTCTTCATTGGGGTTGAACTCCTGCTAGCAAAACCGCCGGGATGAGGGAAGGGCTCAGACTGTGCCTGGGCCCTGTGGTCTCTTCCAGGTCAGTGTATGGCATTTCCTTCACCTTGCCACAGGCACTTGGGAGCATGTCTGCACGTGGAGAAAGACTATCACGTGGGAAGCCGGTTTTTGTGAAACGGGTCCCAGTGCCGTGCTCCTCTCTTTTCACTCCTGCTGCCAGAAGCCCAGTGAGGATAGGAAGGCTTAGAACATGGCTGGGCACTGTGGTTTCTTCCAGAGAAGTGGATGGAATTTGCTTTACCTTGCCACAACCACTTGTGTGAGGGTCTGCACCTCAGGAAAACTGTTTCCGTAGGCAGCCGGCTTTTTGCCAGACAGGTCTCAGGGCCGAGGCCTCGTGTGTTCCACCGGCTCCCCAAATCAAGGGACGAGGTCGGGGCTTAGACCATGCCTGGGCAATGTTGTTTCTTACACCTGGGTGTGTGGCATTTGTTTAGCTGGCTACCCCCACTTTGGATAGGTTTTCCAAAGCAGGAGCATATTGCTCCACAGTAGCCGTTTTTGCCCCAGCGGTCTCCAGGCTGTGTTCGTTGAGTTTGAACTCCTGCTAGCAAAATCGCAGGGATGAGGGAAGGGCTCAGACTGTCCCTGGGCCCTGTGGCCTCTTACAGGTCAGTGTATGGCATTTCCTTCACCTTGCCACAGGCACTTGGGAGCATGTCTGCACGTGGAGAAAGACTTTCCCTTGGGAAGCCGGTTTTTGTGAAACGGGTCCCAGTGCAGTGCTCCTCTCTTTTCACTCCTGCAGCCAGAAGCTCAGTGAGGATGGGAGGGCTTAGAACATGGCTGCGTACTGTAGTTTCTTCCAGAGAAGTGGATGGCATTTGCTTTACCTTGCCACAACCACTTGTGAGTCGGTCTGCACCTCACGAAAACTGTTTCCGTGGGAAGCCGGCTTTTGGCCAAACGGGTCTCATGGCCGTGGGCCTCGGGTTTCCCTCCGGCTCCCAAAAGCACAGGGATGAGGTGAGGGGCTTAGACCATGCCTGGGCAGTGTTGTTTCTTACACTTGAGTGTGTGGCATTTTGTTGACCTGGCAACCCCCACTTAGGATAGGTTTTCACAGCAAGAGCATATTGATCATCGGAAGCCGAATTTGCCCCAGGGGTCTCCGGGCTGTGTTCCTTGTGGTTGAACTCCTGGTAGCAAAACCTCTGGGATGAGGGAACGGCTCAGAGTGTGCCTGGGCCCTGTGGTCTCCTACAGGTCAGTGTATGGCATTTCCTTCACCTTGCCACAGGCACTTGGGGGCCTGTCTGCACGTGGAGACAGACTTTTTTGTGGGACGCCGGTTTTTGTCAAAGGGTCCCAGTACTTTGCTCCCCTATTTTCAGTCCAGCTCCCAGAAGCCCAGTGATGATGGGAGGGCTTAGAACATGGCTGGGCACTGTGGTTTCTTCAGAATCGTGGATGGCATTTGCTTTACCTTGCCACAACCACTTGTGAGAGGGTCTGCACCACAGGAAAACTGTTTCCGTGGGAAGCCGGCTTTTTGCCAAATGGGTCTCAGGACTGTGGGCCTCGGGTGTCCCTCGGTCTCCCAAAAGCACAGGGACGAGGTGAGGGGCTTAGACCAAGCCTGGGCAATGTTGTTTCTTTCACCTGGGTGTGTGGCATTTTGTTTACCTGGCTATCCCCACTTGGGATAGGTTTTCCACAGCAAGAGCATATTGCTTGTCGGAAGCCGTTTCTGCCCCAGGTGTCTCCGTGCTGGGTTCGTTGGGGTTGAACTCCTGCTAGAAAAACCGCCGGGATGAGGGAAGGGCTCAGACTGTGCCTGGGCCCTGTGGTCTCTTACAGGTCAGTGTATGACATTTCCTTCACCTTGCCACAGGCACTGGGGAGCATGTCTGCACGTGGAGAAAGACTTTCCCGTGGGAAGCCGGTTTTTGTCTAACGGGTCTCATGCTGTGCTCCACTCTTTCACTACTGCTGCCAGAAGGCCAGTGAGGATGGGAGGGCTTAGAACATGGCTGGGCACTGTGGTTTCTTCCAGAGAAGTGGATGGGATTTGCTTCACCTTGCCACAACCACTTGTGAGAGGGTCTGCACCTCAGGAAAACTGTTTCCGTGGGAAGCCGGCTTTTTGCCAAACGGGTCTAAGGGCCGTTGGTCTCGGGTGTCCCTCGGGCTCCCAAAAGCACAGGGACGAGGTGAAGGGCTTAGACCATGCTTGGGCAATGTTGTCTCTTACACCTGGGTGTGTGGCATTTTAATTACCTGTCAACCCCCAATTGGGATAGGTTTTCCACAGCAAGCACCTATTGTTCGTCGGAAGCCGTTTTTGCCCCAGGGGTCTCCGGGCTGTGTCGTTGGGGTTGAACTCCTGCTAGCAAAACCGCCGGGATGAGGGAAGGGTTCAGACTGTGCCTGTGCCCTGTGGTCTCTTCCAGGTCAGTGTATGGCATTTCCTTCCCCTTGCCACAGGCACCTGGGAGCATGTCTGCACGTGGAGAAAGACTTTCCCTTGGGAAGCCGGTTTTTGTCAAACGGGTCTCACTGCTCTGCTCCTCTCTTTTCACTCCTGCTGCCAGAAGCCCAGGGAGGATGGGAGGGCTTAGAACATGGCTGGGCACTGTGGTTTCTTCCAGAGAAGTGGAGGGCATTTGCTTTACCTTGCCACAACCACTTGCGAGAGGGTCTGCACCTCAGGAAAGCTGTTTCCGTGGGAAGTCGGCTTTTTGCAAAGGGGTCTCAGGGCCGTGGGCGTCGGCTGTCCCTCCGGCTCGCCGAAGCACAGGGACGAGATGAGGGGCTTAGACCATGCCTGGGCAATGTTGTTTCTTACACCTGGGTGTGTGTCATTTTGTTGACCTGGCTACCCCCACTTGGGATAGGTTTTCCACAGCAAGCACCTATTGTTCGTCGGAAGCCGTTTTTGCCCCAGGGGTCTCCGGGCTGTGTTCGTTGGGGTTGAACTCCTGCTAGCAAAACCGCCGGGATGAGGGAAGGGTTCAGACTGTGCCTGGGCCCTGTGGTCTCTTCCAGGTCAGTGTATGGCATTTCCTTCCCCTTGCCACAGGCACCTGGGAGCATGTCTGCACGTGGAGAAAGACTTTCCCGTGGGAAGCTGGTTTTTGTCAAACGGGTCCCAGTGCTCTGTTCCTCTCTTTTCACTCCTGCTGCCAGAAGCCCAGGGAGGATGGGAGGGCCTAGAACATGGCTGGGCACTGTGGTTTCTTCCAGAGAAGTGGAGGGCATTTGCTTTACCTTGCCACAACCACTTGGGATAGGGTCTGCACCTCAGGAAAACTGTTTCCGTGGGAAGCCGGCTTTTTGCAAAGGGGTCTCAGGGCCGTAGGCCTCGGCTGTCCCTCTAGCTCCCCAAAGCACAGGGACGAGGTGAGGGGCTTAGACCATGCCTGGACAATGTTGTTTCTTACACCTGGGTGTGTGGCATTGTTGACCTGGCTACCCCCACTTGGGATAGGTTTTCCACAGCAAGCATCTATTTTTCATCGGAAGCCGTTTTTGCCCCAGGGGTCTCCGGGCTGTGTTCGTTGGGGTTGAACTCCTGCTAGCAAAACCGCCGGGATGAGGGAAGGGCTCAGACTGTGCCTGGGCCCTGTGGTCTCTTCCAGGTCAGTGTATGGCATTTCCTTCCCCTTGCCACAGGCACCTGGGAGCATGTCTGCACGTGGAGAAAGACTTTCCCGTGGGAAGCTGGTTTTTGTCAAACGGGTCCCAGTGCTCAGCTCCTCTCTTTTCACTCCTGCTGCCAGAAACCCAGGGAGGATGGGAGGGCTTAGACATGGCTGGGCACTGCGGTTTCTTCCAGAGAAGTGGAGGGCATTTGCTTTACCTTGCCACAACCACTTGGGATAGGGTCTGCACCTCAGGAAAACTGTTTCCGTGGGAAGCCGGCTTTTTGCAAAGGGGTCTCAGGGCCGTGGGCCTTGGCTGTCCCTCCGGCTCCCCAAAGCACAGGGACGAGGTGAGGGGCTTAGACCATGGCTCGGCAATGTTGTTTCTTACACCTGGGTGTGTGGCATTTTGTTGACCTGGCTACCCCCACTTGGGATAGGTGTTCCACAGCAAGCACCTATTGTTCTTCGGAAGCCGTTTTTGCCCCAGGGGTCTCCGGGCTGTGTTCGTTGGGCTTGAACTCCTGCTAGCAAAACCGCCGGGATGAGGGAAGGGTTCAGACTGTGCCTGGGCCCTGTGGTCTCTTCCAGGTCAGTGTATGGCATTTCCTTCCCCTTGCCACACGCACTTGGGAGCATGACTGCATGTGAAGAAAGACTTTTTCGTGGGAAGCCGGTTTTTGCCAACGGGTCTCAGTGCTGTGCTCCTCTCTTTTCACTCCTGCTGCCAGAAGCCCAGGGAGGATGGGAGGGCTTAGAACATGGCTGGGCACTGTGGTTTCTTTCAGAGAAGTGGATGGCATTTGCTTTACCTTTCCACAACCACTTGTGATAGGGTCTGCACCTCAGGAAACTGTTTCCGTTGGATGCCGGCTTTTTGCCAAACGGGTCTCACTGCCGTGGGCCTCGGGTGTCCTTCTAGCTACCAAAAGCACAGTGACGAGGTGAGGGGCTTAGACCATGTCTGGGCATCGTTGTTTCTTACACCTGGGTGTGTGGCATTTTGTTTACCTGGCTACCCTCACTTGGGATAGGTTTTCCAAAGCAAGCACCTATTGTTCGTCGGAAGCCGTTTTTGTCCCAGGGGTCTCCGGGCTGTGTTCGTTCGGGTTGAACTCATGCTAGCAAAACAGCCGGGATGAGGTAAGGGTTCAGACTGTGCCTAGGCACTGTGGTCTCTTACAGATCAGTGTACGGCATTTACTTCACCTTGCCACAGGCACTTGTGAGCATGTTTGCACGTTATGAAAGATTTTTCCGTTCGAAGCCGGTTTTTCTCAAATGGGTCTCCGTGCTGTGCTCCTCTGTTTTCACTCATGCTGCCAGAAGCCCAGTGATGATGTTAGGGCTTAGAACATGGCTGGGCACTGTGGTTTCTTCCAGAGAAGTGGATGGCATTTGCTTTAACTTGCCACAACCACTTGTGATAGGGTCTGCACCTTAGGAATACTGTTTCCGTTGGAAGTCGGTTTTTTGCCAAATGGGTCAGGGATGTGGGGCTCGGGTTTCCCTCATGCTACCAAAAGCACAGTGACGATGTCTGGGCTTAGACCATTCCTGGGGAATGTTTTTTCTTACACATAAGTGTGTGGCATTCTGTTTACTTTGCTACAACCACTTTGGATAGGTTTTCCACATCAAGAACTTATTTTTCGGCGGAAGCCGTTTCTGCCTCAAGTGTCCCGTGTTGTGTTCGTTCGGGTTTATCTCCTGCTAGCGAACTGTGGTCTCTTACAGATCAGTGTATGGCATTTACTTCACCTTGGCACAGGCACTTGTGAGCATATTTGCACGTTTCGAAAGATTTTTCCGTTGGAAGCCGGTTTTTGTCAATCTCATAGGGAAGAAACAGAAACTCTTTGGCATAACCTGACTCACCCAGCATCAGGAAAGCAGTTCCAGAACTCAGCCCAGGGCCCCTGTCGCCTACCCAATTGAAGCCACCACCATGCCTCTATCGAAAGGAATTCCCAAAGACTCTCCTCTGACTCCACCACCAAAGAAACAGCAGATTGAATATGGCACTTCAAAATATCGAGATGATACATCTGGTATAGTTAGATACACAAGGTTTACCTTTATTTTTTTATTGTTTTTTATTACATAATGTTATAGTCTCCATACAGTACGGTAAATTTCGATGATACATTAGTTGCATATTACACCCAGTGCACCATGCAATATGTGCCCTCCTTACTACCCATCACCAGCATATATTTTAAACAGGAAAATGCTGCTCTGAATAATTTTGAATTTTCCCTCGACCCCCATTGTAACTCTTGGGAAGAAAAGACTAATCAGTGATGAAACATCACCTTTGACAATTGGAAAGACATCATCCATATTTGTATGTGACGACAAAAGGCCATCTAACACTAAATGGTGGCCACTCACCCATATCTTAGGCCCAACTGTATAAACACTGTCAAACGTATATCTTAAAAATAGACAAAGAGTAAACCTCACCTTCCCTTTCTAATGAAAGAGTGTTTCTAGGAAATAGCTGTTCAAAATACATTCATAAGCAGTCAATGAACAGAGAAAATGGGATCCCCTGCAAAGTGCTCCAAGCTCAGAAACTAAGTACCTCCTTCACCAAATTCAGAACGCTGACAACTATTACTTAAGTTTTACTTCATGGCTCAACTAGAGAAAAGAGAAAAACCCAGGAGATGGTGGGTTAATGAGAGGTTTTACTTCCAGTCCTGATGTGGATATGACATTTCTCCAAATGGACCTGCTGCTTTCTCTGAATGCTGGATCCCGTGTCAAGCTGCCTCACTGACTCAGATGCAGACGTTCAGAACGTCGGGTCTCGCGGAGCCAGAGCAGAGAAGTGTTGTCAGATGGGGAGAAGCAGCTCCTCGGACCTAAAGCCTGCACACCTGCTGTGGTTTCTGGGAGAAGGGGAAACATAGACTTGTCTTTTAGTAGTAATTATCTCCCAGCCCATTGCCACCATTCCCAGGAAACAGCTAGCACAATGCTGAAGTTGGGTAACGGCTCTGGGCCTTCCTAGCGCCACACCTGTGCCTGAGGGAACAGGGAATACCCTGCTGAACTCGGGGAACTGCTCAAGGTCCATTACCTGCACTGTGTCGGGGGACAGGGGCACCGCACTGAAGTTGGGGACTGTGCGGTCCTTTCTCTCGCTCTTCCTGGGGAACACGGGAAACCCTGGAATGTCTGCGAACCATCCCACAAAAGCTTTGCTGAGCGGGTGCCCTGGAGTTCCTGGGTCTTGGGTGTATGGCCAGTTGACGGAGACTAGGCAGAAGAGACTTTCAAGGGAAAACGGAAAGAAAACTGAGTCTCCATGATGAACTCTCTCAACATGCCCTTCCAGAACCCCACCTCTTACCCAGGGTAACCCTACTCCCAGAAAGCCCACCTATGGCCACACAGCATGCACTCACCCAGCCAGGAACTCCACAGGTCCACTCTCTCAAAACTCCACTTCCTTGGCTCCTGGTCTGCGTCCTTGGGCTGCTCCGGATCTGCACACAGAGACGTAGCTCCACCCCCATGGGGTGATTGCTTGGGGATTATGATGCTTCCAACTCCTTGAATGCCAGGCAACCAGCCCCATGACTCACAACTCTGGGAGTGCAGAGGTCCAGGAGGCACCTCCTTGGCTAAACGCCCTGAGCAGGCATGACGGGGATCATGGGCAGGGCTGCAATCACACACACACACACACACACACACACACACACACACACACACACACACACACACACGGCCCCTTTCACGGACCCCTCTAGCTGAAGACCACCCTCAGAGCCCTGCCCCTTCCCTTCTGCACCAACCCTTCCTGCAAGGGTGTGCCTGGTTCCTGGCAAGGTCAGCTGCTCTCAGACTGTTCCAGCCTTGGGCTTTAGGAAATGCAATGCTTTTATGCATATCCAAGGCAATTTTAAGCGCCAAAAGGAATGCTCCAAGCGGGAATAGCTTTGCCTTCTTGTCTCACCCATGGAGTGGATAGTGCTTCTCAGACCTTCAAAACATCCTTCTAGGGTGAGCCCATTTGTGCTGCAATCTATATACACATGCTTACTTCTACAGGGAAGGAAGGAAAAGCCGGCCTTCTGTTCTGTCGCGGTTGTGAACCAGGAACATTTATTTTTCACTTGAAAACAGAGTGTTATTGTCGACACTAAATGAAGGAACCTTTTAAAACATTTTAGAGAGGAAGGAAGAGAGTTTTATTCAAACCCAAGTCAAAGACAGCTGCCTGGGAGACACAATCTTCACAAAGAAGGGAGTGCTCCAGGGAAGGAACATTTAGGGCAGGGTCATATATTTGTTCTGAGTTGTGCTACGTACAGTTATACATCACGATGAGGAAGAAGGTTCCAGAAAGTGACAGACTTTTTCTTATGTTTTCAGTATGTACAAATCAGTATGACTTTAATCTTATGGGAGCAAGAAAGGTTCTTTTGTGTTCTCACCTTGATGTTGGCAAAGGCATTTTTTGGTTCTCTTTTTCTTTTTGATGCATATGGACAATAAGTGCTGGGGGCAGAAATAGGGCCCATGCTTTGAGGGTTTGCCCAGTCATTTTGAGCTGGGTAAAATGTTAAAGGAGAGCTTTCCTGGGAGGCCAAGATCAGGCCTCACAGATGGTATGACATAAAAATTACTCTTATCCTTATCATCACTACCAAATGGTGGAACGTGAGATGAAAGCACCTTTCCAATAGTAAAGAGACATCAAAGGACCCCTACAGAAGGTTACCTGCTCCATGGTCAACACAGGTAACAGAGGCGTTCATGGTCTCTGGACTCCTCCCCTTGTGCTGCCCAAATCTCTGAAGCATAGAGATCATTTACAGTCAGAATTTTACACATCTTAGAGATGTCTGGCACCATTCCCTTGGACTACAGAATACAACAGAATAGCTCACTGTCACAATACGAAAGTGCCCCTGGATACACTAAGTTCTTTCTCCGCAACGTTGGCCTTAATGAAATCATAATCGTAACATAGAAACACTATGATGGTTGGGAATAAATAATCACAGGTAAGGGAATATTTAGGAAATCTTTAGAAGCATTGTCTCACTCTATAGAAGAGGCTAACTGCTTTAAATACTATTTCCGACCTTACAGGACACTCTACAGACCAGAGCCTCCATCAATTAAAAAAGCATAGTTCTTTCAGTCACTTTAATATCAGAAAAATAGTATAGTATCTCTATTCCTAGGGATCTTTAAGTCTCCGACTCAAAGGTCCTCCACTGAGAGAATTATCTTCATGATCATGATGGGCAGAGGTGAAAAGGCAGCCGAATTCATTCCATTTGGCCACACAACAAGAAAATCCTAATACTTCCTAGGTTTCCAGATTGAGAAGACCTGGGGTAGAGCGAAATGGTACCTTGTATGGAAGAACAAGGGATTTGGAGTCAGTTTGGAGATCACACTTAGGTTTCTGACACTAAAATCCTCTGTAATTCATATCATTTCTGAGCCTTTGTCTATCCATCTAAAAATGGGACTCATTCTATCTACACCCCAGTTGAGAAGTTTACGAGGGAGAATGCTACTCAGAGCCAGTATGGATTCTCCCAAGAGCAGGTGCTCAGGAGCCATAATTACCATTGGGTCTATATCTTTTCCAGAGAAAAGAACACATGGTGAAACCGTGTTTCGAAAAGATGACTCACAAGATGATTTTCACACTTTCATGAAGGTCAAGAAACTGCTATTTTGTTGTAATTCTCTCAGAAATCATGTTATTAGCTTGGTGGGGACAATAGCAACATCATCACTAGGAGTGGGGAGCTTCTCATCTCCATATGGCTATGTTGACTACCTTAACACAATGCCACCAGAAAGGAAAGCTGGAGGGAGGTGTGTGTGGGCACAGGCCAAGGCTGCCAGGTGTGCCTGGGACATGCAGAACCCTGATAGGAGGCTTAAGTCCTGTCTATGTTAGGATAGTCAGTGCTCTTCAGAGACAAAGGGCCATTGTGTGTGAGCCCTGATGTAGAAAAGGTGGAAAATGTCCATTGCGATTCCCTCTCTGACCCTTAGGATATGCAGCAAAGTTACATTGAATTTTTAAACATGGAGGGATTTCCTGGTCTTCTTTTCATGAGGACTCGGGCTCTATTCCTTGGTGGCCTAAGAATAGAATCTAGTTAGTTTCAGGATGTTAAAATGTAGACATGATTCATGGAACAACATATCATCTGTTTGGGTAAATAGTCTATGACCACTGGAAATAATGTATTCTGCACGTATTATGCAATATTACATAGACGTCAATTAGGTCACATTTGTTACCAATGTTTTGTCTGCTTTTTCCATCAGATATTGAGAAAGGCATATTAAAATTTCCAAACAAAATTTCCAA
Source organism: Ursus americanus (assembly GCF_024610735.1). Taxonomy (NCBI): domain Eukaryota; kingdom Metazoa; phylum Chordata; class Mammalia; order Carnivora; family Ursidae; genus Ursus; species Ursus americanus. The sequence continues at coordinate 30,833,743 of NC_142160.1, read as the reverse complement.
AAAAAGAGGATGCCAATCAAAAATGTCGTGTGAAAACGAAAAGAAAGTGCCATCACTCCATTCAGTGAATCAGGTTTGTGCAGAGAGACGGTAACGTTGATCACTGAAGACACCAGGGTTTTCCAATATGTGTGTTGAACCTTAAGGAAACTGCCATAGACGTAACTCTCAGTAAGAAGAGCATGGTAAGGGTCTTCCAACTCCCATCCTCTGTCATGATGATGGAAGCATGTTGCAGAGTGGGAATGAAAGCATAAGGGCCACTAACCAATCTTCAAGAAGAACATTGTATCAAAGCCATCATTCACCTGACATCTTCGGTCGTGAAGATGAAACTATTGGCACAGGTGTCTAAGAAAACATAGGGAAAGTGCCATATACTGAAGTCCACGAAAGAACACCATAGAGAAAGCATCTTGCATCTCACAGTCTTCTGTCATAAAAACGGAAGTATGTGCAAACCTGTCTGTGAAAACAGACGCATAAAGTGCGTTGTTTCACTCTATACAGGAACACTGTATTGACACCATGTCTCAACTCACAACTTCTGTAGTGAAGACGGAAGCCTTGGTAAGAATGTGTGCGAGCTCATAAAGAAGTGCCGTCTACTTAATTCTAAGAAACAAATCTGTGTAGATAGAAAACAATATCAAACCAACCTCCTGACAAATGGATCAACCGGGGTTTCTTTCCTGTGTGTTGAACCTTAACGAAAGTGCCATAAACTTGATAGTAGGTGAGAGCACTGGGTAGATAGCATCTTTCAACCAACAAATTCTGTCATGAAGATGGAAACGTTTGCATCATTGCCCTGAAAGCATAAGGAAAGTGGCAGAGACTTAGCTTCAAGAAACGACCGTACCGAATCCATCCTTCAAGGCACGTCTTCTTTTACGAAGTTGGAAGCATTCTCAGAAGTGTTTCTCAGCATAAGGGAATTATCGTACGCTTAACTTTATGAGGGAAATCCGTAGGACACTGTCTGAAACTCAGATCTTTTCTCATGAGGCTGAAAGCATTGGCTCAAGGGTAAAGGAACTTGTAAAGAAATGACGTTTACTCCACTCTGAGCACCAAGGTTCTGTATAGAGAATGAAACTTCAAACATCCTGATGCATGAAGAGAGAAGCTTTTTCAAATATCTGTGTTGAACGGTAAAAGAAGTGCCATACGCTTAGCACTTACAGAGCACCATCTGGAGACAACTTTCCAAATCAAGTTCATGAGGGTGGATGTATGTTACAAAATCTGCATGAAACCTAAGGAACATTCTGTATACTCAGGTAAGAACACCCTTGGGAAAAAATCTTTCAACTCACATCTTCTGTAATGAAGATGGGAGTACTTGCAGAAGTGCAAGTGAAAGCATAAGGAGAGGTCCTATCTAAGTAGTTGTGAGAAACAACTCCGTGTTGATAGAAGGCAACATCGAAGTAACATGGTGACCCATGAATATACACCCGTTGTCCAGCACGTGCCTTGAACCTTAAGGAAAAGGGCACTATATACAAATCTCAGTCAGAACACCGAATGGACACCATCTTCCAAGTCACAGCTTCTGTGAGGATGATCGCAAGTTTTTCAAGTGTCTACGAATGCATAAGGAAGGCGTCACCTACTTTACACTAGGAGAGAATACTCTATCTAAAAGCATCTTGCACCTCACATCTTTTCTCATGAAGTGGGAGCATTGTGCAAAACAGTGCCTGCGAGCATCAAGATAATGCACTTCGTTTAAAACTGTAATAATACTACACAGAAAGCATCACTCAACTCACTTCTTTCATGAGGATGAAAGCCGTTCGAAAAGGTTGTGTGAAAACAAAAAGAAAGTGCAATCAGTCAATTAGCTAAAGAGTTTGTGGAGACGGCAACTTTGATCAGTGAAGACACTAGGGCTTCCCTATATGTGTTTCCTTAAGGTTCACTTAAGGAAACAGCCCCAGATGTAACTCTCAGTAATAGGAGTGCATGGAAACAGTCTTCCAACTCCCGTCGTCTGTCATGATGATGGAAGAATGTTTCAGAGTGGGAATAAAAGCATAGAGAAAGGGCCAATAACGAATATTTAAGACAGAATATTGTATCGAAGCCATCTTTCACCTCACGTATTCTATCATGAAGATGAAAGCATTTCAACAGGCGTCTAAGAAAACATAAGGAAAGTGCCATATACTGAAGTCTCTGAAAGAACACCATAGAGAAAGCATCTTGCATCTCACAGTTTTTCTTTTTTTTTCTTTTTTTAATGTTTTATTATGTTTGTCAACATACAGTGCATCCCCGGTTTCCGATGTAAGGCTCGATGATTCATTAGTTGCGTATAACACCTAGTGCACCATGCAATACGTGCCCTCCTTACCACCCATCACCGGTCTATCCCATTCCCCCACCCCCCTCCCTTCTGAGGCCCTCAGTTTGTTTCTCATAGTCCATAGTCTCTCATGTTTCATTCCCCCTTCTGATTACCCCCCCTTTCTTTATCCCTTTCTTCTCCTACCGATCTTCCTAGTTCTTTTGTTCCATAGATGAGAGAAATCATATGATAGTTGTCTTTCTCTGCTTGACTTATTTCACTTAGCATTAGCTCCTCCAGTGCCGTCCATGTTGTAGCAAATGTTGAGAACTCGTTCTTTCTGATAGCTGAGTAAAATTCCATTGTATGTATGGACCACAACTTCTTAATCCAGTCATCTGTTGAAGGGCATCTCGGCTCCCTCCATGATTTAGCTATTGTGGACATTGCTGCTGTGAACATTGGGGTGCATATGGCCCTTCTCTTCACCACGTCTGTATCTTTGGGGTAAACACCCAGTAGTGCAATGGCTGGATCATAGGGTAGCTCAATTTTTAACTTTTTAAGGGACATCCACACTGTTTTCCAGAGTGGCTGTACCAACTTGCATTCCCACCAACAATGTAGGAGGGATCCCCTTTCTCCACATCCTCTCCAACAATTGTTGTTTCTTGCCTTGTCAATTTTTGCCATTCTAACTGGTGTAAGGTGGTATCTCAGTGTGGTTTTGATTTGAATTTCTTTGATGGCTAATGATTTTGAACATTTTTTCATGTGTCTGTTAGCCATTTGTATGTCTTCATTGGAAAAGTGTCTGTTCATATCTTCTGCCCATTTTTTGATTTATTTGTTTCTCGTGTATTGAGTTTGAGAAGTTCTTTGTAGATCTTGGATACCAGTCCTTTATCTGTAGTGTCATTTGCAAATATATTCTCCCATTCTGTGGGATGCCTCTTTGATTTTCTGACTGTTTCCTTGACTGTGCTGAAACTTTTAATCTTGATGAAGTCCCATAAATTCATTGTATCTTTTGTTTTTCTTGCCTTTGGGGATGTATCATGAAAAAGGTTGTTTTGGCCGATGTCGTGGAGGTTGCTGCCTATGTTCTCCTCTAGAATTTTGATGGATTCCCATCGAGGTCTTTCATCCATTTGGAGTTTATTTTTGTGTATGGTGTGAGATAGTGGTCAAGTTTCATTCTTTTGCATGTAGCTGTCCAATTTTCCCAGCACCATTTATTGAAGAGACTTTTTTCCCACCGGATGATTTTTCCTCCTTGCTCAAATATTAGCTGCACAAAGAGCCGAGGGTCCATTTCTCTGTTCTCTATTCTGTTCCATTGGTCTATGTGTCTGCTTTTGTGCCAGTACCATGCTGTCTTTGTGATCACAGCTTTGTAGTACAGCTCGAAATCTGGCATTGTGATGCCCCCAGCTTTATTTTTCCTTTTCAACAGTTCCTTGGAGATTCATGGCTTTTTCTGTTTCCATGCAAATTTAAGGACTATTTGTTCCAGTTCTTTGAAAAATGTCCTCAGTATTTTGATCGGGATAGCATTGAAAGTGTAGATGGCTCTGGGTAGCATGGACATTTTAACTATGTTAATTCTTCTGATCCTTGAGCATGGAATACCTTTCCATCTTTTTATGTCTTCCTTAATGTCTTTCAAAAGTGATTTATATTTTCTAGAATATAGGTCCTTTACGTCTCTGGTTAATTCTAAGGTAACGTACGGTTTTTGGTGCTATTGTAAATGGGATGGATTCCCTAATTTCTCTTTCTTCTGTCTCGTTATTCGTGTACAGAAATGCAACTGATTTCTGAGCATTAATTTTGTATCCCACCACATTACTGAATTGCTCTATAACTTCTAATAGTTTGGGAGTGGCTTCTTTTGGGTTTTACACATAGAGTATCATGTCATCTGCGAAGAGAGACATTTTGACTTCTTCTTTGCCGATTTGAATACCTTTGATCCCTTTTTGTCGTCTGATTGCTGTTGCAAAGACTTCCAGTACGATGTTGAATAATAGTGGCGAGAGTGGGCATCCTTGTCGAGTTCCTGATCTTAAGAGAAAGGCTTCCAGCTTTTCCCCATTGAGAATAATATTTGCAGTAGGCTTTTCACAGATGGCTTTTATGAGATTGAGAAATGTACCCTCTATTCCTACACTCTGAAGGGTTTTAATCAGGAAAGGATGCTGTATTTTGTCAAATGCTTTTTCAGCATCGATTGAGAGGATCATATGGTTCCTGAGTCTTTTCTTGTTGATATATCACGCTGATGGATTTGCGAATATTGAACCACGCTTGCATCCCAGGTATGAATCCCACTTGATCGGGATGGGTAATTCTTTTAATGTACTGTTGGATTTTATTAGCAAGTATCTTGTTGAGGATTTTGGCGTCCATATTCATTAGGGAAATCGGTCTGTAATTCTCCTTTTTGAGGGGGTCTTTGCCTGGTTTGGGGATCAAGGTAATATTGGCCTCATAGAATGAGTTTGGTAGCTTTCCTTCTGTTTCTATTTTTTGAAATAGCTTTAGGAGAGTAGGTATTATTTCTTCTTTGAATGTTTGGTAGAATTCCCCAGGAAAACCGTCCGGGCCTGGAGTTTTGTTATTTGGAAGGTTGTTTATCACTGACTCAATTTCTTCATCATTAATTGGCCTGTTTAAGAAATCAATTTCTTCCTCTTTCAATCTTGGTAGTTTATAGGTTTCCAGGAAGGATTCCATCTCTTCCAGATTGCTTAGTTTATTGGCATATAGCTGTTGATAAAAATTTCTAATAATCCTTCCAATTTCAATGGTGTTCATCGTGACCTCTCCTTTTTCATTCATAATATTAATATTCGGGTCCTTTCTCTTTTCTTTTGGATGAGCGTTGCCAGTGGTCTGTCAATTTTATTGATTCTCTCAAAGAACCAGCTTCTAGTCCTGTTGATCTGCTCTACTGTACTTCTGGTTTCTGCTTGATTGATTTCAGCTCTAATTTTGGTCAACTGCTTCCTCGTGCATGGATTAGGCCTGTCCCTCTGTTGCTGTTCCAGCTTCTTGAGGTGAGAATATAAAAACTGCATTTTAGATTTTTCTATTCTTTTGAGTGAGGCTTGGATGGCTATGTATTTCCCCCTTAGGACTGCCTTTGCAGTATCCCATAGGTTTTTGGACTGTTGTATTTTCATTCCCATTGGTCTCCATAAATTGTTTAATTTGATTTTTGATTTCCTGGTTTATTGAGTCATTCCTGAGCAGGATGGTTCTTAGTCACCAGGTGTCTGAGTTTCTTCCAAATTTTTCCTTGTGGTTGAGTTTCGATTTCAGAGCGTTGTGGTCTGAGAATATGCACGGGATAATTTCAATCTTTTGGTATCGGTTGAGACCTGTTTTGTGTCCCAGAACATGGTCTATTCTTGAGAATGTTCCATGGGCATTAGAATAGAATGAGTATTCTTTGGTTCTGGGGTATAGTGTTCTCTATATATCTATGAGGTCCAACTTGTCAAGTATGGCATTCAAAGCCTTTGATTCTTTGCTTAGTTTTTGCCAGGGTGTTCTGTCTATTTCTGAGAGTGGAGTGTTGAGGTCCCCTACTATTAATGTATTTTTATTTATATGTCTCTTTATTCTGGTTAAGAGTTGGCTTGTGTATCTTGCTGCTCCCCTGTTGGGGGCATATATATTTATAATTGTCATATCCACTTGTTGAATACTTCCTTTAAGAATAATATAGTGCCCTTCTGCATCTCTAACAATAGTCTGTAGTTTAAAATCCAATTTATCTGATATGAGAATTGCTACCCCAGCTTGCTTTTGAAGTCCATTTGCGTGAAAGATGGTACTCCATCCCCTTACTCTCAGTCTGAATGCATCTTTGGGTTCGAAATGAGTCTCTTGTAGACAGCAAATGGATGGGTCATTTCTTTTTATCCAATCTGCAACCCTTCTTTTTCTTTTGTTTTAAGATTTCATTTATTAATTTGACAGCAAAACAGCCAGTGAGAGAGGGAACACAAGCAGGGGGAGTAGGAGAGGAAGAAGCAGGCTCACAGCGGAGGAGCCTGATGTGGGGCTCGATCCCACAATGCCGGGATCACGCCCTGGCTGAAGGCAGACGCTTAAGTGCTGTTCCACCCAGGCGCCCTGCATCTCACTGTCTTCTGGCATGAAAAAAGAAGCATGTGAAAAAGTGTGTACAAAAAGAGATGCATAAAGCGCGTTGCCTCACTCTATAGAAGAACACTGTATAGACATCATGTCTCAACTCACAACTTCTGTTGTGAAGATGGAAGCCTTGGCAAGAGTGTGTGCAAGCACGTAGAGAAAGGGCTGTCTACTTAATTCTGAGAACCAAATCTGTCTAGATAGAAAATGATATCGAACCCACCTCCTGACAAATGGATCAACCAGGGTTTTCTTCCCTATGTGTTGAAACTTAAGGAAAGTGCCATAAACTTAGTAGGTGAGAGCACTGGGTAGATAGCATCTTACAAACCACGGCTTCTGTCATGAAGACGAAAATGTTTGCAACGTTGTGGTGAAAACATAAGGAAAGTGGCAGAGACATGGCTCCAAAAAAGGACAGTACCTAATCCATCTTTAAAGGCACGTGTTCTTTCATGAAGCTGGAAGCATATACAAGAGAGTGTTCCTCAGCTTAAGGGAATTATCGTATGCTTAACTTTACAAGAGAACTCCATAGAATACCCTCTGAAACATCTTTTCACATGACCCTGGAAGCATTGGCTAAAGGGTGAGGGAATGTGTAAAGAAATGCCATTTACTCGACTCTGAGCACCAATGTTCTGTATAGAGGAAGAGATTTCAAACATCCTGATGTATGAAGAGAGATTTTCAAATATCTCTGTTGAACCGTAAGAGAAGTGCCATATGCTTAACACTAAGAAAGAGCACCATCTAGAGACAACCTTCCAAATCACAACTACCTTCATGAAGATGGATGTATGTTCCAAAACTGTATGAAAACCTAAGGAACATGCTGTATGCTCAGGTAAGAACACCCTTGGAAAAAATCTCCCAACTCACATCTTCTGTAATGAAGATGGAAGTACATGCAGAAGTGTGAGTGAAAGCATAAGGAGAGGTCCTAAGTAGTTGTGAGTACCAGGTCAGTGTTGATAGGCAACATCGAAGTAACATGGTGACCCAGGAATATATATGCGTTGTCCAATACGTGCGTTGAACCTTAAGGAAAGAACAATATACCCAAATCTCAGTCAGAACACCGAATGGACACCCTCATCCAAGTCACATCTTCTGTTAGGAAGATGTCAAGATTTTCAAAAGTGTCTACAAATGCATAGGGAAAGGGACACCTACTTTACTCAAGGAGAGAACACTCTATATAAAAGCGTCTTGCACCTCACATCTGGTGTCATGAATTGGGAGCATTGTACAAAACTGTGCCTGCAAGCATCAAGATAATGCCTTTTGTTGAACCATGTAAGAACACTACAAGGAAAGCATCTCTCAACTCACATCAGTCATGAGGAGGAAAGCCCTTCAAAAGTTGTGTGAAAACGAAAGGAAAGTGCCATCAGTCAATTCAGCGAACCATGTTTTTGTAGAGACAAGGCAACATTGATCAGTGAAAACAGCAGGGTTTACCAATACGTGTGTTGAACCTTAAGGAAACAGCCATAGACGTAATCTCAGGAAGAAGAGGGTATGGAAAGGGTTTTCCAAGTCCCATAATCTGTCATGATGATGGAAGCATGTGTCTGATTGGGAATAAAAGCATAAGGAAAGGGAGGTGAACCAACTTTAGGAAAGAACATTGTACCGAAGCCATCTTTGAAGTCACGTCTTCAGTCTTGAAGATGAAACCGTTTGTACAAGTGCCTAAGAAAACATAAGGAAAGTGCCATGTACTGAATCAATGAAGGAACACCGTAGAGAAACCATCTGGCATCTCACAGTCCTCTGTCATGAAAACGGAAGCTTGTGCAAATGTGTGTAAGAAAGAGACACATAAAGCTCCTGGAGCATGCAGGGGCAGCTGGCGGTGTTAGAAACACAAAGGACAGAGACACACTGGCCCTGTAGGTGAGAGCTGGGAAGCCAGGTGTGGGGCTCACATCCTGGACAGTGCAGGGTTGAGCAGCACCAACAGAAACAGAGTTAAAGTGGCCAGAACATCAGTGGAGAATGGTCCGCAATCCATCTGTTCTGAGACAGAGGCTGAGATTCGGCCACTGCTGCTCTGACTCTCAGAAGAAGCACAGCAAACCACCAGGGAAAGCCGCCAGAGAAAAGAAGCCTGGAAAGACCGGCTCACAGTGTGCCCACCCCCATCCCCCTTCGCAGGGTACACAGAGACTCTACCCAAACAGGGTTGCCCAAGTATCGGCACGGCAGGCCCCTACCTCAGAAGGCAGGCTGAAAAATCAAGAAGCCCCCATACCTAAGATCCCTATAAAACAAGGGCGCACGGCCTGGGTCGTGGTCAATAATTTGGGCTCTGGACAACACCACAACCTCTCCTCATCTGAATGATGAGGAGAAGTCCCCCCCCCCAGCAAAGAAAAGACAATGAGTTTGTGGCCTCTGCCACAGAACTTATGGAAATGGATATAACCAAATTATCAGAAATGGAATTCAGAGTAACAATGGTCAAGATGATTTGTAGACTTGAAAAAAATATTGACAAAATTGTTAATGAGAACATAGAATCTCTAAGGGCAGAAATGTGAGCGAATCTGGCAGAAATTAAAAATTCTAGGAGCCAAATGCAGTCAAAACTAGAGGCTCTGTTGGCCAGGGTGAATGAGGCAGAAGGACGTATCAGCGAATTGGAAAATGGGTTAGTAGAGGAAAAAGCTAAAAGAGAATCTGGACTCAAAAAAATCCACACACAGGAATGTAGGTTACGGGAAATGACTGACTCAATAAAACGTTCCAGTGTCAGAATCATCGGCATTCCTGAGGACGTAGAGAAAAACAGAGGTCTAGAAGAGATATTTGAACAAATTGTAGCTGAAAACTTCCCTAATCTAGCAAGGGAAACAAACATTCGTGTCCAAGAGGCAGAGAGGACCCCTCCCAAGCTCAACCACGACAAACCCACGCCACGTCACGTCATAGTGCATTTCGCAAATATTAGATGCAAGGATACAGTATTGAAAGCGGCCAGGGCAAAGAAATTTCTCACGTACCAAGGCAAAGATATCAGAATTACGTCTGACCTCTCTCCACAGACCTGGAATGAGATAAAGGGTTGGGGGGCATTTTTAAATCTCTTTCAGAGAAAAACATGCAGCCAAGGATCCTTTATCCAGCAAGGCTGTCATTCAGAATTCATGGAGAAATAAAGACCTTCCAGAATCGTGGTCATTGACCAATTTTTTTAACCACAAAACCCGCCCTACAGGAGATATTAAGGGGGGGGGGGTTCTATAAAAGTAAAAAGACCCCAAGAGTGATACAGAACATAAAGTCACAATCTATGGAAACAAAGACTTTACTGGCAATATGGCATCATTAAAATCACATCTCTCAATAATCCGTCTCAATGTAAATGGCCTAAATGCTCCCATAAAACACCACAGGGTTGCTGATTGGATAAAAAGACATGACCCTTCCATTTGCTGTCTACAAACACTCATTTTGAACCTAAAGATACATTCAGACTAAAAGGATGGAATACCATCTTTCACGCCAATGGACCTGAAAAGAAAGCTGGGGTAGCAATTCTCATGTCAGACACATTGGATTTGAAACTAAAGACTATGGTTAGAGACACATAAGGGCACTATATTATTCTTAAAGGATGTATCCAACAAGTGGATATGACAATTATAAATATATATGCCCCCAACAGGGGAGCAGCAAGATACACAAGCCAACTCTTAACCGGAATAAAGAGATATATAGATAAAAATACATTAATAGTAGGAACCTCAACACTCCACTATCAGCAACAGACAGAGCACCGGAGCAGAAAACCAACATAGAAACAAGAGCTTTGAATGCCATGCTAGATGAGATAGACCTCATAGATATATATAGAACACTGTACCCCAGAACCAAAGAATACTCATTCTATTCTAATGCCCATGGAACATTCTCAAGATTAGACCATGTTCTGGGACACAAATCAGGTCTCAACTGATACCAAAAGATTGAAATTATCCCGTGCATAATCTCAGAGCACAACACTCTGAAATTGGAACTCAAAAACAAGGAAGATTTTGGAAAAAAACTCAAACACTTGGAAACTAAGAACCATCCTGCTCAGGAATGACCCAATGAACCAGGAAATCAAAAATATATTTAAACAATTTATGGAGACCAACGGGAATGAAAACACAATGGTCCAAAACCTATGGGATACTGCAAAGACAGTCCTAATGGGGAAATACATAGCCATCCAAGCCAGTGAATAGATTGAGCCAGTGATAAACAACCTTCCAAATAACAAAACTCCAGGCCCGGACGGTTTTCCTGGGGAATTCTACCAATCATTCAAAGAAGAAATAATACCTATTCTCCTAAAGCTATTTCAAAAAATAGAAACAGAAGGAAAGCTACCAAACTCATTCTATGAGGCCAATATTACCTTGATCCGCAAAACAGGCAAAGACCCCCTCAAAAAGAAGAATTACAGACCAATTTCCCTAATGAATATAGATGCCAAAATCCTCAACCAGATTCTGGCTAATAGAATCCAACAGTACATTAAAACGATTATCCATCATGAACAAGTGGGATTCATCCCTGGGATGAAAGCGTGGTTCAATATTCGCAAATCGATCAGCGTGATACATCATATCAACAAGAAAAGACTCAGGAACCATATGATCCTCTCAACTGATCCAGAAAAAACATTTGACAAAATACAGCATCCTTTCCTGATTAAAACCCTTCAGAGTGTAGGAATAGAGGGTTCATTTCTCAATCTCATAAAAGCCATCTATGGAAAGGCTACAGAAAATATTCTCAATGGGGAAAATCTGGAAGCCTTTCCCTTAAGATCAGGAACTCAACAAGGATGCCCACTCTCGCCACTATTATTCAACATAGTACTAGAAGTCCTTGCAACAGCAGACAACAAAAAGGGATAAAAGGTATCCAAATCAGCAAAGAAGTCAAAATGTCTCTCTTCACAGATGACATGATACTCTATATGGAAAACCCAATAGAATACACGCGCAAAATATGAGAAGTTATAGAGCAATTCAGTAATGGGGTGGGATAGAAAATCAATGCTCAGAAATCAGTTGCATTTCTATACACGAATAATGAGACTGAAGAAAGAGAAATTAGGGAATCCAGCCCATTTACAATAGCACCAAAAACCATATGTTACCTAGGAATTAACCAGAGACGTAAAGGACCTATATTCTAGAAACTATAAATCACTTTTGAAAGACATAGAGGAAGACACAAAGAGATGGAAAAATACTCCATGCTCATGGATCGGAAGAATTAACATAGTTAAAATGTCCATGCTACCCAGAGCAATCTACACTTTCAATGCTATCCCGATCAAAATACCGATGAGATTTTACAAAGAACTCGAAAACACAGCCCTTAAATTTGTATGGAACCAGAAAAGGCCCCGAATCGCCAAGGAATTGTTGAAAAGGAAAAACAAAGCTGGAGACATCACAATGCCAGATTTCAAGCTGTACTACAAAGCTGTGATCACAAAGACAGCATGGTACTGGCACAAAAGCAGACACATAGACCAATGGAACAGAATAGAGAACCCAGAAATGGGCCCTCGACTCTGGGCAACTGATTTTTGACAAAGCAGGAAACAACATCCAGTGGAAAAAAGACAGTCTCTTCAATACATGGTGCTGGGGAAATTGGACAGCTACATGCAAAAGAATGAAATGTGACCACTCCCTAACACCATACACAAAGATAAACTCTAAATGGATGAAAGACCTCAATATGAGACAAATCCATCAAAATCCGAGAGAAGAGCATAGGCAGCAACCTCTATGACATCAGCCACAGCAACCTTTTTTATGACACATCTCCAAAGGCAAGAGAGACAAAAGATAAAATGAACTTGTGGGATTTCATCAATATAAAAACTGTTGCACAGCCAAGGAAACAGAAAACCAAAGAGGCAGCCCACGGAATGGGAGAATACATTTGCAAATGATACTACAGAGAAAAGACAGGTATCCAAGATCTACAAAGAAGTTCTCAAACTCAATACGTGAGAAACAAATAAACATCATAAAATGGGCAGAAGATATGAACTGACACTTTTCCAGTGAAGACATAGAAATGGCTAACAGACACTTTAAAAAATGTCCAAAATCATTAGCCATCAGGGAAATTCATATCAAAATCACACGGAGATACCAACTTAAGCCAGTTAGAATGGCAAAAATTGACAAGGCAAGAAACAATTGTTAGAGAGGATGTGGAGAAAGGGGATCCCTCCTACATTGTTGGTGGGAATGCAAGTTGGTATTCTTTGGAAAAAGATTGGAGGTCCCTTAAAAGATTAAAAATAGAGCTACCCTGTGTCCAGCCATTGCACTACTGGGTATTTAAACCAAAGATACAGACGTAGTGAGGAGAAGGGCCATATGCACCCCAATGTTCATAGCAGGGCTGTTCACAATAGCTATATCGTGGAAGGAGCCAAGATGCCCTTCAACAGATGACTGGATTAAGAAGTTGTGGTCCAGGCAGGAGGGGTTAAGATGTCGGAGGAGTAGGGGACCCCTTTTTCAGCCGGTCCCCTGAGTCGAGCTGGATAGGTAACAGACCAGCCCAAATAACCACAGAATCAGCCTGAGACGCAGGAAGATACATCTGGATCTCTACAAATGAACATCTCCAGCGCTGAGTATTGAGGTAACAAGAGGGGAGCTGTAAACCGTGCACAGATATCGGAAGATAAATGGAAGGGGGAGGGAGCCGCCGCGTTTGGGCGCCGAAAAGCGGAAGCCACCTGCACGGGGGAGCGGGCGGACTCATGGAGGGCACCCGCGAGAGAGTGGACTGAGACCGGTGAACCGTGAACGCGCTCCACCAGGCATCTCCCGGAACACCGGAATCCCGGTGTGCTCACGGGATCCAGACTGAGACCGGGAGCTCCCGGAGCACGCGCGGGGCGGCTGGCGGCTGGCAGGCAACCTGCACGGGGGAGCGGGCGGACTCGCGGTCGGCACCCGCGAAACAGCAGACTGAGACCCTGAACCGGGTGCGCGCGCCACCAGGCTTCTCACGAAACTCCGGAATCCTGGTGTGCTCACCGGGCATAGACTGAGACCAGGAGACCCGGGAGCGCCAGGGGCGGCCGGTGGCTGGCGGCATTAGAAACACAAAGGACAGAGATGCGCCGGCCCTGGAAGTGAGGGCAGGGACGCCGGGTTGGTGCGCACATCCCGGGACGCTGCAGGGTTGAGCAGCACCAACAGTAACAGAGTTAAAGTGGCCAGAACATCAGTGGAGAACGGGCCACAATCCCTCTGTTCTGTGACAATGCAGCCTCTGCTGCTCTGACTCTCAGAAGAGGCATAGCTGACCGCCAGGGAAAGCCGCCAGAGAACAAAAGCCTGGAAATACCAGCTCAGAGAGTGCCCATCCCTATCCCCCCTCGTGGGGGACACGGAGACTCTAACCAAACAGGGTTGCCTGAGTATGGGCGTGGCAGGTCCCTCCCCCAGAACACAGAAGGCAGGCTGAAAAATCAAGAAGCCCACAACCACAGGCGCCTGGGTGGCGCAGTCATTGAGCGCCTGTCTCCGGCTTATGGCGTGATCCCAGCGTTCCGGAAAGGAGTCCCTCATCGGGCTCTTCTGCTGGGAGCCTGCTTCTTCCTCTCTCACTCCCCTGCTTCTGTTCCGTTCTTGCTGTCTGTCTCCCTCTCTCAGATAAGTAAATAAATAAAATCTTTAAAGAAGAAGCCCACATCTCTAAGATCCCTATAAAACAAGGGGCACGGCCTGGGACCCAGTCAATAATTTGGGCTCTGGAAAACCCCGCAACCTCTCCTCATCAGAATGACAAGAAGGAGAAGCCCCCCCCAGCAAAGAAAAGACAGTGAGTCTCTGGCCTCTGCCACAGAAGTAACGGATATGGATGTAACCAAATTATCAGAAATGGAATTCAGAGTAACAACGGTCAAGATGAGTAGACTTGAAAAAAGTATTAAGGAAAATGTTACTGAGAATATAGAATCCCTAAGGGCATAAATGAGAGCGAATTTGACAGAAATTAAAAATTCTATGAGCCAAATGCAGGCAAAACTAGAGGCTCTGACGGCCAGGGTCACCAAAGCAGAGGAAAGGGTTAGTGAATTGGAGGATGGGTTAATAGAGGAAAAAATGAAAATAGAAGATGGTCTTAAAAAAATCCACGCCCACGAATGTTGGCTACGGGAGATTACTGACTCAACGAAACGATCCAATGTTAGAATCATCGGCATCCCCGAGGGGGTGGAGAAAAACAGAGGTCTAGAAGAGATATTTGAACAAATTGTAGCTGAAAACTTCCCTAATCTAGCAAGGGAAACAAACATTCGTGTCCAAGAGGCAGAGAGGACCCCTCCCAAGCTCAACCACGACAAACCTACGCCACGTCACGTCATAGTGCATTTCGCAAATATTAGATCCAAGGATACAGTATTGAAAGCGGCCAGGGCAAAGAAATTTCTCACGTACCAAGGCAAAGGCATCAGAATTACGTCAGACCTGTCTACACAGACCTGGAATGAGAGAAAGGGTTGGGGGAGCATTTTTAAAGCTCTTTCAGAGAAAAACATGCAGCCAAGGATCCTTTATCCAGCAAGGCTGTCATTCAGAATTGATGGAGAAATAAAGACATTTCAGAATCGACAGTCACTAACCAATTTCGTAACCACGAAACCAGCCCTACAGGAGATATTACGGGGGGTTCTATAAAAGTAAAAAGGCCCCAAGAGTGATACAAAACAGAAAGTCACAGCCAATACAAAGACTTTACTGACAACATGGCAGCATTAAAAGCACATCTCTCAGTACTCAGTCTTAATATTAATGGTTTAAATTCTTCCTTAAAGTGCCACAGGGTTGCAGATTGGCTAAAAAGAAATGACCCATCCATTTGCTGTCTACAAGAGACTCATTTCGAACCCAAAGATGCATTCAGACTGAGAGTAAGGGGATGGCATACCATCTTTCTCGCAAATGGACCTCAAAAGAAAGCTGGGGTAGCAATTCTCATATCAGATAAACTGGATTTTAAACTATAGACTATAGTTAGAGATGCAGAAGGGCACTATATTATTCTTAAAGGAAGTATTCAACAAGTGGATATGACAATTATAAATATATATGCCCCCAACAGGGGAGCAGCAAGATACACAAGCCAACTCTTAACCAGAATAAAGAGACATATAAATAAAATACATTAATAGTAGGGGACCTCAACACTCCACTCTCAGAAATAGACAGAACACCCTGGCAAAAACTAAGCAAAGAATCAAAGGCTTTGAATGCCATACTCGACGAGTTGGACCTCTTAGATATATAGAGAACACTACACCCCAGAACCAAAGAATACTCATTCTATTCTAATGCCCATGGAACATTCTCAAGAATAGACCATGTTCTGGGACACAAAACAGGTCTCAGCCGATACCAAAAGATTGAAATTATCCCGTGCATATTCTCAGACCACAACGCTCTGAAATTGGAACTCAACCACAAGGAAAAATTTGGAAGAAACTCAAACACTTGGAGACTAAGAACCATTCTGCTCAGGAATGACTCAATAAACCAGGAAATCAAAAATCAAATTAAACAATTTATGGAGACCAATGAGAATGAAAATACAACAGTCCAAAACCTATGGAATACTACAAAGGCAGTCCTAAGGGGGAAATACATAGCCATCCAAGCCTCACTCAAAAGAATAGAAAAATCTAAAATGCAGTTTTTATATTCTCACCTCAAGAAGCTGGAACAGCAACAGAGGGCCAGGCCTAATCCACGCACGAGGAAGCAGTTGACCAAAATTAGAGCTGAAATCAATCAAGCAGAAACCAGAAGTACAGTAGAGCAGATCAACAGGACTAGAAGCTTTGAGAGAATCAATAAAATTGACAGACCACTGGCAAGACTTATCCAAAAGAAAAGAGAAAGGACCCAGATTATTAAAATTATGAATGAAAAAGGAGAGGTCACGATGAACACCATTGAAATTGGAAGGATTATTAGAAATTTTTATCAACAGCTATATGCCAATAAACTAAGCAATCTGGAAGAGATGGAATCCTTCCTGGAAACCTATAAACTACCAAGATTGAAACAGGAAGAAACTGATTTCTTAAACAGGCCAATTAATGATGAAGAAATTGAGTCAGTGATAAACAACCTTCCAAATAAGAAAACTCCAGGCCCGGACGGTTTTCCTGGGGAATTCTACCAACATTCAAAGAAGAAATAATACCTACTCTCCTAAAGCTATTTCAAAAAATAGAAACAGAAGGAAAGCTACCAAACTCATTCTATGAGGCCAATATTACCTTGATCCCCAAACCAGGCAAAGACCCCCTCAAAAAGGAGAATTACAGACCGATTTCCCTAATGAATATGGACGCCAAAATCCTCAACAAGATACTTGCTAATAGAATCCAACAGTTCATTAAAAGGATTATCCACCACAATCAAGTGGGATTCATACCTGGGATGCAAGTGTGGTTCAAATCAATCAGCGTGATTGATCGATATGGTGTATCAGCGTGATACATCATATCAACAAGAAAAGACTCAGGAACCATATGATCCTCTCAATCGATGCCGAAAAAGCATTTGACAAAATACAGCATCCTTTCCTGATTAAAACCCTTCAGAGTGTAGGAATAGGAGGTACATTTCTCAATCTCATAAAAGCCATCTGTGAAAAGCCTACTGCAAATATTATTCTCAATGGGGAAAAGCTGGAAGCCTTTCCCTTAAGATCAGGAACACAACAAGGATGCCCACTCTCGCCACTATTATTCAACATCGTACTAGAAGTCCTTGCAACAGCAATCAGACGACAAAAAGGGATCAAAGGTATTCAAATCGGCAAAGAAGAAGTCAAAATGTCTCTCTTCGCAGATGACATGATACTCTATATGGAAAACCCAAAAGAAGCCACTCCCAAACTATTAGAAGTTATAGAGCAATTCAGTAATGTGGCCAGATACAAAATCAATGCTCAGAAATCAGTTGCATTTCTGTACACGAATAACGAGAACGAAGAAAGAGAAATTAGGGAATCCATCCCATTTACAATAGCACCAAAAACCATAGGTTACCTTGGAATTAACTTAACCAGAGACGTAAAGGACCTTTATTCTAGAAACTATAAATCATTCTTAAAAGACATTGAGGAAGACATAAAAAGATGGAAAGATATTCCATGCTCATGGATCGGAAGAATTAACATAGTTAAAATGCCCATGCTACCCAGAGCCATCTACACTTTCAATGCTATCCCGATCAAAATACTGAGGACATTTTTCAAAGAACTGGAACAAATAGTCCTTAAATGTGTATGGAACCAGAAAAGACCCAGAATCTCCAAGGAACTGATGAAAAGGAAAAACAAAGCTGGGGGCATCACAATGCCGGATTTCGAGCTGTACTACAAAGCTGTGATCACAAAGACAGCATGGTACTGGCACAAAAACAGACACATAGACCAATGGAACAGAATAGAGAGCCCAGAAATGGACTCTTTGGGCAACTAATATTTGATAAAGCAGGAAAAAACATCCGGTGGGAAAAAGACAGTCTCTTCAATAAATGGTGCTGGGAAAATTGGACAGCTACATGCAAAAGAATGAAACTTGACCACTCTCTCACACCATACACAAAAATAAACTCCAAATGGATGAAAGACCTCGATGTGAGACAGGAATCCATCAAAATCCTAGAGGAGAACATAGGCAGCAACCTCTACGACATCGGCCAAAGCAACCTTTTTCATGATACATCCCCAAAGGCAAGAGAAACAAAAGATACAATGAATTTATGGGACTTCATCAAGATTAAAAGTTTCTGCACAGCCAAGGAAACAGAAAAACTAAGAGGCAGCCCACGGAATGGGAGAATATATTTGCAAATGACACTATAGATAAAGGACTGGTATCCAAGATCTACAAAGAACTTCTCAAACTCAATACACGAGAAACAAATAAATCAAAAAATGGGCAGAAGATATGAACAGACACTTTTTCAATGAAGACATACAAATGGCTAACAGACACATGAAAAAATGTTCAAAATCATTAGCCATCAAGGAAATTCAAATCAAAACTTCACTGAGATACCACCTTAACGCCAGTTAGAATGGCAAAAATTGACAAGGCAAGAAACAACAATTGTTGGAGAGGATGTGGAGAAAGGGGATCCCTCCTACATTGTTGGTGGGAATGCAAGTTGGTACAGCCACTCTGGAAAACAGTGTGTAGGTCCCTTAAAAAGTTAAAAATTGAGCTACCTTATGATCCAGCCATTGCACTACTGGGTGTTTACCCCAAAGATACAGACGTGGTGAAGAGAAGGGCCATATGCACCCCAATGTTCATAGCAGCAATGTCCACAATAGCTAAATCGTGGAAGGAGCCGAGATGCCCTTCAACAGATGACTGGATTAAGAAGTTGTGGTCCATATATACAATGGAATATTACTCAGCTATCAGAAAGAACGAGTTCTCAACATTTGCTACAACATGGACGGCACTGGAGGAGCTAATGCTAAGTGAAATAAGTCAAGCAGAGAAAGACAACTATCATATGATTTCTCTCATCTATGGAACATAAGAACTAGAATGATCAGTAGGGGAAGAAAGGGATAAAGAAAGGGGGGGTAATCAGAAGGGGGAATGAAACATGAGAGACTATGGACTATGAGAAACAAACTGAGGACTTCAGAGGGGAGGGTGTGGGGGAATGGGATAGGCCGGTGATGGGTAGTAAGGAGGGCACATATTGCATGGTGCACTGGGTGTTATACACAACTAATGAATCATCGAGCCTTACATCGAAAAGCGGGGATGTACTGTATGGTGACTAACATAATATAATAAAAAATCATTATAAAAAAAAAGTGTCTACGAATGCATAGGGAAAGGGTCACCTACTTTACTCAAGGAGAGAACACTCTATGTGAAAGCATCTTGCACCTCACATCTGGTGTCATGAAGTGGGAGCATTGTGCCAAACGGTGTCTGCAAGCATCAAGATAATGCCCTTCATTTAACGACGTAAGAACACTACACAGAAAGCATCTCTCAACTCACATCAGTCATGAGGAGGAAAGCCCTTCAAAAAGGTTGTGTGAAAACGAAAGGAAAGTGCCATCAGTCAATTCAGTGAACCATGTTTTTGTAGAGACAAGGCAACGTTGATCAGTGAAAACACCAGGGTTTACCAATACGTGTGTTGAAACTTAAGGAAACAGCCATAGACGTAATCTCAGGAAGAAGAGGGTATGGAAAGGGTTTTCCAAGTCCCATAAACTGTCATGATGATGGAAGCATGTGTCTGATTGGGAATAAAAGCATAAGGAAAGGGACGTGAACCAATCTTAGGAAAGAACATTGTACCAAAGCCATCTTTGAAGTCACGTCTTCGGTGGTGAAGATGAAACCATTTGTACAGGTGCCTAAGAAAACATAAGGAAAGTGCCATATACTGAATCAATGAAGGAACACCGTAGAGAAACCATCTGGCATCTCACAGTCCTCTGTCATGAAAACGGAAGCATGTGCAAAAGTGTGTAAGAAAGAGACACATAATGCTCCTGGAGCATTCAGGGGCCGCTGGTGGCTGGCGGTGTTAGAAACACAAAGGACAGAGACACACTGGCCCTGTAGGTGAGAGCTGGGATGCCAGGTGTGGGGCTCACATCCCGGACAGTGCAGGGTTGAGCAGCACCAACAGAAACAGAGTTAAAGTGGCCAGAACATCAGTGGAGAACTGTCCGCAATCCCTCTGAGACAGAGGATGAAATTTGGCCACTGCTGCTCTGGCTCTCAGAAGAGGCACAGCAAAACACCAGGGAAAGCCGCCAGAGAACAAAAGCCTGGAAATACCGAATTACTCTGTGCCCATCCCCATCCCCCCTTGCAGGGGACACAGAGACTATACCCAAACAGGGTTAACCTTAATATCGGCTTGGCAGGCCCCTCCCCCAGAAGGCAGGCTGAAAAATCAAGAAGCCCACATCCCTAAGATCCCCATAAAACAAGGGCTCATGGCCTGGGTCCCAGTCAATAATTTGGGCTCTGGACAAACCCACAACTTCTCATTAGAATGTCTAGAAGGAGAAATCCGCCCCAGCAAAGAAAAGAAAATGAGTCTGTGGCTTCTGCCACAGAACTAATGGATATGGACATAACCAAATTATCAGAAATGGAATTCAGAGTAACAAAGGTGAAGATGGTGTGTAGACTTGAAAAAGTATTAACGAAAATATTGATGAGAATATAGAATCTCTAAGGGCAGAAATGAGACCAAATCTGGCAGAAATTAAAGCAAAAAAATAACAAATAACGTACAGTATCTTTGCTCAGTGTAGAATTCCTATCGTAAGTGGTTGTGGCAATGTAAAGAACATGCCATAAACTAATCTGTAAGAAACAACAGTGTACAAGAACAAATTAGCCCTAACACCATCATTCGTGAACATGGAAGCATTAACGAAAATGGTCGTGGAAGCCTACGAAAGTGCAAAACACGTATCTCTGAGAGACAACACTATACAAGGAAAGACCAATGAACACCATCTTTCATGATTATGGAAGCATGAATGAAAAGGTTCTGGAATTACCAAGACTTTGCCCCATCCTTTAGGTAATAAACCACCGTGTACAGGAAAACACCTTCAACTCATATCAACCTCCTCAATAGTGATCCCAACTCAACACTGGGTGTGTTGGCCTAGGGAAATGTCCACATACTTAGAGATAAGAAACAACGGTGTCAGGATAATTCCCTTCAAGTCACATCAGACTTCCTGAAGATGGAAGGAGGAATCAAGGTGGTTATGGTACCGTTAGGAAAGGCCTACGAACATAAAGCTGAGAAAAAAACAGTGTACAGGAACCCTCTTACAACATACAGTATCTTTGGTTAATGTGGAATCTCTATCGTAAGTGGTTGTGGCATCGTAAAGAAAATCCTTAAGCTTTTTTATATGAAACAACAGTGTACAGGAACCCGCTTAGCCCTAACATCATTCTTCGTGAATATGGAAGCAGTAACCAAATTGGACGTGGAAGCCTGACTAAAGTGCCAAACACTTATCTCTGAGACACAACACTATACAAGGAAAGACCAATGAACATAATCCTTCACAAGTAAGGAAGAATTAATGAAAAGGTTCTGGAATCTCGGGGACTCTGCCCAATCCTTATTGCTAATGAACCACTGTGTACAGGAAGACACCTTCAACTCACATCAGCCTCCTCAACACTGATCCCGATTCAATTTTGGCTCTGTAGGCCTAGGTAAAGGTTCACATACTTATAGCTAAGAAACAACGGTGTCAGGATAATGCCCTTCAAGTTACATCAGCCTTCCTGAAGATGGAAGCAGGAATCTAGGTGGTTATAGTACCATTAGGAAAAGCCTCCTGAAATATACCTGAGAAACCACAGTGTACAGGAAATATATTACAACGTACAATTTTTTGTAAGTGGTTCTGGCAACATAACTACAATGCCAAAAATTTATCTGTAAGAAACAACAGTGTACGGGAACCCACTTAGCCCTGACATCATTAATAATGAGTATGGAAGCATTCACCAACGTGGTCGTGGAGCCTTACGAAAGTGCCAAAAACTTATCTCTGAGACACAACAGTATACAAGGAAAGACCAATGATTTCTCAACATTTGCTGCAACATGGACGGTACTGGAGGAGGTAATGCTAAGTGAAATAAGTCAAGCAGAGAAAGACAATTATCATATTTTTTCTCTCAATTATGGAACATAAGAACTAGGAAGATCGGTAAGAGAAGAAAGGGATAAAAAGGGGGGGTAATGAGAAGGGGGAATAAAGCATGGCAGATAATGGACTGAGATAGAAACTGATTGTTTCAGAGGGGTGAGGGGTGAGGGAATGGGAGAGGCTGGTGATGGGCATTAAGGAGGGTACGTATTGTATGGTGCACTGGGTGTTATACGCAACTAATGAATCATTGAAATTTACATCAAAAACAAGGGATATACTGTATGGTGACTAACATAAAATAATTTAAAAAACACTAAAAAAAAGAAAATAGGGGGTTATGAATCACCAAAGGCACGCATACATATATCTAAGAAACAACAGTGTACAGGAAAGAACCCCTTACAATGGATATCAGCATTCACGCATATGGAAATATGATCCAAGGTGGAGGTGGAATTAGAGGGAAAGGACCACATACATATCCCAAGACAATACCACTTTAGAGAATAGCATTAACAATTAACATCATCTTTCATGAATATGGAAACATTAATGAAAAGTTTTTATTTTTTATTTTTATTTTTTAAAGATTTTATTTATTTATTTGACAGAGATAGAGACAACCAGCGAGAGAGGGAACACAAGTAGGGGAGTGGGAGAGGAAGAAGCAGGCTCATAGCAGAGGAGCCTGATGTGGGGCTCGATCCCATAACGCCAGGATCACGCCCAGAGCCGAAGGCAGACGCTTAACCGCTGTGCTACCCAGGCGCCCCTAATAAAAAGTTTGTAAATCTTGAGGACCGTGCCCCAACCTTATTGGTAATATACCACCGTATACAGGAAAACACCTTCAACTAATATCAGCCTCCTCAACACTGATCCCTATTCAAGATTGGGTGTGTACGCCTAGGGAAAGGTCCACATAATTATAGCTAAGAAACAACAGTGTCAGGATAATGCCTTTCAAGTCACATCAGCCTTCCTAAAGACGGAAGCATCGGTCAAGGTCACTAGGGTACCCTCTGGTAAGGCCTACGAACATAAAGCTGAGAAACAACAGTGTACAGGAGCCATCTTACAACGTACAATATCTTTGGTTAATGTGGCATCCTTATCGTAAATGGTTGTGGCAATGTAATGAAAAGGCCATAAACTTATCTGTAAGAAACAACAGTGTACGGGAACCCACTTAGCCCTAATATCAAAATTCATGAATATGGAAGCATTAACCAAAATGGTTGTGGAAGCCTGACAAGAGTGCCAAAAACTTATCTCTGAGACGCAACACTATACAAGGAAAGACCAATGAACATCATCTTTCAAGAGTAAGGAAGATTTTACCATAGTGGTCTTGAAACATGAAATTTGTGCCCCATTCTTGTACGTAATAGATAGCAGTGTCTTTGAACCGTCCTCCAATTAAAGCAACCTCCAGCATAGGGATCCCTTCGCAAAATTGTGTTGCAGTCCTAGGGAAATGACCACACCCTTCTCTCTAGGAAACAACAGTGTCAGGATAATGTCTACCAATAATATCACTGATTAGAAATAGGGAAGCATGACTCAAAGTGGTTGTCGAAGCTTTAGGAAAGGTCTAAGTACATATCTGTAAGAAACAACAGTGTATAGGGACTGCCCTCAGCTAAAATCACCCTCATGATTATACAATCCTTCAGAAAATAGGGTGTGTATGAATCACCAAACCACATACATATATCTAAGAAAAAACCGTGTAGAGGATAGAACCCCTTACAATGAACATCACCATTCACGAATATGGAAACATGAACCAAGGAGGAGGTAGAATCAGAAGAAAAGGACCACATACCTATCCCTTGACAACACCACTTTACAGAATAGCATTAACAATTAACAGCATCTTTCATGAATATGGAAGCATTAATGAACAGTTTCTTGAATCTTGAGGACTATTCCCCATCCTTATTGGTAATGAACCACCGTGTACAGGAAAACACCTTCAACTAACATCAGCCTAATCAATACTGATGCCTATTCAACATTGTGTGTGTAGGCCTAGGGAAATTTTCCCATACTTATAGCTAAGAAACAATGGTGTGAGGATAATGCCCTTCAAATCACATCAGCCTTCTGAAGATGGAAGCATGAATCAAGGTGGTTATGGTTCCATTGGGTAAGTCCTCCGAACATATAACTGAGAAACAACAGTGTACAGGAACCATCTTACAACATACAATATATTTGGTTAATGTGGACTCCCTATCATAAGTGATTGCAGCAACCTAACCAAAGTGCCATAAACTTATAGGTAAGAAAGAACATTGTACAGGAACCCACTTACCCATAATATCATCATTCATGAATATGGAAGCATTCATCAAATTGGTCACGGACGCCTGATGAAAATGAAAAACACTTATCTCTGAGACACAACACTATACAAGGAAAGACACAACACTATACATGGCTGCCATTTGGGACTCCAGAAAGCACTCTGAGACGGGGAAACCTCAGGGAACACCTGACCCAAGCCCAGACAAAACCAATTCCAGCAGATTCCTGGCCCCTAAACACTGTGCCGACAGTCTCCCCAACCCACTCTCCTCAGCCCCGATAGGGTCGCAGAGCCAGCCGATTGAGATTTCCATCCTCTTAGGGCCTGACATTAACATTAGGTTGGGTTCTCAGGGTTTCACTCCTAGAGACACAGCACAAAGATATAGGTATTGGGGAAGCCTGAGCCCGATTGGGGCCAAAGCATGCCACACAGAAAGAAAGAGTGCCATCTGGGACTCTAGAGGCTATTAGGAGCAGGAGAAATCTGCATATCCCACACAGTCAATCCCGTCCAGCTCCCGCATTCAGGAGACCCTTGGATGAAAACCCTGAGCCTTCCTTTCTCCACAACCCACCTACTCAAATCAGGACACGGCAATGCTGAGTTCAAAACCAAGATATGGTCTTTCCCATGCTCCTGAGCCCTAAGCCAAATGCTCCGTTGGGTTCCCAGAGACCATTCCAGGAGCCAAGCACCAAACACACAGGGACTGGGGAAACCTGAGCCACATTGGTGAATCAGCATGCCACAGAGAGGGAAACCGTACCATTTGGACCTGCAGAGGAAGAGAAATAAGAATGCCTACCTGATCCAATCCCAGCGAGACACCACTTCCACAGACCCCCTGTGGGCAACTCCTGTGTCTGACATTCAACCCAAAGCACACCCTCCTCTTAGGCCCCTGGAATCTCACATCGGATGGCTCATCTGAACAGCCATACACCTAGACCCGTGCCCTTACTACACGTTGAGTAGTGTGAGGTCCATTCCGAGACATCTAGCTCCAAGGACCAGGGAATGGGGACTGCTGAGCAATGTCAGGACACAAAGCCTGCCACACAGAAGGAAAGGTTGTCATCTGGGACTCCAGAAAGCACTCTGAGAAGGAGAAACCTCAGGGAACACCTGACCAAAGCAAAGAGAAAATCACTTCCAGTGGATTCCTGACCCCTAAACACTGTGCCGACAGTCTCTCCAGCCCACTCTCCTGAGCCTCAACAGGGTGGCAGAGCCAGTCGATTGGGCTTTGCAGCCTCCTAGGGCGTGACACTCACCATAGCTTGGGTACTCAGGGGTCCACTCCTAGAGAGATGGCACAAAGATAGGGATTTGGGAAACCTGAGCCCTATCTGAGGCCTCAGCATGCCACACAGAAAGAAAACGTACCATCTGGGATGCAGAGGTATTCGGGGGCTGAAAAATCTGCATATCCCACTGAATCAATTCTAGCTGGCTCCCGCATTCAGGGTCCCCTTGGACCAAAACCCTGAGCCTTCCCTTCTCCACAACCCACCTACTCAAATCAGGACACAGCAATGGTGAGCTCAAAACCAGGAGATGGTCCCTCCCAGGCTCCTGAGCCCTAAGCCAAATGTTCCGTTGGCTTCCAAGAGGTCTTTCCAGGAGGCAAACACACAGCGACTGGGGAAACCTGAGTCATACCTGCAAATCAGCGTGCCATGCAGATGGAAACTGTGCCATTTGGACCCACAGAAGGAATGCAGAGCAGAAGTTATGAATTCCCAGCTGTTCCAAACCCAACGAACCCCACATTCAAAGCCCCCCTGCCTGCAACTGCTGTGTTTCAGATGCAACCCAAATCATGCCCTACTCTTGGCCCCTGGAAGGTCGCATCTGCTGGCTGATCTTTAGCGCCATGCCCCTAGACCCACGCCTTAATTCTAGTTTGGGGTCTGTTAGGTTTATTCCCATACGCCTGACTCCAAAGCACAGGGATCAGGTACCACTGAGCAATGTTAGGCAGTAGCCTGCCACACAGAACTAAAATATGCCATTTGGGACTCCAGAAAGTTTTGCGAGAAGAAACCTAAGTGAACACCTGACCTAAGCCCAGCGAATCTCCACTTTCAGCGGAACTCTAGGCCCTCATCCGTGACACTGGCACTCTCCTCAGCCCCCAGGTCAGTTTGTTTAGAGCCGGTCAATCGGGCTTTCCATCCTCCCCTCCATGACAGTAATCATAGGTTGGATTCTGAGTAGTCCACTCCCAGAGGTCTGCCTCCAAAGATACGGAGATGAAGAAGCCTGAGTCATACCTAAGGCCTCAGTATGCCACCCAAAGCGAAACCGTTTTATTTGGGACTCCAGAAAGGAGGTCGAGGGGGAGAAATCCTAATTACTTCTGTACTTGATTCCCTCGATCCCCCACATTCACTGGCTCATGGGCACAAACCCACTGCTTCACACTCACCCCAACCCATGCCATCAATCCCCGCCCCCACCGTGGAAATTCTGGACACATCCACCCTATTGGAACTCTCATTCTCCTATGCCTTACCCCTAACCCTAGATTTGGTGTGAGAGGTCCATTCTGAAAAGGCTGGAGTGGGAGACATGGATCCTGAGGGCGGACCTGTGGCCCCCCTCCAAGGCCGGGCATCATCCTTGCCTCACAGGGGATCCATGAAAGTGCTCTATCAGATGACTGATGGGGCTCCCTCCTGAAGAACTCAGACACAGAAAGGCAATTACAGATGCTCACATGTACATAC
Organism: Ursus americanus; assembly: GCF_024610735.1. Classification (NCBI taxonomy): domain Eukaryota; kingdom Metazoa; phylum Chordata; class Mammalia; order Carnivora; family Ursidae; genus Ursus; species Ursus americanus. Next base: position 30,806,472 of record NC_142160.1, on the reverse strand, counting down.
AACATGGGGAAAGAAATTACTGAACACATAGATATGGAGAATAGATTTGTGGGTGCCTGATTCAGAGGAGGATGGGAAGGGTGAAGGTGGTCAAAGATACAGGTTTGTGTGTTAAAATCCGACAGCCATGGAATGTTCTGTGCAGCATGGAGACTAAAGTGAACCCCGCAGGATGGGGTACAGATTCCCCAGCTCTTTGAAAGTACAGTACTCCTAGGAAACCTTTCAGAGCAGAAAGGGTGTAAAGAAGGAATGACCATTAATTAATATGGAAAAATTAGTGACCATGCTCAGACTCCTAAATTTACTTATTGTTGGCATTTCTCAGGACCCAGGACACAATTCCTAATGGATGCCGAAAATAAATGGAGAGAAAGCACAGCAGATGCTCACAAACAGAATTCAAAGCGCTGGTGGCTGGACACGGAGAGCGGTTTACAGGAAGGAGCTGGTTACGGTGCACGCTGCGTCTGTCGTGCTTCTCCCCAAACAGATGCTGAATGCAAAGCTCACCGTTCAACTATTTTCATAAGGAACATCCTCTTCAGGTTTCTTCCCATTAGTGAAACCAGGTGATAACGGAGATCTTTCCAAAAAGCCAACTGTCTTCCCATGAACTTTTAAAAAATGGGGAATACTTATACTTCACCGTTGCTGAGGGAGGAGATGTGAAAGCTTCTCCTGGAAACAAACCTCAGCAGATCCACCCAGAAAGGCACCTTCCTCAGCATGCCGAACGCGGACTACCTCCTACCCCCAGATACCTTCTCCTTCCCCTCGCTCAGGACAACCCACAACAGCTGGGAGCTACCCCAGTTCCTCCTTTCTCCCATCCTCAATATCTAAGCTGTCGGCAAATCCTGTGAGCTCCATCTTCAAGACGTACCCACCGTAGGACTCACCACTCCTTTCAAGGCCGCCTGTCTGGACCACACTGGAGCCCATCTCTTGCCTGAGTTCCTGGAAAAGAGTCATCATTGACCTCCCTTGCCCAACCTCAACCCTCTGTCATCTGCTCTCAACCCTGCAGCCAGGATGACCCAGTGAAACAGGGTCCCATGGGGTCACAGCCCTGCTATGGCTTTCTGTCACTCTGTCACCTTGATGATGCAAGTCCTAAGCTGTCGCCTGTGGTCACAGGGCCATCTTGTAGCTCATGGATGCACCTGGTATGCTCCTTCCCTGGGGCCTTTGCACATGCTTTCCATTCTGTTTAGAATGCTCTTCATGTGATATCACTGACCTTCCCTAGATCTTGACTCAAGCATCACCCTCCTAGTGAAGTACCACCTGACCCCTATGTGAATACCAAACACCATCCCCACCTTCCCTTCAGCACCCCCAGTCCTGTCTCCTCCTTTATATTTCCATAGCACTTATTTTAATCTCCAGTTCATCTTGGCAGGGAAGAAACTGAGGCATCAACTGATGGCTTCATCACCTACTGCTCCCAATTTCCTGGTCCAAAGTCCAGGGGAAAAGGTGCCCCAGGACTCTTACACAGCCAGGATGCCCGGGACGAGGGGGTCCATCCACCTCCTGCACCCTGAACACCATCAGGTAAGGGAGCCATATGAGGAATTCACCTGTACACGAAACCTGAAACCAGAAACCTTCCTCAATGACAGGTGAGCACACACATTCACTCCTCTTCCCTGAGGTGCTCATCCAAGAAACCTGAGCAGAGATGCTGCCCAGAGCCCAAATATCCCTCTGGCCAAAATCCTGGGAAACAGACATCTGATCTCAGCACCCTGCCAGGCTTGGATCCGCTCAGTGAGTCCTAAGACCCAGAGACTTCTTTCCACTCCAGCTCAATCCTTCTCACAGAGAAGCAAACTCCAGCCTCACAAACGTGCTCATCATTAGCTCTGGAATTCCCTGGGTTGTGTCTACACTGGCCCACACAGTGGTCCCATGCAGAACACTCCACAAATGTCCTAGGTTTACAAGCCACTTTCAAGCTGCCCTTAGAAAGGCAGAAACTGGCCCAATTAGGCAGACCAGCCAAGTGTCTCGATGTGCTGCAAACTCGGACAACATCCTCCCTGAACACCAATGCTTCCGAGTCCAAGCGTCCAAACTTCGCTCACTGGGCACTGAGAACCATGTAAGCATGAACACTGCTCTTTCGATTCACTGACCTCCCAGGCCTTCCAATCAGAACCAAGCTCCAGTCACCACTCTATTTTCCCTTCAGAGAGAGAGGTCAAATGATGGAATAAAACACTCCCTGTGTACAGCACACTTTTATCCACATAGAATTCCTTGGTCTTTCTCATTCGGGCAGCCCTACAAGACCCACACCAATGAGAGATACCACAAGTTCAATCATCACGTATATATTTGACCTTGTGTTCTTTCTTTTGATAATTTTATTTCAAAGTCAATGTCTCTCTTGCTTCTTAAAATAATAATAATAATTAATAATCATGATAATGATGATGATATGGTCACCTAAGGATTTGGATCTCCATTGCCAGATGGCATGGCTCTTGTCCAGATAAGGATGAAGACAAAACCTCAGCCCATAAAGCAAAGCCCACAACCTCAGGGATCCCGACACGCCTCATGGGTGAAGAGTTCCGATGCTACATGGACGTGTCTGAGTCCAAACGATACAGGCAAACTCCAGCATTCATTCTGTTTTCTTCATTAATTCCCCAGCTCAAGTCGCAAGTGACTCACCAGGTCAAGCTTCCAGAGCCCTGGATGGGTCTCCAGGTAAGCACCCCCACCCCGGGGGGGGGGGGACATGAACACCAACAAAGGATTCTTTTAATATTTCACAAGACTGTTTTCCCATTCTTTAATTAAACTGGGAAATAAAAACGCACAGATAGCCCCTTCTACTAGCCGGTCCGATTCACTTCACTGGTCGATATAAGAGCAGGAAATAAAAGAGTTACGGATTTTCTGAGGACCCATCATGTCCACCACTTCAGGTTTGAAACTTCACACACATGCAAGGAAAGAAGCTCCAGCAAACATCTCGGCCTGGCAACTCTGACTGCCTGAATTGGAGTGACAGGGACAAACGATGATTCTGTGTGTGCTGGCTGAGGCTGGTGGCCCTGAAGAAGGGACTCGGCCAGCTCTCCACCTGTGCCTCAACTGTCCTCAGCCAGGAACCAGCTCACAGCCCTCACCTGTCACAACGTTCACATGGGAGACCACAGCCACCCCAGGAGCGCGCCCTGCCCATACCCTGCTGCAGAATGCACTCAGCTCTCCTCTGGGACCCGTCACCTCTACCCAGACCTGGAACCCCCATCTGCTGCAAAGCTCCAGGATTCCCCCTCTTCTTCCACAATTACACTGGCCCAAGGCTTTCCTGAGAAAGGGAGAAGGCTACCTAATGAATGGTTCACACCTTCTTTCCCTTTCTTTCATATTTATCTCCACTTACCTTCCTACCTGTGCAAACTGTTAAGTGATGTATGCATGGAACATGAACGTGTTCTGAGATCTCAATCTTTCATTGCAGCCTTCTCAGGCCTCCTTATGCAATAAAATACCATATCCCTAGGACAGGGAGTTTTAAAATTATTATTTACAGAATAATAGAGCCCAAATCACCTCGTTTTTAGTTGCTCTTCAATAGGCAGAACAGTTTCTGTGTAAAAAGACTTTCCACAGATATGACCTCCCATCAATTTCTTTATTTTCTTTTTTAAATTTTTTTTATTATGTTATGTTAGTCACCATACACTACATCCTTAGTTTTTGATGTAGTGTTCCATGATTCATTGTTTGCGTACAACACCCAGGGCTCCATGCAATACGTGCCCTCCTTAATACCCATCACCGGCCTATCCCAATCCCCCACCAAACCCCTCTGAAGCCCTCAGTTTGTTTCCCAGAGTCCATAGTCTGTCGTGGTTCATTCCCCCTTCTGTTTACCCCACCCTTCATTCTTCCCTTGCTTCTCCTACTGAGCTCCCTGCTATTTCTCCTGTTCCATGAATGAGTGAATCCGTATCAAAATTGCCTTTCTCTGCTTGACTTATTTCACCTTCCAGCAATCTCATAAGGAGGAAACAGAAACTCTGTGGGATAACCTGACTCACCCGGCGTCAAGCAAGTAGTTCCAGAACTCAGCCCAGGGCTCCCGTCACCAGGCCCCTTGAAGCCACCAGCATGACTCTATCCAAAAGAATTCCCAAAGACTCTCCTTCTGACTGAACCACCAAAGAAATGACAGAGAGAATATGGCACCTCAAAATATTGAGTTGATACATCTAGTAAAGCTAGATAGTCAAGCTTAACTTTTAAACAGGAAAAGGCTGCTTTAAATAATTTTGAATTTTCCCTCGACCCTCATTGTAATTCTTGGGATGAAAAGACTAATCAGTGATGAAACATCACCTTTGACAAATGACAAGACATCATCCATATCTGTATCTGACGACAAAAAGCCATCTAACCCTAAATGGTGGCCACTCACCCATATCGTAGGCCCAACTGAATAAACACTGTTAGATGTATATCTTAAAAATACACAAAGAGTAAATCTAACCTTCCCTTTCTAATGAAAGAGTGTTTCTAGGAAACAGCTGTTCAAAATACATTCATAAGCAGTCAATGAACAGAGAAAATGGGATCCCCTGCAAAGTGCTCTAAGTTCAGAAACTAAGTACCTCCTTCACCAAATTCAGAACACTGACACTATTACTTAAGTTTTACTTCATGGCTCAACTAGAGAAAAGAGAAAAGCCCAGGAGATAGTGGGTTAATGAGAGGTGTTACCTCCAGTCCTGACGTGGATATGACATTTCTCCAAATGGACCTGCCGCTTTCTCTGAATGCTGGTGTCCTGTGTCAAGCTGCCTCACTGACTCAGATGCAGATGTTCAAAACCTCGGGTCTCACGGAGCCAGAGAAGAGAAGTGTTGTCAGGTGGGGAGAAGGCGGCTCCTCGGACCTAAAGCCAGCATGCCTGCTGCAGTTTCTGGGAGAAGGGGAAACACAGACTTGTCTTTTAGTAGTAATTATCTTCCAGCCCATTGCCACCATTCCCAGGGAACAGGCAGCACAATGCTGAAGTTGGGTAACGGCTCTGGGGTTTCCTAGTGCCACACATGTGCCTGAAGGAACAGGGAACACCCTGCTGAACTTGGGGAACTGCTCAAGGTCCATTACCTGCACTGTGTCGGGGGACAGGGGCACCGCACTGAAGTTGGGGACCGTGCGGTCCTTACTCTCGCTCTTGCTGGGGAACAAGTGAAACCCTGGAATGTCTGCGACCAATACCACAAAAGCTCTGCTGAGCAGGTGCCCTGGAGTCCATGGGTTTGCTATGTAAGGCCAGTTGACAGAGAGTAGGCAGAAGAGACTATCAAGGGAAAAAGAAAACTCAACTGAATCTCCAAATGAACTCCCTCCACATGCCCTTCCAGAACCCCACCTCTCACCTGGGGTGCCCCTACTCCCAGACCATGCCCCACACAGGCACACAGCATGCATTCACTCAGCCAGGAACTCCACACTTTGAATCTCTCAGAGCTCCCCTTCCCTGGTTCCCAGTCTGCATCTTAGGTCTGCTCTGGGTTTGCCCACAGAGACGTAGCTCCACCCCCATGGGGTGATTGGTTTGGGAGTGTGCGGTTTCCATCCCCTTGAATGCGGGGCAACCGGCCCCATGACTCACAACTCTGGGAGTGCAAGGGGTCCAAGACCTGCCTCCTTGGCTCAATGCCCAGCGCAGGCATGACTGTGATCACGGGCAGGGCCCCAAGCGTAAGCGCGCGCGCACACACACACACACACTGCCCCTTCCGCGGACCCCTCTAGCTGCAGAACACCCTCAGAGCCCTGCCCCTTCCCTTCTGCACCAACCCTTCCTACAGGTGTGTGCCTGGATTCTGGCTAGGTCAGCTGCTCTCAGACTGTTCCAGCTTTGGGCTTTAGGAAATGGCAATGCTTTCATGCATGTCCAAGGCAATTTTAAGCCCCAAAAGGAATGCTCCAAGCGGGAATAGCTTTGCCTTCTTGTCTCACCCATGGAGTGGATAGTGCTTCTCAGACCTTCAAAGCATCCTTCTAGGATGAGCCCATTTGTGCTGGAATCTATATACACATGCTTGGTTCTGCAGGGTAGGGGCCAGGAGGAACAGCCGGCCTTCTGTGCTGTCACGGTTGTGAACCAGGAACATTTATTTTTCACTTGAAAAGAAAACATCGTGTTATTGTCAACACTAAAAGAAGGAACATTTTAAAACATTTTAGAGAGAAATGAAGAGAGTTTTATTCAAACCCAAGTCAGGTCAGATGCCTGGGAGACACAGTCTTCACAAAGAAGGGAGTGCTCCAGGGAAGGAACATTTAGGGCAGGGTTATATATTTGTTCTGTTTTGTGTTAGGTACAGTTACCCATCACGATGAGGCAGAAGATTCCAGAAAGTGACAGACTTTTCTTATCTTTTCAGTATGTACAAGTCGGTATGACTTTAATCTTACGGGGGACAGAGAGGTTCTTTTGTGTTCTCACCTTGATGTTGGCAAGGGCATTTTTTTTGTTCTCTTTTTTCTTTTTGAAACAGATGGACAATAAGTGCTGGGGGCAGAAATAGGGCCCATGCTTTGAGGGTTTGCCCGGTCATTTTGAGCTGGGTGAAATGATAAAGGAGGGTTTCCCTAGGAGGTCAAGATCAGGGCCCACAGATGGTATGAGATAAAAATTACTCTTATCCTTATCACCACTACCAAATGGAGGAGCTTGAGATGAAAGCACCTTTCCCATAGCTCAGAGACATCAAAAGGACCCCTACAGAAGGTTACCTGCTCCATGGTCAACACAGGTAACAGAGGCGTTTACGGTCTCTGGACTCCTCCCTTGTCCTGCCCAAATCTCTGAAGCATAGAGATCATTTACAGTCAGAATTTTAGACATCTTAGAGATGTCTGGCACCATTCCCTTGGACTACAGAATACAACAGAATAGCTCACTGTCACAATACGAAAGTGCCCCTGGATACACTAAGTTCTTTCTCCGCAACTTTTGCCTCATGGAAATCGTAATCCTAACATAGAAACACTGCGATAGTTGGGAAGTAAATAATCAGAGGTAAGGGAATATTTTAGCAATCTTTAGAGGCATTGTCTCACTCTGTAGAAGAGGCTGAGTGTTTTCAAATAGTCTTTCCAACCTTTCCACCAAGAGCTTCCATCAATTAAAAAAGGATAGTTCTTTCAGGCACTTTAATATCAGAAAAATAGTATAGTATCTCTATTCTAAGGGATCTTTAAGTCTCTTACTCAAAGGTCCTCCACTGAGATAATTATCTTCATGGTCATGATGGGCAGAGGTGAAAAGGCAGCCGAATTCGTTCCATTTGGCCACACAACAAGAAAATCCTAATACTTCCTAGGTTTCCAGATCAACAAGACCAGAGGTAAGAGCGAAATGGTACCCTGTATGGAAGAACAAGGGTTTTGGAGTCAGTTTGGAAATCCCACTTAGGTTTCTGACACTAAAATCCTCTGTAATTCGTATAATCTCTGAGCCCTTGTCTATCCATCTAGGAAATGGGACTCATTCTATATACACCCTAGTTGAGAAGTTTAAGAGGGAGAATGCTAAACAGAGCCACTATGCAATCTCCCAAGAGCAGGTGCTCAGGAGCCATAATTACCATTGGGTCTATTTCTTTTCCAGAGAAAAGAACACATGGTGAAACCGTTTTTTGAAAAGATGACTCACAAGATGATTTTTAAACCTTAAGGAAGGTCAAGAAGCTGCTATTGTGTCGTAATTCTCTCAGAAATCATGTTGATAGACTGGTGGGGACAATAGCACCATCATCACTAGGAGAGGGGAGCTCCCATCTCCATATGGCTATGTTGACTCCCTTAACTCAATGCCACCAAGAAGGAAAGCTGGAGGGAGGTGGTGGTGGGCCCAGGCCAAGGCTGCCAGGTGTGGCTGGCACATGCAGAACTCTGATAGGAGGCTTAACTCCTGTCTATGTTAGGATAGTCAGTGTTCTTCAGAGACAAAGGGCCATTGTGTGTGAGCCCTGATGTAGAAAAGGTGGCAAATATCCACTGCGATCCCCTCTCTGACCCTTAAGATATGCAGCAAAGTTACATTGAATTTTTAAACATAGAGGGACTGCCTGGTCTTCTTTTGATGAGGACTAGGGCTCTATTCCTTGGAGGCCTAAGAATAGAATCTAGTTATTTTCAGTATTTTAAAATGTAGACATGATTCATGGTCCAACATATCATCTGTTTGGGTAAATAGTCTATGACCGCTGGAAAATAATGTATTCTGCACTTATTATCGAATGTTCCATAGACGTCAATTAGGTCACATTTGTGACAGAGTTTTGTCTGCTCTATCAAATATTAAGAAAGGCATATTAAAATTTCCAAACAAAATTTCCAAAGAAAAGGAGGAAAGCCATTAGAAAAGGTTGTGTGAAAACGAAAAGAAAGTGCCATCAGTCAGTTCAGAGAACCAAGTTTGGGTAGAGAGACGGCAACATTGATCAGTGAAGAGAGCAGGGTTTCCCATTACATGTGTTGAACCTTAAGGGAACTGCCATAGATTTGAAAGAGCACCATCTAGAGACAACATTCCAAATCATATCTACGTTCATGAGGATGGATGTATGTTCCAAAAGTGTGTATGAAAATGTAAGGAACATGCTGTATGCTCAGGTAAGGACACCCTTGGGAAAAGATCTTCCAATTCACATCTTCTGTAATGAAGAAGAAGTACTTGCAGAAGTGCAAGTGAAAGCAGAAGGAGAGGTCCTATCTAAGTAGTTGTGAGAACCAACTCAGTGTTGATAGAAGGCAACATCAAACCAACATCAGGACCAATGAACACACCCAAGTTTTCCAAAAAGTGTGATGAACCTTAAGGGCAATTTTCACAAATCTCAGTCAGAACACCGAATAGACACCATTGTCCAAGTCAAATCTTCTCTTAGGAAGGTGACAAGTTTTTCAAAAGTGTCCATGAATGCATAAGTAAGGTGTCACCTGCTTTACGCTAGGAGAGAACACTCTATATAAAAGCATCTTGCACCTCACATCTGGTGTCATGGATTGGGAGCATTGTGCAAAATGGGGTTTGCAAGCATCAAGATAATGCCCTTTGTTTAACTACTTAAGAACACTACACAGAAAGCATCTCTCAACTCACATCTGTCATGAGGAGGAAAGCCGTTTGAAAAGGTTTTGTGAAAAGGAAAAGAAAGTGCCATTATTTAATTCAGCGAACCAAGTTTGTGCAGAGACAGCAACATCGATTAGTGAAGGCACCAGTGTTTCCCAGTATGTGTGTTGAACATTAATTAAACTGCCATAGACGTAACTCTCAGTAAGAAGAGGGTATGGAAAGGGTCCTCCGAATCCTAACGTCTGTCACGATGATGGATGCATGTTTCCGAGTGGGAATGAAAGCATAAGGAAAGGGCCATTAACCAGTCTTTAAGAAAGAACAATGTGGCAGGATACAAAATCAATGCTCAGAAATCAGTTGCATTTCTATAAACAAATAATGCGACTGAAGAAAGAGAAATTAGGGAATCCATCCCATTTGCAAGAGCACCAAAAACCATATGTTACCTTTGCATTAAGTTAACCGAGACTTAAAGGATCTGTATTCTAAAACTACAAATCACTCTTGAAAGACATTGAGGAAGACAAGAAAAGATGGAATAATATTCCATGCTCATGGATCAGAAGAACTAACATAGTTAAAATGTCCATGCTATCCAGAGCAATCTACACATTCAATGCTATCCTGATCAAAATACCGATGACATTTTTCAAAGAACTGGAACAAATAGTCCTTAAATTTGTATGGAACCAGAAAAGGCCCCAAATCTCCAAGGAACTGTTGATAAGGAAAAACAAAGCTGAGGGCATCATAATGCCGGATTTCGAGCTGTACTACAAAGCTGTGATCACAAAGACAGCATGTACAAGAACAGACACATAGACCAATGGAGCAGAATAGAGAACCCAGAAATGGACCTTCAGCTCTTTGGGCAACTAATCTTTGATAAAGCAGGAAAAAACATCCAGTGGGAAAAAGACAGTCTCTTCAATAAATGGTGCTGGGAAAATCGGACAGCTACATGCAAAAGAATGAAACATGACCACTCACTCACACCATACACAAAAATAAACTCCAAATGGATGAAAGACCTCGAAGTGAGACAGGAATCCATCAAAATCCTAGAGGAGAACATAGGCAGCAACCTCCACGACATCGGACAAAGTAAACTTTTTCATGACACATATCCAAAGGCAAGAGAGACAGAAGATAAAACGAATTTGTGGGGCTTCATCAAGACAAAAAGCTTCTGCACTGCCAAGGAAACAGTAAAAAAAACTAAGCACCAGCCCACGGAATGGGAGAATTTATTTGTAAATGACATTATAGATAAAAGACTGGTATTCAAGATCTACAAAGAACTCCTCAAACTCAATACACAAGAAAAAAATAAGCAAATTATAATATGGGCAGAAGATGTGAACAGACACTTTTCCAATGAAGATGTACAAATGGCTAACAGACACATGAAAAAATGTTCAAAATCATTAGCCATCAGGGAAATTCAAATCAAAACCACACTGAGATAATACCTTATGCCAGTTAGAATGGCAAAAATTGACAAGGCAAGAAATAACAATTGTTGGAGAGGATGTGGAGAAAGGGGATCCCTCCCACTCTGTTGGTGGGAATGCAAGTTGGTATAGCCACTCTGGAAAACAGTGTGGAGGTCCCTTAAAAAGTTAAAAAGTGAGCTACCCTATGATCCAGCCATTGCACTACTGGGTATTTACCTCAAAGATACAGACGTGGTGAAGAGAAGGGCCATATGCACCCCAATGTTCATAGCAGCAATGTCCACAATAGCTAAATCGTGGAAGGAACCAACATGCCCTTCAAGAGATGACTGGAGTAAGAAGTTGTGGTCCATATATACAATGGCATATTACTCAGGTAACAGAAAGAACGAGTTCTCAACATTTGCTGCAACATGGACGGCACTGGAGGAGATAATGCTAAGTGAAATAAGTCAAGCAGAGAAAGACAATTATCATATGATTTCTCTCATCTATGGAACATAAGACCTCGGAAGATCGGTAGGGGAAGAAAGGGATAAAGAAAGGGGGGTAATCAGAAGGGGGAATGAAGCATGAGAGACCATGGACTCTGAGAAACAAACTGAGGGCTTCAGAGAGGATTGCGGTGGGGGATTGGGATAGACTGGTGATGGGTAGTAAGGAGGGCACGTATTGCATGGTGCCTTGGGTGTCATACGCAACTAATGAATCATCGGACTTTACATTGGAAACCCGGGATGTACTGTATGGTGACTAACATAATATTAAAAAAAAACTTAAAAAAAAATTGTATCAAAGCCATCTTTCAACTCATGTCTACGACTCACCCTGCCTCCCCACCGACATCGGGCCCGCTGGTGCGTCGCTGGTCATTCAGGGTGGGAGAACGGGCAGAGCCCTCAAGACTCCGGTGAATTTTGAAGGCCATCTGTGCCAAAACACTGGGGCCCACGCTGGAGCTTGCCAGCACCCTCACCTCGGCCCGCCCCTCCGCTCTGCGCTCTCCGCACAGCTGGCGGATCGGGCCTGCCAGCCTCCTGGGGGCTAACTCTAACCCTAGGTCGGCCCAAGAGAGGGGCCCCTCCAAAGGGGCCTGCTGCCACAACGCCAGGGATTGGGGACCCCCGAGCCACAGCACCAGACTCACCCTGCCGCACCGCTGGCACACGAGCCGCTAAGGGTACCGCCGTTCATTCAGGGCGGGAGAACGGGCAATGCTCACCATGCCCACGGCGACTTTCAAAGACCCCCGGCACCAAAATGCTGGGGCCCACGCTCCGGTTTGCCAGCACGTTCACCTGGGCCTGTGCTCCACTTGGCGCACAGCCGGCGGTTCGGGCCTGCCAGCCTCCTGGGGGCTAACCCTGACCCTAGGTTGGCCCCCGAGAGGCCCCTCCCAAGGGGCCTGGCACCACAATGCCAGGGATTGGGGACCCCAGAGCCCCAGCGCGGGACTCACCCTGCTGCCCCTCCGCCACCCAAGCCACTAGGGGCGCCGCCGGTCATTCAGGGCGGGAGAAAGGGCAGGGCCCTCCGAGCCGCCCCCGACCTTCGAAGACACCCGCACAAACAAGCTTGGGCTATTGCTCAGGCTCCCCAGCGCCCTCACCTCAGCCCAACACTCCGGGAGCCGCACAGCCGTGGATCGGGCCTGCTGGCCTCCTGGAGGCTAACCCTAACCCTAGGCCAGCCCCAGAGGGACCCATCCCAAGGAGCCTGGCGCTGCAACGCTGGGGATTGGGGACCCTCGAGCCTCACACCGGACTAACCCTGCCGCTGTGCCACCACCCGGGCCGCTAGGTGTGCCGCCGGTCATTCAGGGTGGGAGAAGGGGCAGGGCCCTCTGAGCCCCCAGTTAACTTTAAAGGCCCCCCGCGCCAAATCGCGGGGGCCCACGCTCCCGCTCACCAGCGCCTTTACTTCAGCCCATCCCTCCGCTCGCCATCTAGCCGGCGTATCGGGCCTGCCGGCCTCCTGGGAGCTAACCCTAACCCAAGATCGGCCCAAGAGGAGCCACTCCCAAGGGGTCTGGCGCGGGAATGCTGGGGATTGTGGACCTCTGAGCCACAGCGCCGGACTCACCCTGCCGCACTGCCGCCACCCGGGCCACTAGGGGCACTGCTGGTCATTCAGGGCGGGAGAACGGGCAGGGCCCTAGGAGCCCCCAGCAACCTTCAGAGGACCCCCACGCCAAAATGATGGGGCCCATGCTCCCGCCAACCTGCGCCCTCACTTCGGCCCGCCCTCCGCTCGCTGCACAGCTGGCGAATCGGGGCTGCCGGCCTCCTGGGGGCTAACCCTAACCCTAGGTCGGCCCCCGAGGGGCCCCTCCCAAAGAGACTGCCGCCGAATGCCGGGGATTGGGAACCCCCGAGTCGCAATGCTGGATTCACCCTTGCGCCCCGCCGACACCCGGGCCACTAGGGCACTGCCGATCATTCAGGGCGGGAGAACAGGCAGGGCCCTCCCTGCCCCGGTAACCTTCGAAGGCCCCCAGCGCCAAAAAGCTGGGGCCCACTCTCCCGCTCGCCAGAGCCCTGATCTTCGACCGCGCTTCCGCTCGCCCCAGACGGCGGATCGTGCCTGCCGGCCTCCAGGGGCTAACCTTTACCCTAGGTCGGCCCCTGAGGGGCCCCTCCCAAGGGGCCTGGCGCTGCAACGCTGGGGATTGGGGACCCCCGAGCCCCAGCGCCGGACTCATCCTGCCGCCCCGCCGTCACCCGGGCCGCTAGGGGCGCTGCTGATCATTCATGGCGGGAGAACTGGCAGGGCCCTCCGAGGCCCGGCGACCTTCTAAGGCCCCCCCTGCCAAATGCTTGGGCCTACACTTCCCTCGCCAGCGCCCTCACATCGGCTTGCCCCTCCGCTCGTGGAACAGCAGAGGGATCAGGCCTGCCGGCCTCCTGGGGGCTAAGCCTGACCCTAGGTCGGCCCCCAAGGGGCCCTTCCCAAGCGGCTTGGCGCCAAACGCAGGGGATTGGGGACCCCTGAGCTGCAGCGCCGGACTCACCCTGCCGCCAAGCCGACACCGGGCCTGCTGGGGCGTCGCCGGTCATTCACGGTGGGACATCCGGCAGGGCCCTCAAGACTCCGGCGTCTTTCGAATGCCATCCGCGCCAAAATGCCGGGGCCGATGCTCACGCTCGACAGCGCCCTCAACTCGGCCCGCCTCTCCGCTCACCGCACAGCTGGCGGATCGGGACTTCCGGCCTCCTGGGGGCTAACTCTAACCCTAGGTCGGCCCCAGAGGGTTCCCTCCAAGGGGCCTGGCGCCGCAACGCTGGGGATTGGGGATCCCCGAACCATAACGCCGGACTCACCCTGCTGCCCCGCTGCCACCCGGGCCGCTAGGGGCGCCGTCAGTCATTCAGGTCAGGAGAACGGGCAGGGCCCTCCGAGCCCCCAGTGACCTTCGAAGGCCCCCACAGCCAAAACGCTGGGGCCCACGCTCCTGCTCTCCAGCGACCTGACCTCGGCCCACCCCTCCACTTGCCGCACAGGCGGCGGATTGAGCCTGCCGCCTCCTGGAGGGTAACCCTAACCCTAGGTTTTCCCCCCGAGGGGCCCATCCTAGGGGCCTGGCACCGCAACGCCTGGGATTGGGGATTCCGGAGCCACAGCGCCGGACTCACCATGCCGCCCCACCGCCACCTGGGCCCCTAGGGGCGCCACCGGTCATTCAGGGCAGGAGAACGGGTAAGGCCCAACTAGGCCCTGGAGACCTTCCAAGGCCCCCCGTGCCAAAACGCTGGGTACTATGCTCCCGCTCGCCAGCGCTCTCACCTCAGCCCACTCCTCCGCTCGCTGCACAGCGGCAGATCGGGCCTGCTGGCTTCCTGGGTGCTAACACATACCCTAGGTCAGTCCCTGAGGGTCCACTCCCAAGGGGCGTGGCCCCGCAAGGCCCGGGATGGGGACCCCTGAGCCCCAGCAATGTACTCAACCTGCCGCTCCGCCACCACCCAGGCCACTTGGGGCGCCACCGGTCATTTAGGGTGGGGGAACGGGCAGGGCCCTCCGAGCCCCCGGCGACGTTCGTAGGTCCCCCACACCAAAACGCTGAGGCCCACGCTCCCGCTCTCCAGCGCCCTCACCTCGGCCCGCCCCCCCCCCCCCAGCTGCACAGCCGGTGGATCCAGCCTGCCAGGCTCCTCAGGGATAACCCTAACCCTAGGTGGGCCCCAGAGTGGCCTCTCCCAAGAGGCCTGGTGCCGCAACGCCAGGGATTGGGGACCCGCAAGCCGCAGCGCCGGGCTCACCCTGCCGCCCCGCCGCCACGCGGGCCGCTAGGGGCGCCGCCGGTCATTCAGGGCGGGATAACCGGTAGGGCCCTCCGAGCCCCTGGTGAAATACGAAGGCCCCCCACGCCAAAATGCTGGATACCACGCTACGGTTCGACTGCGCCCTACCACGGTCCATCCCTCCGCTCACCGCACAGCCGGCGGATCGGGTCTGCCGGCCTCCTGGGGGCTAACCTAACCTTAGGACAGTCCCCGAGGGGCCCCTCCCAAAGGGCCTGGCGCTGCAACGCTGGGGATTGGGGACCCCCGAGCCCAAGCGCCGGACTGACCCTGCCACCCCGCCGCCACCCGGGGCGCTGGGGGCGTCGCCGGTCCTTCATGGCGGGAGAACGGGCAGGGCCCTCCGAGCCCCCTGTGACCTTCGAAGGCCCCCCAAGCCAAAATGTTGGGGCCCACGCTGCCACTCGCCAGCGACCTCATCTTGGCTCACCCCTCCATTCGCCGCAGAGCCGGTGGATTGAGCCTGCCGGCCTCCTGGGGGCTAACCCTAACCCTAGGTTGGCCCCCGAGGGGCCCCTCCCAAAGGGACTGCCGCAGAACGCCAGGGATTGGGGACCCCCGAGTCGCAACGCTGGACTCACCCTTCCACCCCGCCAACACCGGGCCGCTAGGGCACCACCGATCATTCAGGGTGGGAGAACAGTCAGGGCCCTCCCTGCCCCGGTGACCTTCGAAGACCCCCAGCGCCAAAACGCTGGGGCCCACTCTCCCGCTCGTCAGCCCCCTGATCTTCGACCGCGCCTCCGCTCGCCACAGACGGCAGATCGTGCCTGCCAGGCTCCAGGGGCTAACTTTTACCTTAGGTCGGCCCTGGAAGGGCCCCTCCCAAGGGGCCTGGAGACGCAACGCCGGGCATTGGGGACCCCTGAGCCTCAGCGCCAGATTCACCCTGCTGCCCCGCCGCCACTCAGGCCGCTAGGGGCGCCTCCAGTCATTCAGGGCGGGAGGAGGGGCAGGGCCCTTCGAGCCCCCAGCGACGTTTGAAGGCCTCCCACTTCAAAACGCTTGGGCCCACACTCCCTCTCACTAGCGCCCTCACCTTGGCCCGCCCCTCCGCTTGCTGCACAGCCGGCATATCAGGCCTGCCGACCTCCTGGGGGCTAACCCTAACCCTAGGTCGGCCCCCGAGGCGTCCCTCCCAAGGGACCTGGCGCCACAACGCTGGGGATTGGGGACGACCGAGCCCCAGCGTCGGACTCACCCTGCAGCCCCGCCGCCACTCAGGCCGCTAGGGGTGCTGCCTTTCATTCAGGGCGGGAGAACAGGCAGGGCCCTCCGAGGCCCCGGTGATCTTCAAAGGCCTGTTGTGCCAAAACGCCAGGGCCCACGCTTTCGCTCGCCAGCGCCTTAACCTCGGCCCGCCCCTCCGTTCACGGCCTAGCCAGAGTATTGGGCCTGACGGCCTCCTGGGAGCTAACTCTAACCCTTGGTCAGCCCCCGAGGGGCCCCTCCCAAGGGGCCTGGCACCGAACTCAGGGGATTGGGGACCCCCGAGCTGCAGCGCCAGAATCACCCTGCCGCCAAGCCCACACCGGGCCCGCTGGGGCGTCGCCGGTCATTCAGGGTTGGTAAACAGGCAGGGCCCTCGAGACTCTGGCGACTTTCGAAGGTCATCCACACCAAAACGCTGGGTCCCAAGCTCGCTCTCACCAGCGCCCTCAACTCGGCCCGCCCCTCCACTCACTGCAGAGTTGGTGGATCCAGCCTACCGGCATCCTGGGGGTAACTCTAACGCTACATTGGCCCCAGAGGGGCCCATCTGAAGGGGCCTGCCGCCGCAACGCCGGGGATTGGGGACCCCCAAGCCTCAGCACCGGAATTACCCTGCCACCCCGCCGCCACCCAGGCTGCTAGGGCTGCCGTCGTTCATTCAGGGTGGGAAAATGGGCAGGGCCCTCCGAGCCCTCGGTGAACTTCGATAGCAGCCGCGCTAAAATGCTGGGGCCCACGCTCCTGCTCGCCAGCGCCCTCACCTCGGCCTGCCCCTCCGCTCCCCGCACAGCAGCGGATCGGGCCTACCAGCCTCCTGGGGGCTAACCCTAACCCTAGATCGGCCCACGAGGGGTCCCTCCCAAGGGGCCTGGCGCCGCAACGCCGGGGATTGGGGACCACCGAGTCGCAATGCTGGACTCACTCTTATGCCCCGCCGACACCTGGGCCCCTAGGGTGCCGCTGATCGTTTAGGGCGGGAGAATGGGCAGGGCCCTCTGAGCCCTCAGCGACTTTCGATAGCAGCCTGTGCCAAAACGCTGGGGCCCACGCTCCCGCTCGCCAGCGCCCTCACCTCGGCCCGCCCATCCGCTCGCCGCACAGCAGCGGATCGGGCCTGCCGGCCTTCTGGGGGCTAACCCTAACCCTAGGTCGGCCCCCAAGTGGCCCCTTCCAAGGGGCCTGGCGCCACAACGCTGGGGATTTGCGACCCCCGAGCCCCAGTGCCGGACTTACCCTGCCGCCCCGCAACCACCCGGGCCGCCAGTGGCGCCACTGGTCATTCAGGGTGGAGGAACGTGCAGGGCGATCCGAGCCCCCAGCGTCCTTCAAAGGGCCCCCGCGCCAAAACGCTTGGGCCCAGGCTCCCGCTCACTAGCGCCCTCACCAGGGCCCGCCCCTCCGCTCGACGCACAGTGGGCAGATAGGGCCTGCCGGCCTTCTGGGGGCTAACCCTAACCCTAGGTCAGCCCCCGAGGGGCCCCTCCCAAAGGGCCTGCACCACAAAGCCGGGGATTGGTGACCCCCGCGCCCCAGCACCAGACTCACCCTGCCGCCCTGCTGCCACCTGGGCCGCTAGGGGCGCCACCAGTCATTCAGGGCGGAGGAACAGGCAGGGCCCTCCGAGACGCTGGCAAACTCTGAATGCCCCTGAGTCAAAATGCTTTGGCCCATGCTCCCACTCGCCAGCGCCCTCACCTCGGCCCGCCCCTCCGCTCACTGCACAGCTGGCGGATCGGGCCTGTCATCCTCCTGGGGGCAATCCCTAACCCTAGTTCGGCCCCCGAGGGGCCCCTCTCAAGGGGACTGGCGCTGAACGCTGGGGATTGGGGACCCCCGAGCCTCAGCACCGAACTCACCCTGCTGCCCCGCTGGCACCCAAGCCGCTAGGGGTACCGCCATTCATTCAGGGTGGGAGAACGGGCAGGGCCCTCCGAGCCACCGATGACCTTCGAAGGCCCCCCACGCCAAAACGCTGAGACCCACGCTCCCATCGCCAGCGCCCTCACCTCAGCCCTTCCCACCGCTCACCGCAGAGCTGGCAGATCAGGCCTGCTGGCCTCCTGGGGTCTAACCCTAACCCTAACTCTAAACCCTAAACCCTAACCTTAACCCTAACCCCTAAACCTAACCCTACCCTCAACCCTACACCTTCCCCTAAACCTACCCATAACCCGTACCCTAACCCTAACCCGTACCCTAACCCTTACCCTAACCCTAAACCGTACCCTAACCTGTACCCTAACCCGTATTCTAACCGTAACACATACCCTATCCTGTACCCTAACCCTAACACGTACCCTAATCCGTACCCTAACCCTAACCCAAACCCATACCCTAACACTATCCCTAAACCGTCCCCTAACTCGTACCCTAACCCTAAACCCTGAACCTAACCCGTAACCTAACCCTAACCCGTACGCTAACCTGTAGCCTAACACTACCCATATACTAACCCTAACCCTAAACCCTAACCCTAACCAGTACCCTGCCTTAACACTAACCCGCAGCCTATCCCGTACCCTAACCCTAACCCGGACCCTAACCCATACCCTAACCCGAACCCTAACCCTAACTAGTAACTTAACCTGTACCCTAACCCATACCCTAACCCTAAACCGTACCCTAAACCTAACCCGTTCCCTAAACCGTACCCTAACCCTAACGCTAACCTAAACCTAACCCGTATCCTAACCCATACCCTAAACCACACCCAAACCCAAACCCGTACCCTATCCCTAACACAAAACGTAACCCTAACGATAACCCATACCCTAACCCTAACCCATACCCTAATCCATACCCTCACCCTAACCTGTACCCTAACCCTAATCCTAAACCGTAACCTAACCCGTACCGTAACCCTAACCCATACCCTAACCTTAACCCATATCCTAACCCTAACCTGCACCCTAAACCGTACCCTAACCCGTCCCTAAACTGTACCCTAACGCGTACCCTAACCTGTACTCAAACCCTAACCCATACCCTAACCCGTACCCTAACCCTAACCCATACACTAAACCCAAACCCTAAACCCTAACCCGTACCCTAAACCCTAATCCGTACCGTAACCCATAACCCCTAACCTGTAACCCCTAAAGCCAACCCTAACCCGTAACCTCACCTTACCCTAACCCTAACCCCTACCCTCACCCGAACACTAACTGTAACCCGTACACTAACCCTAACCCGTACCCTAATCCGTACCCTAACCCCGGGGATTGGGTACACCTGAGCCCCACCACGGGACTCAGCCTGCCACCCCTCAGGAAACCATGCCCCTTGGGACGCCGCAGAGCATCCCGTGCAGAACTAGTAGGGCCCCCCTGAGCCCCCAGCGATCCTCGGCGGCCCCCTACACCCCAACTCTGAGGCCCACGCTCATCCCGCCCCGCGCCTTCCCTTCAGCCTGCCACCAAGCTCGTCGCAGAGCCGGCAGATCAGTCCTGCCCGGTTCCTGGGGCCTAGTCCTGACCCTAGGTCGGCTAGGGAGGGCCCCTCCCCCGGGGCCCGGTGCCACAGCCCCGGGGACTGGGGACACCTGAGCCCCACTGCAGGACAAAGCCTGCAACCCCGCAGGAAACCGTGCCCCTTGGGAGGCTGTAGAGCATTCAGGGTGGGAGAACCAGGAGGGCCCCCAGAGCCCCCGGAGAACTTCAGCGATCCCTAAGCCCCAACCTTGATGCCCATGCTCACCCCACCCCGTACCCTCACCTCAACCCATGGCAGAGCTCGCCACATAGCGGGCAGATCTGGCCTGCGGGGTTCCTGGGCCCCAACCCTAACCCTAGTTCATCTGTGGAGGGGCCCCTCCCCAGGAGCCTGGAGCCGCAGCCGCAGGGATTCGGGACACCTGAGCCCCACCGCAGGACTCAGTCTGCCACCTTGCAGGAAACCGTGCCCCTTGGGAGGCCATAGAGCATTCAGGGCGGGAGAACCAGGAGGGCCCCCCTGAGCCCCCAGCGAACTTTGGCGGCCTCCCGCACCCCAACCCTGAGGCCCACGCTCACCCTCCCCACACCCTCACCTCAGCCTGTGTAGCTCACCATACAGCCAGCAGATCGGGCCTGCGGGGCTCCTGGGGCCTAACCCTAACCCTAGGTCAGCCGCGGGTTTGGCGGCCTCCCCAGGAGCCTTACACCGCAGCCCCGGGGAATTGGGATACCTGTGCCCCGCCTCAGGACTCAGCTTGCCAGTCCACAGGAAACCGTGCCCCTTGGGGCGCTACAGAGCATACAGGGCACGAGAACTTGGGGAGGCCCCCGGAGCCCGTCCCCACCTTTGGCAACCCCCGTGCCCCAACCCTGAGGCCCATGCTCACCCTCCCCCATGGCCTCATCTCAGCCCTCCACGGAGCTCGCCGCACAGCTTGCTAGATTGGCCCTGCCGGGCCCCTGGACCCTAACCCTTACCCTAGTTTGGCCACAGAGGGGCCCCTCCCCAGGATCCTGGCGCCCAACTCCGGGGGACTGGGGACACCCAAGCCCCACCGTAGGACTCAGCCTGCAGCCCACAGGAAACTGTACCGTTTTGGGGCACAATAGAGCATTCAGGGCAAGAGAACTGGGACACCCCCTCAGAGCCCCTGCTGGTGAACCCCGACCTTTGTGAGCCCTTCCGGATCAAACCCCAAGGCTCACACTCACCCGCCCTTGTGCCCTCATCTCAGTCGGCCTGGGAGTTCTCTGAGCACTGGGCAGTTCGCACCTGCTGTCTCTTGAGGCCTAACCTAACCCTGGGTCTTCTGCTGAGGGTCCCCTCCCTGTTTGCCTGCCTCCAAGGTACCAGGCATTGGGCTCACCTCTGCACGACTAGGGGACTCAGCCTGCCCCACTGCAGGAAACTGTCCATTTGGGGCTGCAGAAAGGATTCATAGCAGGAAAATCGGAGGGCCCCCCTCAGCCCATCCCAGGGAACCCCCACTTTCAGAGATCTCCCCGGATCCAATTAGTAGCTTCACACTGACCTTTAAACTTGCTCTCCATGGAGATCTTTTGAAATTCTCCACAATTCCAACCGATGGCATCATCCAGTTTCAGTGCCTTACCCAGCTTTAGGTCTTGAGATGGATTAAAATGGGAAGTCATTTCACTGATGACGATGTACTGGTGACCAAAAGATACATGCATAAATGCTTCATATCACTTGGCTTCAGGGAAATGCAAATCTAAACCCCTATAGATGCCATATCACACGAGGCCGAATATCTAAAAATAAGTAGACATGAAACTATACATGTTGGAGAGGATGTGGAGAAACGGGAACCCTCTTACACCCCTGTGCGAATGCAGTCCGGTACAGCCACTCTGGAAAATGGTACGGAGTTTCCTCAAGACGTTATAAATAAAGCTACCCTATGTCCCAGCAATTGCACTACTGGGGATTTACCCCAAAGAGACAGAGGTAGTGAAGACGGGACACATGCACCCCAGTGTTCATAGCAGCAATATCCATAATAGACAAGCTGTGGAAAGAGTGCAGATGAGCATGGACAGATGAATGGATAAAGAAGATGTGGATCATATATATAATGGAATATTACTCAGCCATCAGAAAGGATGAATACTTACCATCACACCGACCTGGGTGGAGCTGGAAGGTATTATGCTGAGTGGAATAAGCCAATGAAAGAAAGACAATGATCATATGCTTTCACTCCTATGTGGAATATCAGAAAAAGGGAAGAAGACCATAGGGAGGGAAAATAGAAAGGGAAGTCATCAGAGGGAGAAAACCCATGATAGACTCTTAACTATCGCAACAAACTGATGATTGCTGGAGGAGAAGTTGGGGGGACGGGTAACTGGGTGAGTGGCATTAAGGAGGTCACACAATACAATGAGCACTGGGTGTTCCACACGACTGGTAATTTATTGAAGACTACATCTGAAACTAATGATGTACTGTAAGTTGGCTAATTGAATTTAAATTAAAGAATAAAAGACCTCGAATAAACAATCCTAAACATTTGTATGGAACCACTAAAGATACTGAACAGCCAGTGCAATGTGGAAAAGAAAAACAAAGCTGGAGGACTCACAATTTCAGATTTCAGGTTATACTACAAAGCTGCAGTCATCCTAACAAGAGAGTACGGCACAAAAATAGACACAGCGACCAAAGGAACAGGATACAAGTTCAGACAGAAACCCACAATTATGTGGTCCATGAATCTTCCACAAGGCAAGCAATGATATCAAAAGGGAAAAGGACAGTCTCTACAACAAATGGTGTTGGGAAAACTAGACAGCTACGCACAAAAGAATGAAATTAGACTGCTTTCTTACACAATACAGACAAACACAAAACAGTTTCAAGACCTCAATATGAGACCTAAATCCACAAAAATTCTACAGGAGGGAAGACAGTAACTTCTTGACATGGACCATACCAACGTTTTTCTAGACTGTCTCCTGAGGCAAAGGAAATGAAAGCAAAAATAAACTATTGGGAATAGAGCAAAATAAAAAGTTTCCACATGGCAGAAGAACAATGAAAACGTAAAAATAATAAGACAACCTACTCAAAGGGAGAAGATGTTTGCAAAGATCATATGCAATAAAAGGATAGTGTCCAAAACATAGAACTGATACTACTCGACCCCCAAAAAACAAATAATTCAGTTAAAAAATAGGCAGAAGACATGAACAGACATTTCTCCAAAGAAGAAATACAAATGGCCAACAGTCCCGTGAAAAGATGTTCACCATCACCCATCATCAGGAAAATGTAAATCCAAAGGACAATGAGGTATTACCTCACACCTGTCAGAATGGCTAACATCAAAAGCACAAGAAAGAGCAGGCATTGGGAGGATGTGGATAAAGGGGAATCCTCGCGAACCGTGGGTGGGAATGCAAACTGTGATGGCCGCCGTGGAAAACAGTATGAAGGTTCCTCAAAAAATTAAATATAGAACTACCCTACGATCCAACAATCACACTACTGGTATTTGCCCAAAGACTATGAAAACAGCAACTTAAAAGGATACGTGCACCCCTATGTTTCTTGCACCTTTATTTACAATATCACAATATGGAAGCAACCCAAGTGTCTGTAGAAAAATTGACAAATGAGATGATAGATGTGTGTATTCACACACACACACACACACACACACACACACACACACACACACACAAATGGAGTATTACTAGGCTTGAATGAAACCTTGCCATTTGCAGCCACATGGATGGAGCTAGAGAGTATTATCCTAACTGAAATCAGTCAGTCAGAGAAAGACAAATCCCATATGATGTCACTCTTATAGGGAACTTAAAAAACAAACAAAACTAAATAAATAAAAGAGAAAAAGGAGACACACCAAACTACAAACTCTTAACAAGAGAGAACAAACGGATGGTTACCAGAGAGGAGGAGGTGCATAGAGGGATGAGTGAAATAGATGAAGCGGATTAAGAGGACACTTTTCTGGATGACCACTGAGTAATATATAGAATTACTGAATCACTCTCTTGTACACCTGAAACGAATGTAACACTGTATGTTAGCTCTACTGGAATTAAAATAAATTTTTTAAAAAGATTTTTCTTTCAGGAACCTCTTTGAAAAAGCTTTTCCTCTGCAATGTGCATAAGCCCTACTTGGGAGGATTCACTCTACAATAATTATTCACTCTATGCCTCGAATTCAGATTTCACTGAGTTCTTACTGTGGATCCCAGCCCACGGGAGCCATGGTCCTTTTCTGTCCAGGCTCAGCACCTATGCCTTCAAGATTGGAAGTAGAGACACATGTCACTTCACAGTCCAGAAAGCTATTATTGTTTCTGTTTCAGTGTGAGAGAGTCACAGACTTTGGGACAGGTTTCAGAGCAGGTTTATTATGGATCCTGGATCTCTACTTCAATGTTCATTACCTGGATCCATTTGGCTAATAGGTTCCCTGTGGATGGACTTGCTTCCAAGCACATACATGGAAGATGCAAAGGTGAGTGGGCTTGGTGCGGGACAGGAAGAAGACCAAAATCAGACAAGGGTCCGACCCCTCCCCTGATCCAGGAACTGCTACAGGAGAGGGTATGGGAGGTAGAATCCATGCGAAACTCCAAGGTCACCAGCTGAACACAGGAGGCATAGGTCAAGGGATCTGGAGATGCAGGGGTTGAAGGCTGCTCTGAGCTACCTCTGGGAGGAAGGGAGGGAAGGAATGGGGAGACACTGCCTGCCCCTGGCCTATGCCAGCTGCCCACCGCTCCGACACGCATCCGTCTACACAGCTGACACACAGCCTGGGCTCAGGATGGGCTGGCTCGGGTCCCTCAATCCTCAGTGGGACAGCTGGCCCCAGGGCTCAGAGACAGGCTGAGGGAGATGAGAGGGAAAGCTGCCCCACCCAGGTCATCCCCTCCTTGAGCAGACAGCCCTTCAGAACTGCTAAAAAAAAAAAAAAAAACCCACTAACGGCGTTGAAAGACATGCCATGGATGAACTAAGGCATAGAGATATGTAAAATAACATCCACTTTTAAGTTCAGAGCTGTCATCTCAGGAAGTGGGGAGAGCTTCCCTGAAGAAGACTGAGGGGAGGGCAGGCCATGCTGAAAAGGGAGACATGGCTCTCCTGATTGGGGACCTGCAGCCCCCTTCCAGGGCAGGACATCATCCTCGCATCACACGAGATCCATGGAAGTGTTCCATCAGGGCCAGATGTTTGTCTCGAGAAGGCTACCCTGGCATCGGACTGCACAGGGCACCAGGGACGAGGGCCAGATGGAGGACGGACAATACCCCGGAGGCCATGGGGCAAGAGCAGAGGCACACGACCTTGAAGATGATGATGAAAAGCAGGAGGTGGCAGCATGGAGCCGGCCCGAAAGTGCCATGGGAGCAGTGCCCACAGCTACACTGACTGGGGGCCTTCTGTGCCAGGAGTGGCTGACTTCAGTGGGCTCCAGACTAGTCCTGACCACAAGTCTAGGAAGTGTGCACCACCCCCGGCCTCCTCTCCCCTTGCAGCTGCTAGGAATCACGGTCACAGACCCTGGTCAGCTTTCGTGGAAACCAAGCAGTGGCTCCCCCGCGTGCTGCACCTCTGGTGGTGGTCCAGTGCGACCGTCGTGCCTGGCCAGACACTGATGTCTACCTGTCTCCACACAAATCCACAGACAGGAGGGTGTCCCTGAATTCCACAGCACCTGATGAAACAGATCCACGGAACCCAACACCCGGTGGGTCACTCGGGACCTCACCTATGAGGTCATGGAGCTCACCATACCCTATTTCCGTCACTTCCCACAGAAAGCCTGGTTCTGATCCCCCACAATACCATACATCCTGGTTGCTGACCTAGGGTCATGCCATGAACCCACATGGCACCTTTCTTTTAGAGAAGCCTATGCCTACACCTCCTAGAAAATATTTCTAATGAAGTACAAGCCCATCAGGACTACGGTGTGAACGGTAGCACACAGCCTGCATGGTAGTAGTCAGTAATTCTAACAAGGGTTAACCCCACCCCCCGTCTCACAAAACCTTCCTCCGTCCCCACGGAACTCATGGTCTGCCCTCAGAAAACCCTCCAGGAAACAAACCTTTCATCTGAATGCTCTCTTCACCTTCTGCTACAAATCTTGTCCAACCACAATGATATGAAACTAGAAATCAGTCTCAAGAAAAAAATGGGACAGTCAAAAACAGGTGGAGATTGGGGGGCCTGGGTGGCTCAGTCATTAACGATCTGCCTTCAGCTCAGGTCGTGATCCCAGGAGCCTGGGATCTAGCCCCGAATCAGGCTCCTTGCTCAGTGGGAAGCCCGCTTCTCCCTCTCCCACCCCCCTGCTTGGGTTCCCTCTCTCGCTGTCTCACTCTCTGCCAGATACTTAAATAATCTTAAAAAAATATGTGGAGATTTAACAACATGCTACTGAACAACCAACAGTCAAAGAAGAAATCAAAAAAATTTTTAGAAATACCTTGACACTGATGAAAAAGACAACCTACAAAAACTTATGGGATGCAGCAAAAGTAGCTCTACGGGGGGGGGACGTTCATAGAAATTCAAGTCTTCATCAATCCATGAGAATGCTCTCCAATAAACAGCCTGATTTCTGTGGTAAAGAAGTAGAAAAAAAAAAAACAGCAAACAAAGCCCCAAATTAGTAGAAATAAGGAAATAACAAAAAGGAATGCATAAATAAATCCAACAGAGACTAAAAAGACAAAAAAAAACACACACACACACACACACACACAATGAAAATGAGAGCTGCCTTTTTTGGAAAGATAAACAAAACTGACAAACTTAGCTAGACTCACCAAGAAAGACAGAGGACTCGAATGCAATCAGGAAAGAAAGATAATGGATTCCTGTCTCATATCAAAATCAAAAGAACTCTTCAACCTTGGACACAACAACTTCTTGCAAGCCACGTCTCTAAAGGCAAAGGAAATAAAAGCAAAAATGAACTATTGGCACTTCATCAAGATAAAAAGTTTCTGCACGGCAAAGCAAACGATCAACAAAACAAAAAGGCAACCTATGGGATCGAAGAAGATATCTGCAAATGATATTACAGATAAAGGGCTGGTATCCAAGATCTATAAAGAACTCCTCAAACTCGACACCCAAAAAATGGGCAGAAGACACAAAGAGATACTTGTCCAGAGAAGACATACAAATGGCCAACAGACACATGAAAAAATGCTCCACATCACTTGCCATCAGGCAAATACAAATCAAAACTACAATGAGATACCACCTTACACCAGTTAGAATGGTTAAAATTAACAAGGCAGGGGGCACCTGGGTGGCACAGCGGTTAAGCGTCTGCCTTCGGCTCAGGGCGTGACCCCGGCATTATGGGATGGAGCCCCACATCAGGCTCCTCCGCTATGAGCCTGCTTCTTCCTCTCCCACTCCCCCTGCTTGTGTTCCCTCTCTCGCTGGCTGTCTCTATCTCTGTGGAATAAATACATAAAATCTTGAGAAGAAATTAACAAGACAGGAAATAAAAAAAAGTCAGAGAGGATGTGGAGAAAGGGGAGCCCTCTAACACTACTCGTGAGAATTCAAGCTGGTACAGCCACTTTTGAAAACAATATGGAGATTCCTCAAGACGTTGAACACAGAGCTATCCTACGACCCACCAATTGCACTACTGGGTATTTACCCCATAGACAAAGAGTAATGAAAAGAAGGGGCACCTGTATCCCAATGTTCATAGCAGCAATGTCCCTAATAGCCAAACTGTGGAAGGAGCCAAGATGTCCTTCAGCAGATGAATGGACAGAGAAGATGTGGTTCATCTATACAATGGAATATTACTCAGTCATCAGAAAGGATGAATACCCACCATTTGCACCAACGTGGATGGACCAGGAGGGGATTATGCTAAGTGAAATTAAGTCAAGCAGAGAAAGACAATTATCATATCGTTTCACTCCTATGTGGAATGGAAGGAATAGCATGGAGGACATTAGGAGAAGGAAGGGAAAAGTGAAGGTGGGGAATGAGAGGGGGAGATGAACCATGAGAGACTATTGACACTGGGAAACAAACTGAAGGTTGCAGAAAGGGAGGGGTAGGGGAATGGGTTATCCTGGTGATGGGTATTAAGGAGGGCACGTGTCATAATGAGCACTAGGTGTTATATGCAAACAATGAATCCTGGAACACTACATCAAAAACAAATGAAGTACTGTAGGGTGACTAACATCATTTTAAAAAAAGAGAAAGATATGAAATCCATACAGGAAAACTGTCACTATTTGCAAATGACATGAAATCCCAAAGGATTCCACCAAAAAAAAAAAAAAAAACCTGTTAGAATAAACAAATTCAAGAAAGCTGCAGGACATAAAGTCAATATACAGAGACCTGTTGTCTTTATTTTTTTTCAGATTTTATTTATTTATTTGACAGGAAGAGAAAAAGCACGAGCCGGGGGAGTGTCAGAAAGACGGAGAAGCAGACCCTCGCTAAGCGGGGAGCCCAACACGGGGCTCGATCCCAGAACCCTGACCTGAGCAGAAGGCAGACGCTTCACCTATGGAGCCACCCAGATGACCCAACTTCTTGCATTTCTGTATACTGATGACACACTTTCGCAAAGGGAAATTAAAAAAGCAATGCCATTTACAATTGCATCAAAAAAAAATCTAGGAATAAAAGTAACCAACAATGAGAAAGACATAGTACACTCAACACATGGCAGAAAAGAAATGAAAAACATGTGTGTCGAGGGGGGGCAGAATGTATGGGTCAAAGATTTGGAAGGCAACACAAACAAATGGAAGCATACGCCATGCTCCTTAACTGGAAGAGTTAATTATGTGAACATGTCCATCGTACCCAAAGCAATCGACAGATGTGATGAAATCCCCATCTGAATTCCAGTGGCATTATTCGAGGAAATAGAAAACAGTCCTCAAACTTGTATGGAGTCACAAAAGACCCCAAATACCCAAAGCAACCTGGAGAAAGAAAGGTGCAGTCAACACACTCCTGGATTTCAAGCTAGATTACAAAGCTGTTGTCATCAAAACAGGATGGTACTGGCAGAAACACAGACACCAGGTCAGTGGAACAGAACAGAAAGCTCAGAAACTTACCCACACGTAGATGACCCTAACTTACGACACAGCAGCAGAAGATATGCCATGAGGGAAGGACTGTGTCTTCAGTGAGCGGTAACAGGCCAACTGGACACTAAATGCAGAAGAATATAACTGGGTCACTTTCTTACACCACACACAAAATTTTTAATGGATGAATGATTTGAACATAAGACCCGAATCCATAAACCTCCAAGAAGACACAGGTACTAAGTCTCTCGACATTGGTTTTGGCAAAGAGTCTTCAGATCGGACACCAAATGCAAAGGCAACAAAAGCAAAAACAAACAAGTGGAACAACATCAAACTGAAATCTTCCACACGGCAAAAGAAACCATCAAAAACTTAAAAGGCCACTGACCCAATAAGAAAAAAATATCTGCGAATCATATGTGTGAGAAGAGGCTAATATCCAAAATGCACACAACACTCATACGAATCAAAACAAAAAAAAAACTGTATAAAAAATGGGGTGAATATGTGAATAGATACTGTCCAAAGATGGCACACAGGTGCCAACAGACAGAAAAAGTTGTTCGACATCACTAATCATCGTCAGGGAAACATCAGTCAAACCCACAATCGGCTATCCCCTCACAACTGTTGGAACAGCAATTGTCCCAGAGACAGACACCAGGTGGGGTCAAGGGTGTGCAGACGAGGAGACACTGTGCGCTGTTGGTGGGAATGGAAATTGGTGCAGCCACTGCGACAAACGGTATGGAGGTTCCTGAAAAAATAAATACAACTACCACATGACCCAGTAATGGCTCTACTGAGTATTGATTTGGAGAACACAAAAATACTGCCTCAAAAAGACAGATGCACTCCCACGTTCACTGCAGCATTATTCACAATAACCAGACATGGAAACACAGACCTTGGGGGCCTTATGCCAAGTAACTCAGACACAGAAAGACAAATACCAGATGCTCTCATGTACATTCCACGTGGAATAAACAAATACTGAACGCATAGATACTGAGAGCAGATTGGTAGGTGCCAGATTCGGGGATGGGGTGGTAGAAACGGGTGACGGTGGTCCAAGTCTCAATGTTTGAGTGAGAAAATCCGACAGTCATGAAATGTTCTGTCCAGCATGGAGACTAAAACTAACCCCGCAGCATGGGGTATAGGTTTCCCTGCTCTTTGAAAGTACAGGGCTTCTGAGAAACCTTGCACAGCAGAAATGGTGTAAAGAAGGAATGACCATTCATTTACACGGAAAAATTGGACAGTGTGCTCAGACTCCAAGATTCCTTCTCTTTGGCTTTTCTTAGGCCTCAGGACACAAGTTTCTAACGGAGGCCCAGCATAAATGAAGATAAAGCACAGCAGAGGCTCACAGACACAATTCAAAGTGCTGGTGGCTGGATGCGGAGAGCGGTTCCCAGCGGAAGGAGCTGGTTGGGGTGCACGCCGCCTCTGTCGTGCTTCTCCCCAAAACAGATGCTGAACGCGATTCTCACTGTTCACCTTTTTTCATAAGAGGGAAATCCTCTTTAGGTCTCTTCCTCTCACTGAAGCTGGGTAATAACGTAGTTCTTTCAAGAAAGCCAAGCGTCTTACTGTGAACGTTTAAAAGCTGGGGGATACTTGTACTTGAGCATTGCTGAGGGAGGAGATGTGAAAGGTTCTCCCAGACACAAACCTCAGCAGATCCACCGGGAAAGGCACCTTCCTCAGCATGCGGAACACGGACTACCTCCTTACCCCAGAAACCCTCTCCTTCCCCTCGATCAGGACAACCCACAACAGCTGGGAGTTACCCCAATTCCTCCGTTCTCCTGCTCCTAATATCTAACTCATCAGCAAATCCTGTGAGCTCCATCTTCAAAATGGACCCAGAATAGGTCTAACCACTCCATCCAAGGCCACCTGTCTGGTCCACAGTGCCTGAGTTCCTGGAAAAGCTTCGTCATTGACCTGCCTTGCCATCTTCAACCCTCTGTCATCTGTTCTCAACGCTGTAGCCACGATGGCCTAGTGAAACAGGGTCTCATGGGGTTATAGCCCTGGAATGGCTTTCTGTCGCCCTCTGTCACCTCCCTGAGGTCATGTCCTAAGCTGTCCCCTGTGGCCACAGGGCCTTCTTGCTGCTCCTGGACATATCTGGAATTCTCCTGCCCCAGAGCCTTTGCACATGCTTTCCCTTCTGTTTAGAATGCTCTTGATGTGTTCTCACTCGCCTTCTGAGAAGTCTGAATTGGAGTGACAGGGACAGAAGGTGAGGCTGTGTGTGTTGGGTGAGGCTGGTGGCCCAGAAAAAGGTTTTCTGCCAGCTCTCCACCTGTGCCTCACTTGTCCTCAGCCAGGAACTTGCACACAGCCCTCACCTGTCACAACTCTCACACAGGAGACCCACAGCCACCCCTGGAGCCCACCCTGCCCACACCCTGCTGCAGAATGCATTCAGCTCTCCTCTGGGACCCCTGTCAGCTTTACCCAGACCTGGAACTCCCCCGTCTCCTGCAAAGCTCCCGGATTCCCCCTCTTCTTGCAAAATCACACTGGCGCAAGGCTTTCATGAGAAAGCTATAATGCTAACTAATGAAAGGTTCACACCTACTTTCCCCTTCTGTTGCCTTTCTCTCCTTCTGTCCTACCTGTGCAAACTGTAACATATCAGTGGAACATGAACATGCTCTGAGATCTGAATCTTTCATTGCAGCTTTCTGAGGACTCCTTATGTGATAAGAAACTAGTGTATCTTACAACAGGGTGTTTTACAACTATCATCTATAGAACAGTACAGCCCAAATCACTACAATTTTACCTCACTCTTCATGAAGCAGAACACTTTTTCCTTTCTTCTTTTACTTAAATTCCAGTTAGTTCACATGCCATGGAATATTCGCTTCAGGGGTAGGATTTAGTGATTCCTCACCTGCATACAGTACCCAGTGCTCATCACAAGCGCCCTCCTTAATACCCCTCACCCATTTAACTCTTCCCCCCACGCCCCTGTCCTGCAGCAACACTCAGTTTGTTCTCCAAGGTTGAGTCTATTTCCTTGTTTGCCTCTCTCATCACCCCTCAACTCTGTTCATCTGTTTTCTTTCTGAAATTCCACAAGCGTGAGAGCATAGGATATTTGTCTTTCCTCACTAATTTTGCTTAGCTTAATACACTCTAGATCCATCCACATCCTTGCATGGACTTTGGGATTCTCTCCATAGTTTGGCTACTGTGGACATTGTTGCTATAAACATCATGGTGCATATACCCCCTTCGAATGTGCATTTTTGTATCTTTTGGGTAAGCACCTAGGAGAGCAATTGCTGGATCATGTGGTTGTTCAATGTTTAACTTTTTGAGGAACCCCCACACTGTTTCCCAGACTGTCTGCACCACTCTGCATTCCCACCAACAGGATGGGAGGGTTCCCCTTTAAGCAGAACATTATCTGCTGGCAATTTCATAAGAGGAAACAAAACCTCTGCGAGGTGCACCCAGGGTCAGGCAAGCAGTTGCAGAATTCACCCCAAGGCTCCTGACGCCAAGCCCCTTGAAGCCACCAGCATGCCACTATCCAAAAGAATTCCCAGACTCTCCTTCTGACTCCACCACCAAAGAAACTACAGACAGAATATGGCACCTCAAAATATCGAGATAACAGTAAAACTAGAAAGTCAAGCTCAACTTTTAAACAGGAACAGGCCCATTTGGATAATTTTGAATTTTCCCTCCACCCTAATTTTAACTCTTCTGATGAATAAACTAATCAATGATGAAACATCACCTTTGTCAAATGACATCATCCAAGTCTGTATCAGATGAAAAAAAGCCATCTAACTCTAGATGCTGGCCACTCAACCATATCTTAGGCCCAATTGAATAAACATTGTTAGATGAAGGAACAAATTAGATGTTACAAACAGGCACAGAGTGAATCTCACCTTCCCTTTCTAATAAAAGAGGGTTCCTAGGAAACAGATAGTCAAAATACGTTTGTAAGCAATAAATGGACAGAGAAAGTGTGATCCCCTGCAAAGTTCTACCTGCAGGGAAACTAAGTAATTCTTGCACCAAACCCAGAATGCTGACAGCTACTTCAATTTTACTTTGTGGCTCAACTAGAGAAAAGAGAAAAGCCCAGGAGGTTTTGGGATAATGAGAGGTTTTACCTCCAGTCCTGACATAGATAGGACATTATGCCAAAATAGCTGTGTTTTCTCTGAACACTGGCGTCCTGGGACAAGCTGCCTCCCTGACTCAGATGCTGACGTTCAAAACCTCGGGTCTCATGGAGCCAGAGCAGAGAAGTGCTGTCAGCTGGGGAGAAGAAGGCACCTCTGACCTAAAGCCTGCACACCTGCTTCGGTTTCTGGACGAAGGGGCAACACATACTTGTTGTTTAGCAGTAATTATCTTCATTCTCAATAGACCAATGACCTTGCCTTTTCTGGAAAGCAGACTTACTCTTCTAAAGAAACCCTCAATTCGTCTATTCCCAATGCAACTAGAGTGGGGTCTGGTTTACGCCCGCCTCCAGGCCCCCACCTGGAGGATTTTCCTGCATGATTCTAACAGCCAATTACCACTAACTCGGGGGCACACGGGGCATAATGCTGAAGTTGGGGGATGGCTCTGGGGCTTGCTACTGCCACACCTGTGCCTGGGGGAACCAGGGCACACCCTGCTGAACTCGGGGTACTGCTCAAGATGCATCACCTGCACTGTGTCAGAGAACCGGGGGACACCCCACTGAAGGTGGGGATTCTGTGAGGTCCTTACCCGCACTCTTCCCGGGGAACAGGGGAAACCCTGAAATTCTGCAACCCATCCCACAAAAGCTCAGGTGAGTGGGCGCCCTGGAGTTCACGGGTATGGGGAATAAGGCCAGTTGAGGACATGGGGCGGAAGAGACTTTAAAGGGAAAAAGAAAACTCACCTGAGTCCCCACAATGAACCCTCTCCACGTGCCCTTCCAGAACCCTGCCTCCCACCTGGGGCGCACCCTACCCCCCGACCCCCACCCCGGGGCATGCTGCTCACTCACCAGCCCGGACCTCCGCAGGGCAACTCTCTCTCTCCCAGTGCCCCTTCTTCTGCCCCAGGTCTGCAACCCGCTGCAACTCTGGGACCGCCCACAGAGACGTAGCTCCACCCCCAAGCGGTGATTGGTCGGGGAGGGTGGTGCCCTAGCCCCTTGGATGCCGGGCAACCCGCCCTCAAGCCCCTGGAACCCTGAAAGTGCAGGGGGTCCAAGAGGCGCCTCCTCTACTCAACACCCAGCACAGGCATGGGTGGGGTCGTGGGCCGGGCTCCCCACACACACCTGGCCCCTTCCAGGGACCCCTCTAGCTGCAGACCACCCTCAGCGTCCTGCCCCTTCCCTTTCTGCACCAGCCCTCCCTGCTGGGGTGTGCCTGGTTCTGGGCAAGGTCAGTGGCTCTCAGACCCTCCAAGGCTTGGGCTTTAGGACATGCAATGATTTCATGCATTTTCAGTATGTACATGTCAGTATGACTTTAATCTTATGGGAGCCAAAGAGGTTCTTTATTTTTTCTTATCTTCATGTTGGCATTTTTGGTTATTGTTTTCTTCTCGAAACAGATGTACAACATGTGCTTGGGGCAGAAATAGGGCCCATGCTTTGAGGTTTTGCCCAGTCATTTTGAGCCGGGTAAAATGTTAAAGGATAGCTTCCCTGGGAGCCCAGGATCAGGGCCCACAGATGATATAAGATAAACATTACTTTTATCATTATAATTGCTCCTAAATGGAGGAATTTGAGACAAAAGCACCTTTCACAAGAGTACCAAGAAATCAAAATGATGCCCACAGAAGGCTACCTGCTCCATGGTCAGCACAGGTAACAGAAGTGTTCACAGTCTCTGGACTCCTGCCCTTCTCCTGCCCAAATCTCTGAAGCACACAGACCACTTAAAATCAGAATTGTAGAACTGCTAGACACCTTAGAGATGTCTGGCACCATTCCCTTGGACTACAGTATAAAACACAGTAGCTCATTGTCACAAACTAATTTCAACATGAAGTGCCCCCTGGATGCACTAAGTTCTTTCTCTGCAAATGTTGACTAATGTAAGTCACAATCATACCAGTTAAACACTACGATGGCTGGGAAGTCATCGTCGGTAAGGGAATATTTTAGCCGTGTTTATAAGCATTGGCTCACTTTGTAGAAGAGGCTGAGTGTTTTTAAATACTATCTCAGGTACAAGAGAGGAGTTAAGATGGCGGAGGAGTAGGGGACCCCTTTTTCACAGGTCCCCTGAGTCGAGCTGGATAGGTACCAGACCAGCCTAAACAACCACGGAATCAGCCTGAGACGCAGGAAGATACATCTGGATCTCTACAAATGAACATCTCCAGCGCTGAGTATTGAGGTACGAAGCGGGGAGCCATGAAACCGGGCACAGATATCAGAAGATAAACGGAAGGGGGAGGGAGCCGCCGCGTTCGGGCGCCGGGAAGCGGCAGCCACCTGCAGGGGGGGGGGGGGAGCGGGCGGACTCACAGAGGGCACCCGCGAGAGAGCGGACTGAGACCGGTGAGCCGGGAGCGCGCGCCACCAGGCATCTCGCGGAACCCGGGAATCCCGTGTGCTCACGGGATCCAGACTGAGACCTGGAGCTCCCGGAGCGCATGCGGGGCAGCTGGCAGCTGGCAGGCCACCTGCACGGGGGAGCGGGCGGACTCACGGTCGGCACCCGCGAAACAGC
This sequence comes from Ursus americanus, assembly GCF_024610735.1. NCBI lineage: Eukaryota > Metazoa > Chordata > Mammalia > Carnivora > Ursidae > Ursus > Ursus americanus. The sequence continues at coordinate 30,771,106 of NC_142160.1, read as the reverse complement.
AGACTGAGACCCTGAACCGGGTGCCCGCGCCACCAGGCTTCTCACGGAATTCCTGAATCCCGGTGTGCTCACGGGATCCAGACTGAGACCAGGAGCTTCTGGAGCGCGCGCAGGGCGGCTGGCGGTTGGCGGGCCACCTGCACGGGGGAGCGGGCGGACTCACGGTCGGCACACACGAAACAGCAGACTGAGACCCTGAACCGGGTGCGCGCGCCACCAGGCTTGTCACGGAACTCCGGAATCCTGGTGTGCTCACGGGATCCAGACTGAGACCGGGAGATCCGGGAGCGCGCGGGGGGGGGGGGGGCGGCTGGCGGCTGGCGGCTGGCAGCATTAGAAACACAAAGGACAGAGACGCGCCTGCCCTGGAAGTGAGGGCAGGGACGCCGGGTGTGGGGCGCACATCCCGGGACGCTACAGGGTTGAGCAGCACCAACAGTAACGGAGTTAAAGTGGCCAGAACATCGGTGGAGAATGGGCCGCAATCCCTCTGTTCTGTGACAATTCAGCCTCTGCTGCTCTGACTCTCAGAAGAGGCACAGCAGACCGCCAGAGAAAGCCGCCAGGGAACAAAAGCCTGGAAATACCGGCTCACAGCGTGCCCACCTCCATCCCCCCTCGCAGGGGACACGGAAACTCTACCCAAACAGGGTTGCCTGAGTATGGGCCTGGCAAAATACAAACCCTTAACAATAGAGAACAAACGGATGGTTACCAGAGAGGAGGAGGTGCATAGAGGGATGAGTGAAATAGATGAAGCGGATTAAGAGGACACTTTTCTGGATGACCACTGAGTAATATATAGAATTACTGAATCACTCTCTTGTACACCTGAAACGAATGTAACACTGTATGTTAGCTCTACTGGAATTAAAATAAATTTTTTAAAAAGATTTTTCTTTCAGGAACCTCTTTGAAAAAGCTTTTCCTCTGCAATGTGCATAAGCCCTACTTGGGAGGATTCACTCTACAATAATTATTCACTCTATGCCTCGAATTCAGATTTCACTGAGTTCTTACTGTGGATCCCAGCCCACGGGAGCCATGGTCCTTTTCTGTCCAGGCTCAGCACCTATGCCTTCAAGATTGGAAGTAGAGACACATGTCACTTCACAGTCCAGAAAGCTATTATTGTTTCTGTTTCAGTGTGAGAGAGTCACAGACTTTGGGACAGGTTTCAGAGCAGGTTTATTATGGATCCTGGATCTCTACTTCAATGTTCATTACCTGGATCCATTTGGCTAATAGGTTCCCTGTGGATGGACTTGCTTCCAAGCACATACATGGAAGATGCAAAGGTGAGTGGGCTTGGTGCGGGACAGGAAGAAGACCAAAATCAGACAAGGGTCCGACCCCTCCCCTGATCCAGGAACTGCTACAGGAGAGGGTATGGGAGGTAGAATCCATGCGAAACTCCAAGGTCACCAGCTGAACACAGGAGGCATAGGTCAAGGGATCTGGAGATGCAGGGGTTGAAGGCTGCTCTGAGCTACCTCTGGGAGGAAGGGAGGGAAGGAATGGGGAGACACTGCCTGCCCCTGGCCTATGCCAGCTGCCCACCGCTCCGACACGCATCCGTCTACACAGCTGACACACAGCCTGGGCTCAGGATGGGCTGGCTCGGGTCCCTCAATCCTCAGTGGGACAGCTGGCCCCAGGGCTCAGAGACAGGCTGAGGGAGATGAGAGGGAAAGCTGCCCCACCCAGGTCATCCCCTCCTTGAGCAGACAGCCCTTCAGAACTGCTAAAAAAAAAAAAAAAAAAACCCACTAACGGCGTTGAAAGACATGCCATGGATGAACTAAGGCATAGAGATATGTAAAATAACATCCACTTTTAAGTTCAGAGCTGTCATCTCAGGAAGTGGGGAGAGCTTCCCTGAAGAAGACTGAGGGGAGGGCAGGCCATGCTGAAAAGGGAGACATGGCTCTCCTGATTGGGGACCTGCAGCCCCCTTCCAGGGCAGGACATCATCCTCGCATCACACGAGATCCATGGAAGTGTTCCATCAGGGCCAGATGTTTGTCTCGAGAAGGCTACCCTGGCATCGGACTGCACAGGGCACCAGGGACGAGGGCCAGATGGAGGACGGACAATACCCCGGAGGCCATGGGGCAAGAGCAGAGGCACACGACCTTGAAGATGATGATGAAAAGCAGGAGGTGGCAGCATGGAGCCGGCCCGAAAGTGCCATGGGAGCAGTGCCCACAGCTACACTGACTGGGGGCCTTCTGTGCCAGGAGTGGCTGACTTCAGTGGGCTCCAGACTAGTCCTGACCACAAGTCTAGGAAGTGTGCACCACCCCCGGCCTCCTCTCCCCTTGCAGCTGCTAGGAATCACGGTCACAGACCCTGGTCAGCTTTCGTGGAAACCAAGCAGTGGCTCCCCCGCGTGCTGCACCTCTGGTGGTGGTCCAGTGCGACCGTCGTGCCTGGCCAGACACTGATGTCTACCTGTCTCCACACAAATCCACAGACAGGAGGGTGTCCCTGAATTCCACAGCACCTGATGAAACAGATCCACGGAACCCAACACCCGGTGGGTCACTCGGGACCTCACCTATGAGGTCATGGAGCTCACCATACCCTATTTCCGTCACTTCCCACAGAAAGCCTGGTTCTGATCCCCCACAATACCATACATCCTGGTTGCTGACCTAGGGTCATGCCATGAACCCACATGGCACCTTTCTTTTAGAGAAGCCTATGCCTACACCTCCTAGAAAATATTTCTAATGAAGTACAAGCCCATCAGGACTACGGTGTGAACGGTAGCACACAGCCTGCATGGTAGTAGTCAGTAATTCTAACAAGGGTTAACCCCACCCCCCGTCTCACAAAACCTTCCTCCGTCCCCACGGAACTCATGGTCTGCCCTCAGAAAACCCTCCAGGAAACAAACCTTTCATCTGAATGCTCTCTTCACCTTCTGCTACAAATCTTGTCCAACCACAATGATATGAAACTAGAAATCAGTCTCAAGAAAAAAATGGGACAGTCAAAAACAGGTGGAGATTGGGGGGCCTGGGTGGCTCAGTCATTAACGATCTGCCTTCAGCTCAGGTCGTGATCCCAGGAGCCTGGGATCTAGCCCCGAATCAGGCTCCTTGCTCAGTGGGAAGCCCGCTTCTCCCTCTCCCACCCCCCTGCTTGGGTTCCCTCTCTCGCTGTCTCACTCTCTGCCAGATACTTAAATAATCTTAAAAAAATATGTGGAGATTTAACAACATGCTACTGAACAACCAACAGTCAAAGAAGAAATCAAAAAAATTTTTAGAAATACCTTGACACTGATGAAAAAGACAACCTACAAAAACTTATGGGATGCAGCAAAAGTAGCTCTACGGGGGGGGGGGACGTTCATAGAAATTCAAGTCTTCATCAATCCATGAGAATGCTCTCCAATAAACAGCCTGATTTCTGTGGTAAAGAAGTAGAAAAAAAAAAAAACAGCAAACAAAGCCCCAAATTAGTAGAAATAAGGAAATAACAAAAAGGAATGCATAAATAAATCCAACAGAGACTAAAAAGACAAAAAAAAACACACACACACACACAATGAAAATGAGAGCTGCCTTTTTTGGAAAGATAAACAAAACTGACAAACTTAGCTAGACTCACCAAGAAAGACAGAGGACTCGAATGCAATCAGGAAAGAAAGATAATGGATTCCTGTCTCATATCAAAATCAAAAGAACTCTTCAACCTTGGACACAACAACTTCTTGCAAGCCACGTCTCTAAAGGCAAAGGAAATAAAAGCAAAAATGAACTATTGGCACTTCATCAAGATAAAAAGTTTCTGCACGGCAAAGCAAACGATCAACAAAACAAAAAGGCAACCTATGGGATCGAAGAAGATATCTGCAAATGATATTACAGATAAAGGGCTGGTATCCAAGATCTATAAAGAACTCCTCAAACTCGACACCCAAAAAATGGGCAGAAGACACAAAGAGATACTTGTCCAGAGAAGACATACAAATGGCCAACAGACACATGAAAAAATGCTCCACATCACTTGCCATCAGGCAAATACAAATCAAAACTACAATGAGATACCACCTTACACCAGTTAGAATGGTTAAAATTAACAAGGCAGGGGGCACCTGGGTGGCACAGCGGTTAAGCGTCTGCCTTCGGCTCAGGGCGTGATCCCGGCATTATGGGATGGAGCCCCACATCAGGCTCCTCCGCTATGAGCCTGCTTCTTCCTCTCCCACTCCCCCTGCTTGTGTTCCCTCTCTCGCTGGCTGTCTCTATCTCTGTGGAATAAATAAATAAAATCTTGAGAAGAAATTAACAAGACAGGAAATAAAAAGAAGTCAGAGAGGATGTGGAGAAAGGGGAGCCCTCTAACACTACTCGTGAGAATTCAAGCTGGTACAGCCACTTTTGAAAACAATATGGAGATTCCTCAAGACGTTGAACACAGAGCTATCCTACGACCCACCAATTGCACTACTGGGTATGTACCCCATAGACACAGAGTAATGAAAAGAAGGGGCACCTGTATCCCAATGTTCATAGCAGCAATGTCCCTAATAGCCAAACTGTGGAAGGAGCCAAGATGTCCTTCAGCAGATGAATGGACACAGAAGATGTGGTTCATCTATACAATGGAATATTACTCAGTCATCAGAAAGGATGAATACCCACCATTTGCACCAACGTGGATGGACCAGGAGGGGATTATGCTAAGTGAAATTAAGTCAAGCAGAGAAAGACAATTATCATATCGTTTCACTCCTATGTGGAATGGAAGGAATAGCATGGAGGACATTAGGAGAAGGAAGGGAAAAGTGAAGGTGGGGAATGAGAGGGGGAGATGAACCATGAGAGACTATTGACACTGGGAAACAAACTGAAGGTTGCAGAAAGGGAGGGGTAGGGGAATGGGTTATCCTGGTGATGGGTATTAAGGAGGGCACGTGTCATAATGAGCACTAGGTGTTATATGCAAACAATGAATCCTGGAACACTACATCAAAAACAAATGAAGTACTGTAGGGTGACTAACATCATTTTAAAAAAAGAGAAAGATATGAAATCCATACAGGAAAACTGTCACTATTTGCAAATGACATGAAATCCCAAAGGATTCCACCAAAAAAAAAAAAAAAAACCTGTTAGAATAAACAAATTCAAGAAAGCTGCAGGACATAAAGTCAATATACAGAGACCTGTTGTCTTTATTTTTTTTCAGATTTTATTTATTTATTTGACAGGAAGAGAAAAAGCACGAGCCGGGGGAGTGTCAGAAAGACGGAGAAGCAGACCCTCGCTAAGCGGGGAGCCCAACACGGGGCTCGATCCCAGAACCCTGACCTGAGCAGAAGGCAGACGCCTATGGAGCCACCCAGATGACCCAACTTCTTGCATTTCTGTATACTGATGACACACTTTCGCAAAGAGAAATTTAAAAAGCAATGCCATTTACAATTGCATCAAAAAAAAAAATCTAGGAATAAAAGTAACCAACAATGAGAAAGACATAGTACACTCAACACATGGCAGAAAAGAAATGAAAAACATGTGTGTCGAGGGGGGGCAGAATGTATGGGTCAAAGATTTGGAAGGCAACACAAACAAATGGAAGCATACGCCATGCTCCTTAACTGGAAGAGTTAATTATGTGAACATGTCCATCGTACCCAAAGCAATCGACAGATGTGATGAAATCCCCATCTGAATTCCAGTGGCATTATTCGAGGAAATAGAAAACAGTCCTCAAACTTGTATGGAATCACAAAAGACCCCAAATACCCAAAGCAACCTGGAGAAAGAAAGGTGCAGTCAACACACTCCTGGATTTCAAGCTAGATTACAAAGCTGTTGTCATCAAAACAGGATGGTACTGGCAGAAACACAGACACCAGGTCAGTGGAACAGAACAGAAAGCTCAGAAACTTACCCACACGTAGATGACCCTAACTTACGACACAGCAGCAGAAGATATGCCATGAGGGAAGGACTGTGTCTTCAGTGAGCGGTAACAGGCCAACTGGACACTAAATGCAGAAGAATATAACTGGGTCACTTTCTTACACCACACACAAAATTTTTAATGGATGAATGATTTGAACATAAGACCCGAATCCATAAACCTCCAAGAAGACACAGGTACTAAGTCTCTCGACATTGGTTTTGGCAAAGAGTCTTCAGATCGGACACCAAATGCAAAGGCAACAAAAGCAAAAACAAACAAGTGGAACAACATCAAACTGAAATCTTCCACACGGCAAAAGAAACCATCAAAAACTTAAAAGGCCACTGACCCAATAAGAAAAAAATATCTGCGAATCATATGTGTTAGAAGAGGCTAATATCCAAAATGCACACAACACTCATACGAATCAAAACAAAAAAAAAACTGTATAAAAAATGGGGTGAATATGTGAATAGATACTGTCCAAAGATGGCACACAGGTGCCAACAGACAGAAAAAGTTGTTCGACATCACTAATCATCGTCAGGGAAACATCAGTCAAACCCACAATCGGCTATCCCCTCACAACTGTTGGAACAGCAATTGTCCCAGAGACAGACACCAGGTGGGGTCAAGGGTGTGCAGACGAGGAGACACTGTGCGCTGTTGGTGGGAATGGAAATTGGTGCAGCCACTGCGACAAACGGTATGGAGGTTCCTGAAAAAATAAATACAACTACCACATGACCCAGTAATGGCTCTACTGAGTATTGATTTGGAGAACACAAAAATACTGCCTCAAAAAGACAGATGCACTCCCACGTTCACTGCAGCATTATTCACAATAACCAGACATGGAAACACAGACCTTGGGGGCCTTATGCCAAGTAACTCAGACACAGAAAGACAAATACCAGATGCTCTCATGTACATTCCACGTGGAATAAACAAATACTGAACGCATAGATACTGAGAGCAGATTGGTAGGTGCCAGATTCGGGGATGGGGTGGTAGAAACGGGTGACGGTGGTCCAAGTCTCAATGTTTGAGTGAGAAAATCCGACAGTCATGAAATGTTCTGTCCAGCATGGAGACTAAAACTAACCCCGCAGCATGGGGTATAGGTTTCCCTGCTCTTTGAAAGTACAGGGCTTCTGAGAAACCTTGCACAGCAGAAATGGTGTAAAGAAGGAATGACCATTCATTTACACGGAAAAATTGGACAGTGTGCTCAGACTCCAAGATTCCTTCTCTTTGGCTTTTCTTAGGCCTCAGGACACAAGTTTCTAACGGAGGCCCAGCATAAATGAAGATAAAGCACAGCAGAGGCTCACAGACACAATTCAAAGTGCTGGTGGCTGGATGCGGAGAGCGGTTCCCAGCGGAAGGAGCTGGTTGGGGTGCACGCCGCCTCTGTCGTGCTTCTCCCCAAAACAGATGCTGAACGCGATTCTCACTGTTCACCTTTTTTCATAAGAGGGAAATCCTCTTTAGGTCTCTTCCTCTCACTGAAGCTGGGTAATAACGTAGTTCTTTCAAGAAAGCCAAGCGTCTTACTGTGAACGTTTAAAAGCTGGGGGATACTTGTACTTGAGCATTGCTGAGGGAGGAGATGTGAAAGGTTCTCCCAGACACAAACCTCAGCAGATCCACCGGGAAAGGCACCTTCCTCAGCATGCGGAACACGGACTACCTCCTTACCCCAGAAACCCTCTCCTTCCCCTCGATCAGGACAACCCACAACAGCTGGGAGTTACCCCAATTCCTCCGTTCTCCTGCTCCTAATATCTAACTCATCAGCAAATCCTGTGAGCTCCATCTTCAAAATGGACCCAGAATAGGTCTAACCACTCCATCCAAGGCCACCTGTCTGGTCCACAGTGCCTGAGTTCCTGGAAAAGCTTCGTCATTGACCTGCCTTGCCATCTTCAACCCTCTGTCATCTGTTCTCAACGCTGTAGCCACGATGGCCTAGTGAAACAGGGTCTCATGGGGTTATAGCCCTGGAATGGCTTTCTGTCGCCCTCTGTCACCTCCCTGAGGTCATGTCCTAAGCTGTCCCCTGTGGCCACAGGGCCTTCTTGCTGCTCCTGGACATATCTGGAATTCTCCTGCCCCAGAGCCTTTGCACATGCTTTCCCTTCTGTTTAGAATGCTCTTGATGTGTTCTCACTCGCCTTCTGAGAAGTCTGAATTGGAGTGACAGGGACAGAAGGTGAGGCTGTGTGTGTTGGGTGAGGCTGGTGGCCCAGAAAAAGGTTTTCTGCCAGCTCTCCACCTGTACCTCACTTGTCCTCAGCCAGGAACTTGCACACAGCCCTCACCTGTCACAACTCTCACACAGGAGACCCACAGCCACCCCTGGAGCCCACCCTACCCACACCCTGCTGCAGAATGCATTCAGCTCTCCTCTGGGACCCCTGTCAGCTTTACCCAGACCTGGAACTCCCCCGTCTCCTGCAAAGCTCCCGGATTCCCCCTCTTCTTGCAAAATCACACTGGCGCAAGGCTTTCATGAGAAAGCTATAATGCTAACTAATGAAAGGTTCACACCTACTTTCCCCTTCTGTTGCCTTTCTCTCCTTCTGTCCTACCTGTGCAAACTGTAACATATCAGTGGAACATGAACATGCTCTGAGATCTGAATCTTTCATTGCAGCTTTCTGAGGACTCCTTATGTGATAAGAAACTAGTGTATCTTACAACAGGGTGTTTTACAACTATCATCTATAGAACAGTACAGCCGAAATCACTACAATTTTACCTCACTCTTCATGAAGCAGAACACTTTTTCCTTTCTTCTTTTACTTAAATTCCAGTTAGTTCACATGCCATGGAATATTCGCTTCAGGGGTAGGATTTAGTGATTCCTCACCTGCATACAGTACCCAGTGCTCATCACAAGCGCCCTCCTTAATACCCCTCACCCATTTAACTCTTCCCCCCACGCCCCTGTCCTGCAGCAACACTCAGTTTGTTCTCCAAGGTTGAGTCTATTTCCTTGTTTGCCTCTCTCATCACCCCTCAACTCTGTTCATCTGTTTTCTTTCTGAAATTCCACAAGCGTGAGAGCATAGGATATTTGTCTTTCCTCACTAATTTTGCTTAGCTTAATACACTCTAGATCCATCCACATCCTTGCATGGACTTTGGGATTCTCTCCATAGTTTGGCTACTGTGGACATTGTTGCTATAAACATCATGGTGCATATACCCCCTTCGAATGTGCATTTTTGTATCTTTTGGGTAAGCACCTAGGAGAGCAATTGCTGGATCATGTGGTTGTTCAATGTTTAACTTTTTGAGGAACCCCCACACTGTTTCCCAGACTGTCTGCACCACTCTGCATTCCCACCAACAGGATGGGAGGGTTCCCCTTTAAGCAGAACATTATCTGCTGGCAATTTCATAAGAGGAAACAAAACCTCTGCGAGGTGCACCCAGGGTCAGGCAAGCAGTTGCAGAATTCACCCCAAGGCTCCTGACGCCAAGCCCCTTGAAGCCACCAGCATGCCACTATCCAAAAGAATTCCCAGACTCTCCTTCTGACTCCACCACCAAAGAAACTACAGACAGAATATGGCACCTCAAAATATCGAGATAACAGTAAAACTAGAAAGTCAAGCTCAACTTTTAAACAGGAACAGGCCCATTTGGATAATTTTGAATTTTCCCTCCACCCTAATTTTAACTCTTCTGATGAATAAACTAATCAATGATGAAACATCACCTTTGTCAAATGACATCATCCAAGTCTGTATCAGATGAAAAAAAGCCATCTAACTCTAGATGCTGGCCACTCAACCATATCTTAGGCCCAATTGAATAAACATTGTTAGATGAAGGAACAAATTAGATGTTACAAACAGGCACAGAGTGAATCTCACCTTCCCTTTCTAATAAAAGAGGGTTCCTAGGAAACAGATAGTCAAAATACATTTGTAAGCAATAAATGGACAGAGAAAGTGTGATCCCCTGCAAAGTTCTACCTGCAGGGAAACTAAGTAATTCTTGCACCAAACCCAGAATGCTGACAGCTACTTCAATTTTACTTTGTGGCTCAACTAGAGAAAAGAGAAAAGCCCAGGAGGTTTTGGGATAATGAGAGGTTTTACCTCCAGTCCTGACATAGATAGGACATTATGCCAAAATAGCTGTGTTTTCTCTGAACACTGGCGTCCTGGGACAAGCTGCCTCCCTGACTCAGATGCTGACGTTCAAAACCTCGGGTCTCATGGAGCCAGAGCAGAGAAGTGCTGTCAGCTGGGGAGAAGAAGGCACCTCTGACCTAAAGCCTGCACACCTGCTTCGGTTTCTGGACGAAGGGGCAACACATACTTGTTGTTTAGCAGTAATTATCTTCATTCTCAATAGACCAATGACCTTGCCTTTTCTGGAAAGCAGACTTACTCTTCTAAAGAAACCCTCAATTCGTCTATTCCCAATGCAACTAGAGTGGGGTCTGGTTTACGCCCGCCTCCAGGCCCCCACCTGGAGGATTTTCCTGCATGATTCTAACAGCCAATTACCACTAACTCGGGGGCACACGGGGCATAATGCTGAAGTTGGGGGATGGCTCTGGGGCTTGCTACTGCCACACCTGTGCCTGGGGGAACCAGGGCACACCCTGCTGAACTCGGGGTACTGCTCAAGATGCATCACCTGCACTGTGTCAGAGAACCGGGGGACACCCCACTGAAGGTGGGGATTCTGTGAGGTCCTTACCCGCACTCTTCCCGGGGAACAGGGGAAACCCTGAAATTCTGCAACCCATCCCACAAAAGCTCAGGTGAGTGGGCGCCCTGGAGTTCACGGGTATGGGGAATAAGGCCAGTTGAGGACATGGGGCGGAAGAGACTTTAAAGGGAAAAAGAAAACTCACCTGAGTCCCCACAATGAACCCTCTCCACGTGCCCTTCCAGAACCCTGCCTCCCACCTGGGGCGCACCCTACCCCCCGACCCCCACCCCGGGGCATGCTGCTCACTCACCAGCCCGGACCTCCGCAGGGCAACTCTCTCTCTCCCAGTGCCCCTTCTTCTGCCCCAGGTCTGCAACCCGCTGCAACTCTGGGACCGCCCACAGAGACGTAGCTCCACCCCCAAGCGGTGATTGGTCGGGGAGGGTGGTGCCCTAGCCCCTTGGATGCCGGGCAACCCGCCCTCAAGCCCCTGGAACCCTGAAAGTGCAGGGGGTCCAAGAGGCGCCTCCTCTACTCAACACCCAGCACAGGCATGGGTGGGGTCGTGGGCCGGGCTCCCCACACACACCTGGCCCCTTCCAGGGACCCCTCTAGCTGCAGACCACCCTCAGCGTCCTGCCCCTTCCCTTTCTGCACCAGCCCTCCCTGCTGGGGTGTGCCTGGTTCTGGGCAAGGTCAGTGGCTCTCAGACCCTCCAAGGCTTGGGCTTTAGGACATGCAATGATTTCATGCATTTTCAGTATGTACATGTCAGTATGACTTTAATCTTATGGGAGCCAAAGAGGTTCTTTATTTTTTCTTATCTTCATGTTGGCATTTTTGGTTATTGTTTTCTTCTCGAAACAGATGTACAACATGTGCTTGGGGCAGAAATAGGGCCCATGCTTTGAGGTTTTGCCCAGTCATTTTGAGCCGGGTAAAATGTTAAAGGATAGCTTCCCTGGGAGCCCAGGATCAGGGCCCACAGATGATATAAGATAAACATTACTTTTATCATTATAATTGCTCCTAAATGGAGGAATTTGAGACAAAAGCACCTTTCACAAGAGTACCAAGAAATCAAAATGATGCCCACAGAAGGCTACCTGCTCCATGGTCAGCACAGGTAACAGAAGTGTTCACAGTCTCTGGACTCCTGCCCTTCTCCTGCCCAAATCTCTGAAGCACACAGACCACTTAAAATCAGAATTGTAGAACTGCTAGACACCTTAGAGATGTCTGGCACCATTCCCTTGGACTACAGTATAAAACACAGTAGCTCATTGTCACAAACTAATTTCAACATGAAGTGCCCCCTGGATGCACTAAGTTCTTTCTCTGCAAATGTTGACTAATGTAAGTCACAGTCATACCAGTTAAACACTACGATGGCTGGGAAGTCATCGTCGGTAAGGGAATATTTTAGCCGTGTTTATAAGCATTGGCTCACTTTGTAGAAGAGGCTGAGCTGAGTGTTTTTAAATACTATCTCAGGTACAAGAGAGGAGTTAAGATGGCGGAGGAGTAGGGGACCCCTTTTTCACAGGTCCCCTGAGTCGAGCTGGATAGGTACCAGACCAGCCTAAACAACCACGGAATCAGCCTGAGACGCAGGATCTCTACAAATGAACATCTCCAGCGCTGAGTATTGAGGTACGAAGCGGGGAGCCGTGAAACCGGGCACAGATATCAGAAGATAAACGGAAGGGGGAGGGAGCCGCCGCGTTCGGGCGCCGGGAAGCGGCAGCCACCTGCAGGGGGGGGGGGGGGAGCGGGCGGACTCACAGAGGGCACCCGCGAGAGAGCGGACTGAGACCGGTGAGCCGGGAGCGCGCGCCACCAGGCATCTCGCGGAACCCGGGAATCCCGTGTGCTCACGGGATCCAGACTGAGACCTGGAGCTCCCGGAGCGCATGCGGGGCAGCTGGCAGCTGGCAGGCCACCTGCACGGGGGAGCGGGCGGACTCACGGTCGGCACCCGCGAAACAGCAGACTGAGACCCTGAACCGGGTGCCCGCGCCACCAGGCTTCTCACGGAATTCCTGAATCCCGGTGTGCTCACGGGATCCAGACTGAGACCAGGAGCTTCTGGAGCGCGCGCAGGGCGGCTGGCGGTTGGCGGGCCACCTGCACGGGGGAGCGGGCGGACTCACGGTCGGCACCCACGAAACAGCAGACTGAGACCCTGAACCGGGTGCGCGCGCCACCAGGCTTGTCACGGAACTCCGGAATCCTGGTGTGCTCACGGGATCCAGACTGAGACCGGGAGATCCGGGAGCGCGCGGGGGGGGGGGGGGGGCTGGCGGCTGGCAGCATTAGAAACACAAAGGACAGAGACGCGCCTGCCCTGGAAGGGAGGGCAGGGACGCCGGGTGTGGGGCGCACATCCCGGGACGCTACAGGGTTGAGCAGCACCAACAGTAACGGAGTTAAAGTGGCCAGAACATCGGTGGAGAATGGGCCGCAATCCCTCTGTTCTGTGACAATTCAGCCTCTGCTGCTCTGACTCTCAGAAGAGGCACAGCAGACCGCCAGAGAAAGCCGCCAGGGAACAAAAGCCTGGAAATACCGGCTCACAGCGTGCCCACCCCCATCCCCCCTCGCAGGGGACACGGAAACTCTACCCAAACAGGGTTGCCTGAGTATGGGCCTGGCAAAATACAAACCCTTAACAATAGAGAACAAACGGATGGTTACCAGAGAGGAGGAGGTGCATAGAGGGATGAGTGAAATAGATGAAGCGGATTAAGAGGACACTTTTCTGGATGACCACTGAGTAATATATAGAATTACTGAATCACTCTCTTGTACACCTGAAACGAATGTAACACTGTATGTTAGCTCTACTGGAATTAAAATAAATTTTTTAAAAAGATTTTTCTTTCAGGAACCTCTTTGAAAAAGCTTTTCCTCTGCAATGTGCATAAGCCCTACTTGGGAGGATTCACTCTACAATAATTATTCACTCTATGCCTCGAATTCAGATTTCACTGAGTTCTTACTGTGGATCCCAGCCCACGGGAGCCATGGTCCTTTTCTGTCCAGGCTCAGCACCTATGCCTTCAAGATTGGAAGTAGAGACACATGTCACTTCACAGTCCAGAAAGCTATTATTGTTTCTGTTTCAGTGTGAGAGAGTCACAGACTTTGGGACAGGTTTCAGAGCAGGTTTATTATGGATCCTGGATCTCTACTTCAATGTTCATTACCTGGATCCATTTGGCTAATAGGTTCCCTGTGGATGGACTTGCTTCCAAGCACATACATGGAAGATGCAAAGGTGAGTGGGCTTGGTGCGGGACAGGAAGAAGACCAAAATCAGACAAGGGTCCGACCCCTCCCCTGATCCAGGAACTGCTACAGGAGAGGGTATGGGAGGTAGAATCCATGCGAAACTCCAAGGTCACCAGCTGAACACAGGAGGCATAGGTCAAGGGATCTGGAGATGCAGGGGTTGAAGGCTGCTCTGAGCTACCTCTGGGAGGAAGGGAGGGAAGGAATGGGGAGACACTGCCTGCCCCTGGCCTATGCCAGCTGCCCACCGCTCCGACACGCATCCGTCTACACAGCTGACACACAGCCTGGGCTCAGGATGGGCTGGCTCGGGTCCCTCAATCCTCAGTGGGACAGCTGGCCCCAGGGCTCAGAGACAGGCTGAGGGAGATGAGAGGGAAAGCTGCCCCACCCAGGTCATCCCCTCCTTGAGCAGACAGCCCTTCAGAACTGCTAAAAAAAAAAAAAAAAAAACCCACTAACGGCGTTGAAAGACATGCCATGGATGAACTAAGGCATAGAGATATGTAAAATAACATCCACTTTTAAGTTCAGAGCTGTCATCTCAGGAAGTGGGGAGAGCTTCCCTGAAGAAGACTGAGGGGAGGGCAGGCCATGCTGAAAAGGGAGACATGGCTCTCCTGATTGGGGACCTGCAGCCCCCTTCCAGGGCAGGACATCATCCTCGCATCACACGAGATCCATGGAAGTGTTCCATCAGGGCCAGATGTTTGTCTCGAGAAGGCTACCCTGGCATCGGACTGCACAGGGCACCAGGGACGAGGGCCAGATGGAGGACGGACAATACCCCGGAGGCCATGGGGCAAGAGCAGAGGCACACGACCTTGAAGATGATGATGAAAAGCAGGAGGTGGCAGCATGGAGCCGGCCCGAAAGTGCCATGGGAGCAGTGCCCACAGCTACACTGACTGGGGGCCTTCTGTGCCAGGAGTGGCTGACTTCAGTGGGCTCCAGACTAGTCCTGACCACAAGTCTAGGAAGTGTGCACCACCCCCGGCCTCCTCTCCCCTTGCAGCTGCTAGGAATCACGGTCACAGACCCTGGTCAGCTTTCGTGGAAACCAAGCAGTGGCTCCCCCGCGTGCTGCACCTCTGGTGGTGGTCCAGTGCGACCGTCGTGCCTGGCCAGACACTGATGTCTACCTGTCTCCACACAAATCCACAGACAGGAGGGTGTCCCTGAATTCCACAGCACCTGATGAAACAGATCCACGGAACCCAACACCCGGTGGGTCACTCGGGACCTCACCTATGAGGTCATGGAGCTCACCATACCCTATTTCCGTCACTTCCCACAGAAAGCCTGGTTCTGATCCCCCACAATACCATACATCCTGGTTGCTGACCTAGGGTCATGCCATGAACCCACATGGCACCTTTCTTTTAGAGAAGCCTATGCCTACACCTCCTAGAAAATATTTCTAATGAAGTACAAGCCCATCAGGACTACGGTGTGAACGGTAGCACACAGCCTGCATGGTAGTAGTCAGTAATTCTAACAAGGGTTAACCCCACCCCCCGTCTCACAAAACCTTCCTCCGTCCCCACGGAACTCATGGTCTGCCCTCAGAAAACCCTCCAGGAAACAAACCTTTCATCTGAATGCTCTCTTCACCTTCTGCTACAAATCTTGTCCAACCACAATGACATGAAACTAGAAATCAGTCTCAAGAAAAAAATGGGACAGTCAAAAACAGGTGGAGATTGGGGGGCCTGGGTGGCTCAGTCATTAACGATCTGCCTTCAGCTCAGGTCGTGATCCCAGGAGCCTGGGATCTAGCCCCGAATCAGGCTCCTTGCTCAGTGGGAAGCCCGCTTCTCCCTCTCCCACCCCCCTGCTTGGGTTCCCTCTCTCGCTGTCTCACTCTCTGCCAGATACTTAAATAATCTTAAAAAAATATGTGGAGATTTAACAACATGCTACTGAACAACCAAGAGTCAAAGAAGAAATCAAAAAAAATTTTAGAAATACCTTGACACTGATGAAAAAGACAACCTACAAAAACTTATGGGATGCAGCAAAAGTAGCTCTACGGGGGGGACGTTCATAGAAATTCAAGTCTTCATCAATCCATGAGAATGCTCTCCAATAAACAGCCTGATTTCTGTGGTAAAGAAGTAGAAAAAAAAAAACAGCAAAAAAAGCCCCAAATTAGTAGAAATAAGGAAATAACAAAAAGGAATGCATAAATAAATCCAACAGAGACTAAAAAGACAAAAAAAAAAAAAACACACACACACAATGAAATGAGAGCTGCCTTTTTTGGAAAGATAAACAAAACTGACAAACTTAGCTAGACTCACCAAGAAAGACAGAGGACTCGAATGCAATCAGGAAAGAGAGATAATGGATTCCTGTCTCATATCAAAATCAAAAGAACTCTTCAACCTTGGACACAACAACTTCTTGCAAGCCACGTCTCTAAAGGCAAAGGAAATAAAAGCAAAAATGAACTATTGGCACTTCATCAAGATAAAAAGTTTCTGCACGGCAAAGCAAACGATCAACAAAACAAAAAGGCAACCTATGGGATCGAAGAAGATATCTGCAAATGATATTACAGATAAAGGGCTGGTATCCAAGATCTATAAAGAACTCCTCAAACTCGACACCCAAAAAATGGGCAGAAGACACAAAGAGATACTTGTCCAGAGAAGACATACAAATGGCCAACAGACACATGAAAAAATGCTCCACATCACTTGCCATCAGGCAAATACAAATGTAAACTACAATGAGATACCACCTTACACCAGTTAGAATGGTTAAAATTAACAAGGCAGGGGGCACCTGGGTGGCACAGCGGTTAAGCGTCTGCCTTCGGCTCAGGGCGTGATCCCGGCATTATGGGATGGAGCCCCACATCAGGCTCCTCCGCTATGAGCCTGCTTCTTCCTCTCCCACTCCCCCTGCTTGTGTTCCCTCTCTCGCTGGCTGTCTCTATCTCTGTGGAATAAATACATAAAATCTTGAGAAGAAATTAACAAGACAGGAAATAAAAAAAAGTCAGAGAGGATGTGGAGAAAGGGGAGCCCTCTAACACTACTCGTGAGAATTCAAGCTGGTACAGCCACTTTTGAAAACAATATGGAGATTCCTCAAGACGTTGAACACAGAGCTATCCTACGACCCACCAATTGCACTACTGGGTATTTACCCCATAGACAAAGAGTAATGAAAAGAAGGGGCACCTGTATCCCAATGTTCATAGCAGCAATGTCCCTAATAGCCAAACTGTGGAAGGAGCCAAGATGTCCTTCAGCAGATGAATGGACAGAGAAGATGTGGTTCATCTATACAACGGAATATTACTCAGTCATCAGAAAGGATGAATACCCACCATTTGCACCAACGTGGATGGACCAGGAGGGGATTATGCTAAGTGAAATTAAGTCAAGCAGAGAAAGACAATTATCATATCGTTTCACTCCTATGTGGAATGGAAGGAATAGCATGGAGGACATTAGGAGAAGGAAGGGAAAAGTGAAGGTGGGGAATGAGAGGGGGAGATGAACCATGAGAGACTATTGACACTGGGAAACAAACTGAAGGTTGCAGAAAGGGAGGGGTAGGGGAATGGGTTATCCTGGTGATGGGTATTAAGGAGGGCACGTGTCATAATGAGCACTAGGTGTTATATGCAAACAATGAATCCTGGAACACTACATCAAAAACAAATGAAGTACTGTAGGGTGACTAACATCATTTTAAAAAAAGAGAAAGATATGAAATCCATACAGGAAAACTGTCACTATTTGCAAATGACATGAAATCCCAAAGGATTCCACCAAAAAAAAAAAAAAAACCTGTTAGAATAAACAAATTCAAGAAAGCTGCAGGACATAAAGTCAATATACAGAGACCTGTTGTCTTTATTTTTTTTCAGATTTTATTTATTTATTTGACAGGAAGAGAAAAAGCACGAGCCGGGGGAGTGTCAGAAAGACGGAGAAGCAGACCCTCGCTAAGCGGGGAGCCCAACACGGGGCTCGATCCCAGAACCCTGACCTGAGCAGAAGGCAGACGCTTCACCTATGGAGCCACCCAGATGACCCAACTTCTTGCATTTCTGTATACTGATGACACACTTTCGCAAAGAGAAATTAAAAAAGCAATGCCATTTACAATTGCATCAAAAAAAAAAATCTAGGAATAAAAGTAACCAACAATGAGAAAGACATAGTACACTCAACACATGGCAGAAAAGAAATGAAAAACATGTGTGTCGAGGGGGGGCAGAATGTATGGGTCAAAGATTTGGAAGGCAACACAAACAAATGGAAGCATACGCCATGCTCCTTAACTGGAAGAGTTAATTATGTGAACATGTCCATCGTACCCAAAGCAATCGACAGATGTGATGAAATCCCCATCTGAATTCCAGTGGCATTATTCGAGGAAATAGAAAACAGTCCTCAAACTTGTATGGAGTCACAAAAGACCCCAAATACCCAAAGCAACCTGGAGAAAGAAAGGTGCAGTCAACACACTCCTGGATTTCAAGCTAGATTACAAAGCTGTTGTCATCAAAACAGGATGGTACTGGCAGAAACACAGACACCAGGTCAGTGGAACAGAACAGAAAGCTCAGAAACTTACCCACACGTAGATGACCCTAACTTACGACACAGCAGCAGAAGATATGCCATGAGGGAAGGACTGTGTCTTCAGTGAGCGGTAACAGGCCAACTGGACACTAAATGCAGAAGAATATAACTGGGTCACTTTCTTACACCACACACAAAATTTTTAATGGATGAATGATTTGAACATAAGACCCGAATCCATAAACCTCCAAGAAGACACAGGTACTAAGTCTCTCGACATTGGTTTTGGCAAAGAGTCTTCAGATCGGACACCAAATGCAAAGGCAACAAAAGCAAAAACAAACAAGTGGAACAACATCAAACTGAAATCTTCCACACGGCAAAAGAAACCATCAAAAACTTAAAAGGCCACTGACCCAATAAGAAAAAAATATCTGCGAATCATATGTGTGAGAAGAGGCTAATATCCAAAATGCACACAACACTCATACGAATCAAAACAAAAAAAAAAACTGTATAAAAAATGGGGTGAATATGTGAATAGATACTGTCCAAAGATGGCACACAGGTGCCAACAGACAGAAAAAGTTGTTCGACATCACTAATCATCGTCAGGGAAACATCAGTCAAACCCACAATCGGCTATCCCCTCACAACTGTTGGAACAGCAATTGTCCCAGAGACAGACACCAGGTGGGGTCAAGGGTGTGCAGACGAGGAGACACTGTGCGCTGTTGGTGGGAATGGAAATTGGTGCAGCCACTGCGACAAACGGTATGGAGGTTCCTGAAAAAATAAATACAACTACCACATGACCCAGTAATGGCTCTACTGAGTATTGATTTGGAGAACACAAAAATACTGCCTCAAAAAGACAGATGCACTCCCACGTTCACTGCAGCATTATTCACAATAACCAGACATGGAAACACAGACCTTGGGGGCCTTATGCCAAGTAACTCAGACACAGAAAGACAAATACCAGATGCTCTCATGTACATTCCACGTGGAATAAACAAATACTGAACGCATAGATACTGAGAGCAGATTGGTAGGTGCCAGATTCGGGGATGGGGTGGTAGAAACGGGTGACGGTGGTCCAAGTCTCAATGTTTGAGTGAGAAAATCCGACAGTCATGAAATGTTCTGTCCAGCATGGAGACTAAAACTAACCCCGCAGCATGGGGTATAGGTTTCCCTGCTCTTTGAAAGTACAGGGCTTCTGAGAAACCTTGCACAGCAGAAATGGTGTAAAGAAGGAATGACCATTCATTTACACGGAAAAATTGGACAGTGTGCTCAGACTCCAAGATTCCTTCTCTTTGGCTTTTCTTAGGCCTCAGGACACAAGTTTCTAACGGAGGCCCAGCATAAATGAAGATAAAGCACAGCAGAGGCTCACAGACACAATTCAAAGTGCTGGTGGCTGGATGCGGAGAGCGGTTCCCAGCGGAAGGAGCTGGTTGGGGTGCACGCCGCCTCTGTCGTGCTTCTCCCCAAAACAGATGCTGAACGCGATTCTCACTGTTCACCTTTTTTCATAAGAGGGAAATCCTCTTTAGGTCTCTTCCTCTCACTGAAGCTGGGTAATAACGTAGTTCTTTCAAGAAAGCCAAGCGTCTTACTGTGAACGTTTAAAAGCTGGGGGATACTTGTACTTGAGCATTGCTGAGGGAGGAGATGTGAAAGGTTCTCCCAGACACAAACCTCAGCAGATCCACCGGGAAAGGCACCTTCCTCAGCATGCGGAACACGGACTACCTCCTTACCCCAGAAACCCTCTCCTTCCCCTCGATCAGGACAACCCACAACAGCTGGGAGTTACCCCAATTCCTCCGTTCTCCTGCTCCTAATATCTAACTCATCAGCAAATCCTGTGAGCTCCATCTTCAAAATGGACCCAGAATAGGTCTAACCACTCCATCCAAGGCCACCTGTCTGGTCCACAGTGCCTGAGTTCCTGGAAAAGCTTCGTCATTGACCTGCCTTGCCATCTTCAACCCTCTGTCATCTGTTCTCAACGCTGTAGCCACGATGGCCTAGTGAAACAGGGTCTCATGGGGTTATAGCCCTGGAATGGCTTTCTGTCGCCCTCTGTCACCTCCCTGAGGTCATGTCCTAAGCTGTCCCCTGTGGCCACAGGGCCTTCTTGCTGCTCCTGGACATATCTGGAATTCTCCTGCCCCAGAGCCTTTGCACATGCTTTCCCTTCTGTTTAGAATGCTCTTGATGTGTTCTCACTCGCCTTCTGAGAAGTCTGAATTGGAGTGACAGGGACAGAAGGTGAGGCTGTGTGTGTTGGGTGAGGCTGGTGGCCCAGAAAAAGGTTTTCTGCCAGCTCTCCACCTGTGCCTCACTTGTCCTCAGCCAGGAACTTGCACACAGCCCTCACCTGTCACAACTCTCACACAGGAGACCCACAGCCACCCCTGGAGCCCACCCTGCCCACACCCTGCTGCAGAATGCATTCAGCTCTCCTCTGGGACCCCTGTCAGCTTTACCCAGACCTGGAACTCCCCCGTCTCCTGCAAAGCTCCCGGATTCCCCCTCTTCTTGCAAAATCACACTGGCGCAAGGCTTTCATGAGAAAGCTATAATGCTAACTAATGAAAGGTTCACACCTACTTTCCCCTTCTGTTGCCTTTCTCTCCTTCTGTCCTACCTGTGCAAACTGTAACATATCAGTGGAACATGAACATGCTCTGAGATCTGAATCTTTCATTGCAGCTTTCTGAGGACTCCTTATGTGATAAGAAACTAGTGTATCTTACAACAGGGTGTTTTACAACTATCATCTATAGAACAGTACAGCCCAAATCACTACAATTTTACCTCACTCTTCATGAAGCAGAACACTTTTTCCTTTCTTCTTTTACTTAAATTCCAGTTAGTTCACATGCCATGGAATATTCGCTTCAGGGGTAGGATTTAGTGATTCCTCACCTGCATACAGTACCCAGTGCTCATCACAAGCGCCCTCCTTAATACCCCTCACCCATTTAACTCTTCCCCCCACGCCCCTGTCCTGCAGCAACACTCAGTTTGTTCTCCAAGGTTGAGTCTATTTCCTTGTTTGCCTCTCTCATCACCCCTCAACTCTGTTCATCTGTTTTCTTTCTGAAATTCCACAAGCGTGAGAGCATAGGATATTTGTCTTTCCTCACTAATTTTGCTTAGCTTAATACACTCTAGATCCATCCACATCCTTGCATGGACTTTGGGATTCTCTCCATAGTTTGGCTACTGTGGACATTGTTGCTATAAACATCATGGTGCATATACCCCCTTCGAATGTGCATTTTTGTATCTTTTGGGTAAGCACCTAGGAGAGCAATTGCTGGATCATGTGGTTGTTCAATGTTTAACTTTTTGAGGAACCCCCACACTGTTTCCCAGACTGTCTGC
Organism: Ursus americanus; assembly: GCF_024610735.1. Classification (NCBI taxonomy): domain Eukaryota; kingdom Metazoa; phylum Chordata; class Mammalia; order Carnivora; family Ursidae; genus Ursus; species Ursus americanus. The sequence goes on along the minus strand of NC_142160.1, from coordinate 30,749,252 downwards.
ACCACTCTGCATTCCCACCAACAGGATGGGAGGGTTCCCCTTTAAGCAGAACATTATCTGCTGGCAATTTCATAAGAGGAAACAAAACCTCTGCGAGGTGCACCCAGGGTCAGGCAAGCAGTTGCAGAATTCACCCCAAGGCTCCTGACGCCAAGCCCCTTGAAGCCACCAGCATGCCACTATCCAAAAGAATTCCCAGACTCTCCTTCTGACTCCACCACCAAAGAAACTACAGACAGAATATGGCACCTCAAAATATCGAGATAACAGTAAAACTAGAAAGTCAAGCTCAACTTTTAAACAGGAACAGGCCCATTTGGATAATTTTGAATTTTCCCTCCACCCTAATTTTAACTCTTCTGATGAATAAACTAATCAATGATGAAACATCACCTTTGTCAAATGACATCATCCAAGTCTGTATCAGATGAAAAAAAGCCATCTAACTCTAGATGCTGGCCACTCAACCATATCTTAGGCCCAATTGAATAAACATTGTTAGATGAAGGAACAAATTAGATGTTACAAACAGGCACAGAGTGAATCTCACCTTCCCTTTCTAATAAAAGAGGGTTCCTAGGAAACAGATAGTCAAAATACGTTTGTAAGCAATAAATGGACAGAGAAAGTGTGATCCCCTGCAAAGTTCTACCTGCAGGGAAACTAAGTAATTCTTGCACCAAACCCAGAATGCTGACAGCTACTTCAATTTTACTTTGTGGCTCAACTAGAGAAAAGAGAAAAGCCCAGGAGGTTTTGGGATAATGAGAGGTTTTACCTCCAGTCCTGACATAGATAGGACATTATGCCAAAATAGCTGTGTTTTCTCTGAACACTGGCGTCCTGGGACAAGCTGCCTCCCTGACTCAGATGCTGACGTTCAAAACCTCGGGTCTCATGGAGCCAGAGCAGAGAAGTGCTGTCAGCTGGGGAGAAGAAGGCACCTCTGACCTAAAGCCTGCACACCTGCTTCGGTTTCTGGACGAAGGGGCAACACATACTTGTTGTTTAGCAGTAATTATCTTCATTCTCAATAGACCAATGACCTTGCCTTTTCTGGAAAGCAGACTTACTCTTCTAAAGAAACCCTCAATTCGTCTATTCCCAATGCAACTAGAGTGGGGTCTGGTTTACGCCCGCCTCCAGGCCCCCACCTGGAGGATTTTCCTGCATGATTCTAACAGCCAATTACCACTAACTCGGGGGCACACGGGGCATAATGCTGAAGTTGGGGGATGGCTCTGGGGCTTGCTACTGCCACACCTGTGCCTGGGGGAACCAGGGCACACCCTGCTGAACTCGGGGTACTGCTCAAGATGCATCACCTGCACTGTGTCAGAGAACCGGGGGACACCCCACTGAAGGTGGGGATTCTGTGAGGTCCTTACCCGCACTCTTCCCGGGGAACAGGGGAAACCCTGAAATTCTGCAACCCATCCCACAAAAGCTCAGGTGAGTGGGCGCCCTGGAGTTCACGGGTATGGGGAATAAGGCCAGTTGAGGACATGGGGCGGAAGAGACTTTAAAGGGAAAAAGAAAACTCACCTGAGTCCCCACAATGAACCCTCTCCACGTGCCCTTCCAGAACCCTGCCTCCCACCTGGGGCGCACCCTACCCCCCGACCCCCACCCCGGGGCATGCTGCTCACTCACCAGCCCGGACCTCCGCAGGGCAACTCTCTCTCTCCCAGTGCCCCTTCTTCTGCCCCAGGTCTGCAACCCGCTGCAACTCTGGGACCGCCCACAGAGACGTAGCTCCACCCCCAAGCGGTGATTGGTCGGGGAGGGTGGTGCCCTAGCCCCTTGGATGCCGGGCAACCCGCCCTCAAGCCCCTGGAACCCTGAAAGTGCAGGGGGTCCAAGAGGCGCCTCCTCTACTCAACACCCAGCACAGGCATGGGTGGGGTCGTGGGCCGGGCTCCCCACACACACCTGGCCCCTTCCAGGGACCCCTCTAGCTGCAGACCACCCTCAGCGTCCTGCCCCTTCCCTTTCTGCACCAGCCCTCCCTGCTGGGGTGTGCCTGGTTCTGGGCAAGGTCAGTGGCTCTCAGACCCTCCAAGGCTTGGGCTTTAGGACATGCAATGATTTCATGCATTTTCAGTATGTACATGTCAGTATGACTTTAATCTTATGGGAGCCAAAGAGGTTCTTTATTTTTTCTTATCTTCATGTTGGCATTTTTGGTTATTGTTTTCTTCTCGAAACAGATGTACAACATGTGCTTGGGGCAGAAATAGGGCCCATGCTTTGAGGTTTTGCCCAGTCATTTTGAGCCGGGTAAAATGTTAAAGGATAGCTTCCCTGGGAGCCCAGGATCAGGGCCCACAGATGATATAAGATAAACATTACTTTTATCATTATAATTGCTCCTAAATGGAGGAATTTGAGACAAAAGCACCTTTCACAAGAGTACCAAGAAATCAAAATGATGCCCACAGAAGGCTACCTGCTCCATGGTCAGCACAGGTAACAGAAGTGTTCACAGTCTCTGGACTCCTGCCCTTCTCCTGCCCAAATCTCTGAAGCACACAGACCACTTAAAATCAGAATTGTAGAACTGCTAGACACCTTAGAGATGTCTGGCACCATTCCCTTGGACTACAGTATAAAACACAGTAGCTCATTGTCACAAACTAATTTCAACATGAAGTGCCCCCTGGATGCACTAAGTTCTTTCTCTGCAAATGTTGACTAATGTAAGTCACAGTCATACCAGTTAAACACTACGATGGCTGGGAAGTCATCGTCGGTAAGGGAATATTTTAGCCGTGTTTATAAGCATTGGCTCACTTTGTAGAAGAGGCTGAGCTGAGTGTTTTTAAATACTATCTCAGGTACAAGAGAGGAGTTAAGATGGCGGAGGAGTAGGGGACCCCTTTTTCACAGGTCCCCTGAGTCGAGCTGGATAGGTACCAGACCAGCCTAAACAACCACGGAATCAGCCTGAGACGCAGGATCTCTACAAATGAACATCTCCAGCGCTGAGTATTGAGGTACGAAGCGGGGAGCCGTGAAACCGGGCACAGATATCAGAAGATAAACGGAAGGGGGAGGGAGCCGCCGCGTTCGGGCGCCGGGAAGCGGCAGCCACCTGCGGGGGGGGGGGGGGGGGCGGGGGGACTCACAGAGGGCACCCGCGAGAGAGAGAGCGGACTGAGACCGGTGAGCCGGGAGCGCGCGCCACCAGGCATCTCACGGAACCCGGGAATCCCGTGTGCTCATGGGATCCAGACTGAGACCGGGAGCTCCCGGAGCGCATGCGGGGCAGCTGGCAGCTGGCAGGCCACCTGCACGGGGGAGCGGGCGGACTCACGGTCGGCACCCGCGAAACAGCAGACTGAGACCCTGAACCGGGTGCCCGCGCCACCAGGCTTCTCACGGAATTCCTGAATCCCGGTGTGCTCACGGGATCCAGACTGAGACCAGGAGCTTCTGGAGCGCGCGCAGGGCGGCTGGCGGTTGGCGGGCCACCTGCACGGGGGAGCGGGCGGACTCACGGTCGGCACCCACGAAACAGCAGACTGAGACCCTGAACCGGGTGCGCGCGCCACCAGGTTTCTCACGGAACTCCGGAATCCTGGTGTGCTCACGGGATCCAGACTGAGACCGGGAGATCCGGGAGCGCGCGGGGGGGGGGGGGGGGGCTGGCGGCTGGCAGCATTAGAAACACAAAGGACAGAGACGCGCCTGCCCTGGAAGTGAGGGCAGGGACGCCGGGTGTGGGGCGCACATCCCGGGACGCTACAGGGTTGAGCAGCACCAACAGTAACGGAGTTAAAGTGGCCAGAACATCGGTGGAGAATGGGCCGCAATCCCTCTGTTCTGTGACAATTCAGCCTCTGCTGCTCTGACTCTCAGAAGAGGCACAGCAGACCGCCAGAGAAAGCCGCCAGGGAACAAAAGCCTGGAAATACCGGCTCACAGCGTGCCCACCCCCATCCCCCCTCGCAGGGGACACGGAAACTCTACCCAAACAGGGTTGCCTGAGTATGGGCCTGGCAAAATACAAACCCTTAACAATAGAGAACAAACGGATGGTTACCAGAGAGGAGGAGGTGCATAGAGGGATGAGTGAAATAGATGAAGCGGATTAAGAGGACACTTTTCTGGATGACCACTGAGTAATATATAGAATTACTGAATCACTCTCTTGTACACCTGAAACGAATGTAACACTGTATGTTAGCTCTACTGGAATTAAAATAAATTTTTTAAAAAGATTTTTCTTTCAGGAACCTCTTTGAAAAAGCTTTTCCTCTGCAATGTGCATAAGCCCTACTTGGGAGGATTCACTCTACAATAATTATTCACTCTATGCCTCGAATTCAGATTTCACTGAGTTCTTACTGTGGATCCCAGCCCACGGGAGCCATGGTCCTTTTCTGTCCAGGCTCAGCACCTATGCCTTCAAGATTGGAAGTAGAGACACATGTCACTTCACAGTCCAGAAAGCTATTATTGTTTCTGTTTCAGTGTGAGAGAGTCACAGACTTTGGGACAGGTTTCAGAGCAGGTTTATTATGGATCCTGGATCTCTACTTCAATGTTCATTACCTGGATCCATTTGGCTAATAGGTTCCCTGTGGATGGACTTGCTTCCAAGCACATACATGGAAGATGCAAAGGTGAGTGGGCTTGGTGCGGGACAGGAAGAAGACCAAAATCAGACAAGGGTCCGACCCCTCCCCTGATCCAGGAACTGCTACAGGAGAGGGTATGGGAGGTAGAATCCATGCGAAACTCCAAGGTCACCAGCTGAACACAGGAGGCATAGGTCAAGGGATCTGGAGATGCAGGGGTTGAAGGCTGCTCTGAGCTACCTCTGGGAGGAAGGGAGGGAAGGAATGGGGAGACACTGCCTGCCCCTGGCCTATGCCAGCTGCCCACCGCTCCGACACGCATCCGTCTACACAGCTGACACACAGCCTGGGCTCAGGATGGGCTGGCTCGGGTCCCTCAATCCTCAGTGGGACAGCTGGCCCCAGGGCTCAGAGACAGGCTGAGGGAGATGAGAGGGAAAGCTGCCCCACCCAGGTCATCCCCTCCTTGAGCAGACAGCCCTTCAGAACTGCTAAAAAAAAAAAAAAAAACCCACTAACGGCGTTGAAAGACATGCCATGGATGAACTAAGGCATAGAGATATGTAAAATAACATCCACTTTTAAGTTCAGAGCTGTCATCTCAGGAAGTGGGGAGAGCTTCCCTGAAGAAGACTGAGGGGAGGGCAGGCCATGCTGAAAAGGGAGACATGGCTCTCCTGATTGGGGACCTGCAGCCCCCTTCCAGGGCAGGACATCATCCTCGCATCACACGAGATCCATGGAAGTGTTCCATCAGGGCCAGATGTTTGTCTCGAGAAGGCTACCCTGGCATCGGACTGCACAGGGCACCAGGGACGAGGGCCAGATGGAGGACGGACAATACCCCGGAGGCCATGGGGCAAGAGCAGAGGCACACGACCTTGAAGATGATGATGAAAAGCAGGAGGTGGCAGCATGGAGCCGGCCCGAAAGTGCCATGGGAGCAGTGCCCACAGCTACACTGACTGGGGGCCTTCTGTGCCAGGAGTGGCTGACTTCAGTGGGCTCCAGACTAGTCCTGACCACAAGTCTAGGAAGTGTGCACCACCCCCGGCCTCCTCTCCCCTTGCAGCTGCTAGGAATCACGGTCACAGACCCTGGTCAGCTTTCGTGGAAACCAAGCAGTGGCTCCCCCGCGTGCTGCACCTCTGGTGGTGGTCCAGTGCGACCGTCGTGCCTGGCCAGACACTGATGTCTACCTGTCTCCACACAAATCCACAGACAGGAGGGTGTCCCTGAATTCCACAGCACCTGATGAAACAGATCCACGGAACCCAACACCCGGTGGGTCACTCGGGACCTCACCTATGAGGTCATGGAGCTCACCATACCCTATTTCCGTCACTTCCCACAGAAAGCCTGGTTCTGATCCCCCACAATACCATACATCCTGGTTGCTGACCTAGGGTCATGCCATGAACCCACATGGCACCTTTCTTTTAGAGAAGCCTATGCCTACACCTCCTAGAAAATATTTCTAATGAAGTACAAGCCCATCAGGACTACGGTGTGAACGGTAGCACACAGCCTGCATGGTAGTAGTCAGTAATTCTAACAAGGGTTAACCCCACCCCCCGTCTCACAAAACCTTCCTCCGTCCCCACGGAACTCATGGTCTGCCCTCAGAAAACCCTCCAGGAAACAAACCTTTCATCTGAATGCTCTCTTCACCTTCTGCTACAAATCTTGTCCAACCACAATGATATGAAACTAGAAATCAGTCTCAAGAAAAAAATGGGACAGTCAAAAACAGGTGGAGATTGGGGGGCCTGGGTGGCTCAGTCATTAACGATCTGCCTTCAGCTCAGGTCGTGATCCCAGGAGCCTGGGATCTAGCCCCGAATCAGGCTCCTTGCTCAGTGGGAAGCCCGCTTCTCCCTCTCCCACCCCCCTGCTTGGGTTCCCTCTCTCGCTGTCTCACTCTCTGCCAGATACTTAAATAATCTTAAAAAAATATGTGGAGATTTAACAACATGCTACTGAACAACCAACAGTCAAAGAAGAAATCAAAAAAATTTTTAGAAATACCTTGACACTGATGAAAAAGACAACCTACAAAAACTTATGGGATGCAGCAAAAGTAGCTCTACGGGGGGGACGTTCATAGAAATTCAAGTCTTCATCAATCCATGAGAATGCTCTCCAATAAACAGCCTGATTTCTGTGGTAAAGAAGTAGAAAAAAAAAACAGCAAAAAAAGCCCCAAATTAGTAGAAATAAGGAAATAACAAAAAGGAATGCATAAATAAATCCAACAGAGACTAAAAAGACAAAAAAAAAAAAACACACACACAATGAAAATGAGAGCTGCCTTTTTTGGAAAGATAAACAAAACTGACAAACTTAGCTAGACTCACCAAGAAAGACAGAGGACTCGAATGCAATCAGGAAAGAAAGATAATGGATTCCTGTCTCATATCAAAATCAAAAGAACTCTTCAACCTTGGACACAACAACTTCTTGCAAGCCACGTCTCTAAAGGCAAAGGAAATAAAAGCAAAAATGAACTATTGGCACTTCATCAAGATAAAAAGTTTCTGCACGGCAAAGCAAACGATCAACAAAACAAAAAGGCAACCTATGGGATCGAAGAAGATATCTGCAAATGATATTACAGATAAAGGGCTGGTATCCAAGATCTATAAAGAACTCCTCAAACTCGACACCCAAAAAATGGGCAGAAGACACAAAGAGATACTTGTCCAGAGAAGACATACAAATGGCCAACAGACACATGAAAAAATGCTCCACATCACTTGCCATCAGGCAAATACAAATCAAAACTACAATGAGATACCACCTTACACCAGTTAGAATGGTTAAAATTAACAAGGCAGGGGGCACCTGGGTGGCACAGCGGTTAAGCGTCTGCCTTCGGCTCAGGGCGTGATCCCGGCATTATGGGATGGAGCCCCACATCAGGCTCCTCCGCTATGAGCCTGCTTCTTCCTCTCCCACTCCCCCTGCTTGTGTTCCCTCTCTCGCTGGCTGTCTCTATCTCTGTGGAATAAATAAATAAAATCTTGAGAAGAAATTAACAAGACAGGAAATAAAAAGAAGTCAGAGAGGATGTGGAGAAAGGGGAGCCCTCTAACACTACTCGTGAGAATTCAAGCTGGTACAGCCACTTTTGAAAACAATATGGAGATTCCTCAAGACGTTGAACACAGAGCTATCCTACGACCCACCAATTGCACTACTGGGTATTTACCCCATAGACACAGAGTAATGAAAAGAAGGGGCACCTGTATCCCAATGTTCATAGCAGCAATGTCCCTAATAGCCAAACTGTGGAAGGAGCCAAGATGTCCTTCAGCAGATGAATGGACAGAGAAGATGTGGTTCATCTATACAACGGAATATTACTCAGTCATCAGAAAGGATGAATACCCACCATTTGCACCAACGTGGATGGACCAGGAGGGGATTATGCTAAGTGAAATTAAGTCAAGCAGAGAAAGACAATTATCATATCGTTTCACTCCTATGTGGAATGGAAGGAATAGCATGGAGGACATTAGGAGAAGGAAGGGAAAAGTGAAGGTGGGGAATGAGAGGGGGAGATGAACCATGAGAGACTATTGACACTGGGAAACAAACTGAAGGTTGCAGAAAGGGAGGGGTAGGGGAATGGGTTATCCTGGTGATGGGTATTAAGGAGGGCACGTGTCATAATGAGCACTAGGTGTTATATGCAAACAATGAATCCTGGAACACTACATCAAAAACAAATGAAGTACTGTAGGGTGACTAACATCATTTTAAAAAAAGAGAAAGATATGAAATCCATACAGGAAAACTGTCACTATTTGCAAATGACATGAAATCCCAAAGGATTCCACCAAAAAAAAAAAAAAAAAACCTGTTAGAATAAACAAATTCAAGAAAGCTGCAGGACATAAAGTCAATATACAGAGACCTGTTGTCTTTATTTTTTTTCAGATTTTATTTATTTATTTGACAGGAAGAGAAAAAGCACGAGCCGGGGGAGTGTCAGAAAGACGGAGAAGCAGACCCTCGCTAAGCGGGGAGCCCAACACGGGGCTCGATCCCAGAACCCTGACCTGAGCAGAAGGCAGACGCTTCACCTATGGAGCCACCCAGATGACCCAACTTCTTGCATTTCTGTATACTGATGACACACTTTCGCAAAGGGAAATTAAAAAAGCAATGCCATTTACAATTGCATCAAAAAAAAATCTAGGAATAAAAGTAACCAACAATGAGAAAGACATAGTACACTCAACACATGGCAGAAAAGAAATGAAAAACATGTGTGTCGAGGGGGGGCAGAATGTATGGGTCAAAGATTTGGAAGGCAACACAAACAAATGGAAGCATACGCCATGCTCCTTAACTGGAAGAGTTAATTATGTGAACATGTCCATCGTACCCAAAGCAATCGACAGATGTGATGAAATCCCCATCTGAATTCCAGTGGCATTATTCGAGGAAATAGAAAACAGTCCTCAAACTTGTATGGAGTCACAAAAGACCCCAAATACCCAAAGCAACCTGGAGAAAGAAAGGTGCAGTCAACACACTCCTGGATTTCAAGCTAGATTACAAAGCTGTTGTCATCAAAACAGGATGGTACTGGCAGAAACACAGACACCAGGTCAGTGGAACAGAACAGAAAGCTCAGAAACTTACCCACACGTAGATGACCCTAACTTACGACACAGCAGCAGAAGATATGCCATGAGGGAAGGACTGTGTCTTCAGTGAGCGGTAACAGGCCAACTGGACACTAAATGCAGAAGAATATAACTGGGTCACTTTCTTACACCACACACAAAATTTTTAATGGATGAATGATTTGAACATAAGACCCGAATCCATAAACCTCCAAGAAGACACAGGTACTAAGTCTCTCGACATTGGTTTTGGCAAAGAGTCTTCAGATCGGACACCAAATGCAAAGGCAACAAAAGCAAAAACAAACAAGTGGAACAACATCAAACTGAAATCTTCCACACGGCAAAAGAAACCATCAAAAACTTAAAAGGCCACTGACCCAATAAGAAAAAAATATCTGCGAATCATATGTGTGAGAAGAGGCTAATATCCAAAATGCACACAACACTCATACGAATCAAAACAAAAAAAAAACTGTATAAAAAATGGGGTGAATATGTGAATAGATACTGTCCAAAGATGGCACACAGGTGCCAACAGACAGAAAAAGTTGTTCGACATCACTAATCATCGTCAGGGAAACATCAGTCAAACCCACAATCGGCTATCCCCTCACAACTGTTGGAACAGCAATTGTCCCAGAGACAGACACCAGGTGGGGTCAAGGGTGTGCAGACGAGGAGACACTGTGCGCTGTTGGTGGGAATGGAAATTGGTGCAGCCACTGCGACAAACGGTATGGAGGTTCCTGAAAAAATAAATACAACTACCACATGACCCAGTAATGGCTCTACTGAGTATTGATTTGGAGAACACAAAAATACTGCCTCAAAAAGACAGATGCACTCCCACGTTCACTGCAGCATTATTCACAATAACCAGACATGGAAACACAGACCTTGGGGGCCTTATGCCAAGTAACTCAGACACAGAAAGACAAATACCAGATGCTCTCATGTACATTCCACGTGGAATAAACAAATACTGAACGCATAGATACTGAGAGCAGATTGGTAGGTGCCAGATTCGGGGATGGGGTGGTAGAAACGGGTGACGGTGGTCCAAGTCTCAATGTTTGAGTGAGAAAATCCGACAGTCATGAAATGTTCTGTCCAGCATGGAGACTAAAACTAACCCCGCAGCATGGGGTATAGGTTTCCCTGCTCTTTGAAAGTACAGGGCTTCTGAGAAACCTTGCACAGCAGAAATGGTGTAAAGAAGGAATGACCATTCATTTACACGGAAAAATTGGACAGTGTGCTCAGACTCCAAGATTCCTTCTCTTTGGCTTTTCTTAGGCCTCAGGACACAAGTTTCTAACGGAGGCCCAGCATAAATGAAGATAAAGCACAGCAGAGGCTCACAGACACAATTCAAAGTGCTGGTGGCTGGATGCGGAGAGCGGTTCCCAGCGGAAGGAGCTGGTTGGGGTGCACGCCGCCTCTGTCGTGCTTCTCCCCAAAACAGATGCTGAACGCGATTCTCACTGTTCACCTTTTTTCATAAGAGGGAAATCCTCTTTAGGTCTCTTCCTCTCACTGAAGCTGGGTAATAACGTAGTTCTTTCAAGAAAGCCAAGCGTCTTACTGTGAACGTTTAAAAGCTGGGGGATACTTGTACTTGAGCATTGCTGAGGGAGGAGATGTGAAAGGTTCTCCCAGACACAAACCTCAGCAGATCCACCGGGAAAGGCACCTTCCTCAGCATGCGGAACACGGACTACCTCCTTACCCCAGAAACCCTCTCCTTCCCCTCGATCAGGACAACCCACAACAGCTGGGAGTTACCCCAATTCCTCCGTTCTCCTGCTCCTAATATCTAACTCATCAGCAAATCCTGTGAGCTCCATCTTCAAAATGGACCCAGAATAGGTCTAACCACTCCATCCAAGGCCACCTGTCTGGTCCACAGTGCCTGAGTTCCTGGAAAAGCTTCGTCATTGACCTGCCTTGCCATCTTCAACCCTCTGTCATCTGTTCTCAACGCTGTAGCCACGATGGCCTAGTGAAACAGGGTCTCATGGGGTTATAGCCCTGGAATGGCTTTCTGTCGCCCTCTGTCACCTCCCTGAGGTCATGTCCTAAGCTGTCCCCTGTGGCCACAGGGCCTTCTTGCTGCTCCTGGACATATCTGGAATTCTCCTGCCCCAGAGCCTTTGCACATGCTTTCCCTTCTGTTTAGAATGCTCTTGATGTGTTCTCACTCGCCTTCTGAGAAGTCTGAATTGGAGTGACAGGGACAGAAGGTGAGGCTGTGTGTGTTGGGTGAGGCTGGTGGCCCAGAAAAAGGTTTTCTGCCAGCTCTCCACCTGTGCCTCACTTGTCCTCAGCCAGGAACTTGCACACAGCCCTCACCTGTCACAACTCTCACACAGGAGACCCACAGCCACCCCTGGAGCCCACCCTGCCCACACCCTGCTGCAGAATGCATTCAGCTCTCCTCTGGGACCCCTGTCAGCTTTACCCAGACCTGGAACTCCCCCGTCTCCTGCAAAGCTCCCGGATTCCCCCTCTTCTTGCAAAATCACACTGGCGCAAGGCTTTCATGAGAAAGCTATAATGCTAACTAATGAAAGGTTCACACCTACTTTCCCCTTCTGTTGCCTTTCTCTCCTTCTGTCCTACCTGTGCAAACTGTAACATATCAGTGGAACATGAACATGCTCTGAGATCTGAATCTTTCATTGCAGCTTTCTGAGGACTCCTTATGTGATAAGAAACTAGTGTATCTTACAACAGGGTGTTTTACAACTATCATCTATAGAACAGTACAGCCCAAATCACTACAATTTTACCTCACTCTTCATGAAGCAGAACACTTTTTCCTTTCTTCTTTTACTTAAATTCCAGTTAGTTCACATGCCATGGAATATTCGCTTCAGGGGTAGGATTTAGTGATTCCTCACCTGCATACAGTACCCAGTGCTCATCACAAGCGCCCTCCTTAATACCCCTCACCCATTTAACTCTTCCCCCCACGCCCCTGTCCTGCAGCAACACTCAGTTTGTTCTCCAAGGTTGAGTCTATTTCCTTGTTTGCCTCTCTCATCACCCCTCAACTCTGTTCATCTGTTTTCTTTCTGAAATTCCACAAGCGTGAGAGCATAGGATATTTGTCTTTCCTCACTAATTTTGCTTAGCTTAATACACTCTAGATCCATCCACATCCTTGCATGGACTTTGGGATTCTCTCCATAGTTTGGCTACTGTGGACATTGTTGCTATAAACATCATGGTGCATATACCCCCTTCGAATGTGCATTTTTGTATCTTTTGGGTAAGCACCTAGGAGAGCAATTGCTGGATCATGTGGTTGTTCAATGTTTAACTTTTTGAGGAACCCCCACACTGTTTCCCAGACTGTCTGCACCACTCTGCATTCCCACCAACAGGATGGGAGGGTTCCCCTTTAAGCAGAACATTATCTGCTGGCAATTTCATAAGAGGAAACAAAACCTCTGCGAGGTGCACCCAGGGTCAGGCAAGCAGTTGCAGAATTCACCCCAAGGCTCCTGACGCCAAGCCCCTTGAAGCCACCAGCATGCCACTATCCAAAAGAATTCCCAGACTCTCCTTCTGACTCCACCACCAAAGAAACTACAGACAGAATATGGCACCTCAAAATATCGAGATAACAGTAAAACTAGAAAGTCAAGCTCAACTTTTAAACAGGAACAGGCCCATTTGGATAATTTTGAATTTTCCCTCCACCCTAATTTTAACTCTTCTGATGAATAAACTAATCAATGATGAAACATCACCTTTGTCAAATGACATCATCCAAGTCTGTATCAGATGAAAAAAAGCCATCTAACTCTAGATGCTGGCCACTCAACCATATCTTAGGCCCAATTGAATAAACATTGTTAGATGAAGGAACAAATTAGATGTTACAAACAGGCACAGAGTGAATCTCACCTTCCCTTTCTAATAAAAGAGGGTTCCTAGGAAACAGATAGTCAAAATACGTTTGTAAGCAATAAATGGACAGAGAAAGTGTGATCCCCTGCAAAGTTCTACCTGCAGGGAAACTAAGTAATTCTTGCACCAAACCCAGAATGCTGACAGCTACTTCAATTTTACTTTGTGGCTCAACTAGAGAAAAGAGAAAAGCCCAGGAGGTTTTGGGATAATGAGAGGTTTTACCTCCAGTCCTGACATAGATAGGACATTATGCCAAAATAGCTGTGTTTTCTCTGAACACTGGCGTCCTGGGACAAGCTGCCTCCCTGACTCAGATGCTGACGTTCAAAACCTCGGGTCTCATGGAGCCAGAGCAGAGAAGTGCTGTCAGCTGGGGAGAAGAAGGCACCTCTGACCTAAAGCCTGCACACCTGCTTCGGTTTCTGGACGAAGGGGCAACACATACTTGTTGTTTAGCAGTAATTATCTTCATTCTCAATAGACCAATGACCTTGCCTTTTCTGGAAAGCAGACTTACTCTTCTAAAGAAACCCTCAATTCGTCTATTCCCAATGCAACTAGAGTGGGGTCTGGTTTACGCCCGCCTCCAGGCCCCCACCTGGAGGATTTTCCTGCATGATTCTAACAGCCAATTACCACTAACTCGGGGGCACACGGGGCATAATGCTGAAGTTGGGGGATGGCTCTGGGGCTTGCTACTGCCACACCTGTGCCTGGGGGAACCAGGGCACACCCTGCTGAACTCGGGGTACTGCTCAAGATGCATCACCTGCACTGTGTCAGAGAACCGGGGGACACCCCACTGAAGGTGGGGATTCTGTGAGGTCCTTACCCGCACTCTTCCCGGGGAACAGGGGAAACCCTGAAATTCTGCAACCCATCCCACAAAAGCTCAGGTGAGTGGGCGCCCTGGAGTTCACGGGTATGGGGAATAAGGCCAGTTGAGGACATGGGGCGGAAGAGACTTTAAAGGGAAAAAGAAAACTCACCTGAGTCCCCACAATGAACCCTCTCCACGTGCCCTTCCAGAACCCTGCCTCCCACCTGGGGCGCACCCTACCCCCCGACCCCCACCCCGGGGCATGCTGCTCACTCACCAGCCCGGACCTCCGCAGGGCAACTCTCTCTCTCCCAGTGCCCCTTCTTCTGCCCCAGGTCTGCAACCCGCTGCAACTCTGGGACCGCCCACAGAGACGTAGCTCCACCCCCAAGCGGTGATTGGTCGGGGAGGGTGGTGCCCTAGCCCCTTGGATGCCGGGCAACCCGCCCTCAAGCCCCTGGAACCCTGAAAGTGCAGGGGGTCCAAGAGGCGCCTCCTCTACTCAACACCCAGCACAGGCATGGGTGGGGTCGTGGGCCGGGCTCCCCACACACACCTGGCCCCTTCCAGGGACCCCTCTAGCTGCAGACCACCCTCAGCGTCCTGCCCCTTCCCTTTCTGCACCAGCCCTCCCTGCTGGGGTGTGCCTGGTTCTGGGCAAGGTCAGTGGCTCTCAGACCCTCCAAGGCTTGGGCTTTAGGACATGCAATGATTTCATGCATTTTCAGTATGTACATGTCAGTATGACTTTAATCTTATGGGAGCCAAAGAGGTTCTTTATTTTTTCTTATCTTCATGTTGGCATTTTTGGTTATTGTTTTCTTCTCGAAACAGATGTACAACATGTGCTTGGGGCAGAAATAGGGCCCATGCTTTGAGGTTTTGCCCAGTCATTTTGAGCCGGGTAAAATGTTAAAGGATAGCTTCCCTGGGAGCCCAGGATCAGGGCCCACAGATGATATAAGATAAACATTACTTTTATCATTATAATTGCTCCTAAATGGAGGAATTTGAGACAAAAGCACCTTTCACAAGAGTACCAAGAAATCAAAATGATGCCCACAGAAGGCTACCTGCTCCATGGTCAGCACAGGTAACAGAAGTGTTCACAGTCTCTGGACTCCTGCCCTTCTCCTGCCCAAATCTCTGAAGCACACAGACCACTTAAAATCAGAATTGTAGAACTGCTAGACACCTTAGAGATGTCTGGCACCATTCCCTTGGACTACAGTATAAAACACAGTAGCTCATTGTCACAAACTAATTTCAACATGAAGTGCCCCCTGGATGCACTAAGTTCTTTCTCTGCAAATGTTGACTAATGTAAGTCACAGTCATACCAGTTAAACACTACGATGGCTGGGAAGTCATCGTCGGTAAGGGAATATTTTAGCCGTGTTTATAAGCATTGGCTCACTTTGTAGAAGAGGCTGAGCTGAGTGTTTTTAAATACTATCTCAGGTACAAGAGAGGAGTTAAGATGGCGGAGGAGTAGGGGACCCCTTTTTCACAGGTCCCCTGAGTCGAGCTGGATAGGTACCAGACCAGCCTAAACAACCACGGAATCAGCCTGAGACGCAGGAAGATACATCTGGATCTCTACAAATGAACATCTCCAGCGCTGAGTATTGAGGTACGAAGCGGGGAGCCGTGAAACCGGGCACAGATATCGGAAGATAAACGGAAGGGGGAGGGAGCCGCCGCGTTCGGGCGCCGGGAAGCGGCAGCCACCTGCACGGGGGGAGCGGGCGCACTCACAGAGGGCACCCGCGAGAGAGCGGACTGAGACCGGTGAGCCGGGAGCGCGCGCCACCAGGCATCTCGCGGAACCCGGGAATCCCGTGTGCTCACGGGATCCAGACTGAGACCTGGAGCTCCCGGAGCGCATGCGGGGCAGCTGGCAGCTGGCAGGCCACCTGCACGGGGGAGCGGGCGGACTCACGGTCGGCACCCGCGAAACAGCAGACTGAGACCCTGAACCGGGTGCCCGCGCCACCAGGCTTCTCACGGAATTCCTGAATCCCGGTGTGCTCACGGGATCCAGACTGAGACCAGGAGCTTCTGGAGCGCGCGCAGGGCGGCTGGCGGTTGGCGGGCCACCTGCACGGGGGAGCGGGCGGACTCACGGTCGGCACCCACGAAACAGCAGACTGAGACCCTGAACCGGGTGCGCGCGCCACCAGGCTTGTCACGGAACTCCGGAATCCTGGTGTGCTCACGGGATCCAGACTGAGACCGGGAGATCCGGGAGCGCGCGGGGGGGGGGGGGGGGGGCTGGCGGCTGGCAGCATTAGAAACACAAAGGACAGAGACGCGCCTGCCCTGGAAGGGAGGGCAGGGACGCCGGGTGTGGGGCGCACATCCCGGGACGCTACAGGGTTGAGCAGCACCAACAGTAACGGAGTTAAAGTGGCCAGAACATCGGTGGAGAATGGGCCGCAATCCCTCTGTTCTGTGACAATTCAGCCTCTGCTGCTCTGACTCTCAGAAGAGGCACAGCAGACCGCCAGAGAAAGCCGCCAGGGAACAAAAGCCTGGAAATACCGGCTCACAGCGTGCCCACCCCCATCCCCCCTCGCAGGGGACACGGAAACTCTACCCAAACAGGGTTGCCTGAGTATGGGCCTGGCAAAATACAAACCCTTAACAATAGAGAACAAACGGATGGTTACCAGAGAGGAGGAGGTGCATAGAGGGATGAGTGAAATAGATGAAGCGGATTAAGAGGACACTTTTCTGGATGACCACTGAGTAATATATAGAATTACTGAATCACTCTCTTGTACACCTGAAACGAATGTAACACTGTATGTTAGCTCTACTGGAATTAAAATAAATTTTTTAAAAAGATTTTTCTTTCAGGAACCTCTTTGAAAAAGCTTTTCCTCTGCAATGTGCATAAGCCCTACTTGGGAGGATTCACTCTACAATAATTATTCACTCTATGCCTCGAATTCAGATTTCACTGAGTTCTTACTGTGGATCCCAGCCCACGGGAGCCATGGTCCTTTTCTGTCCAGGCTCAGCACCTATGCCTTCAAGATTGGAAGTAGAGACACATGTCACTTCACAGTCCAGAAAGCTATTATTGTTTCTGTTTCAGTGTGAGAGAGTCACAGACTTTGGGACAGGTTTCAGAGCAGGTTTATTATGGATCCTGGATCTCTACTTCAATGTTCATTACCTGGATCCATTTGGCTAATAGGTTCCCTGTGGATGGACTTGCTTCCAAGCACATACATGGAAGATGCAAAGGTGAGTGGGCTTGGTGCGGGACAGGAAGAAGACCAAAATCAGACAAGGGTCCGACCCCTCCCCTGATCCAGGAACTGCTACAGGAGAGGGTATGGGAGGTAGAATCCATGCGAAACTCCAAGGTCACCAGCTGAACACAGGAGGCATAGGTCAAGGGATCTGGAGATGCAGGGGTTGAAGGCTGCTCTGAGCTACCTCTGGGAGGAAGGGAGGGAAGGAATGGGGAGACACTGCCTGCCCCTGGCCTATGCCAGCTGCCCACCGCTCCGACACGCATCCGTCTACACAGCTGACACACAGCCTGGGCTCAGGATGGGCTGGCTCGGGTCCCTCAATCCTCAGTGGGACAGCTGGCCCCAGGGCTCAGAGACAGGCTGAGGGAGATGAGAGGGAAAGCTGCCCCACCCAGGTCATCCCCTCCTTGAGCAGACAGCCCTTCAGAACTGCTAAAAAAAAAAAAAAAAAAACCCACTAACGGCGTTGAAAGACATGCCATGGATGAACTAAGGCATAGAGATATGTAAAATAACATCCACTTTTAAGTTCAGAGCTGTCATCTCAGGAAGTGGGGAGAGCTTCCCTGAAGAAGACTGAGGGGAGGGCAGGCCATGCTGAAAAGGGAGACATGGCTCTCCTGATTGGGGACCTGCAGCCCCCTTCCAGGGCAGGACATCATCCTCGCATCACACGAGATCCATGGAAGTGTTCCATCAGGGCCAGATGTTTGTCTCGAGAAGGCTACCCTGGCATCGGACTGCACAGGGCACCAGGGACGAGGGCCAGATGGAGGACGGACAATACCCCGGAGGCCATGGGGCAAGAGCAGAGGCACACGACCTTGAAGATGATGATGAAAAGCAGGAGGTGGCAGCATGGAGCCGGCCCGAAAGTGCCATGGGAGCAGTGCCCACAGCTACACTGACTGGGGGCCTTCTGTGCCAGGAGTGGCTGACTTCAGTGGGCTCCAGACTAGTCCTGACCACAAGTCTAGGAAGTGTGCACCACCCCCGGCCTCCTCTCCCCTTGCAGCTGCTAGGAATCACGGTCACAGACCCTGGTCAGCTTTCGTGGAAACCAAGCAGTGGCTCCCCCGCGTGCTGCACCTCTGGTGGTGGTCCAGTGCGACCGTCGTGCCTGGCCAGACACTGATGTCTACCTGTCTCCACACAAATCCACAGACAGGAGGGTGTCCCTGAATTCCACAGCACCTGATGAAACAGATCCACGGAACCCAACACCCGGTGGGTCACTCGGGACCTCACCTATGAGGTCATGGAGCTCACCATACCCTATTTCCGTCACTTCCCACAGAAAGCCTGGTTCTGATCCCCCACAATACCATACATCCTGGTTGCTGACCTAGGGTCATGCCATGAACCCACATGGCACCTTTCTTTTAGAGAAGCCTATGCCTACACCTCCTAGAAAATATTTCTAATGAAGTACAAGCCCATCAGGACTACGGTGTGAACGGTAGCACACAGCCTGCATGGTAGTAGTCAGTAATTCTAACAAGGGTTAACCCCACCCCCCGTCTCACAAAACCTTCCTCCGTCCCCACGGAACTCATGGTCTGCCCTCAGAAAACCCTCCAGGAAACAAACCTTTCATCTGAATGCTCTCTTCACCTTCTGCTACAAATCTTGTCCAACCACAATGACATGAAACTAGAAATCAGTCTCAAGAAAAAAATGGGACAGTCAAAAACAGGTGGAGATTGGGGGGCCTGGGTGGCTCAGTCATTAACGATCTGCCTTCAGCTCAGGTCGTGATCCCAGGAGCCTGGGATCTAGCCCCGAATCAGGCTCCTTGCTCAGTGGGAAGCCCGCTTCTCCCTCTCCCACCCCCCTGCTTGGGTTCCCTCTCTCGCTGTCTCACTCTCTGCCAGATACTTAAATAATCTTAAAAAAATATGTGGAGATTTAACAACATGCTACTGAACAACCAAGAGTCAAAGAAGAAATCAAAAAAAATTTTAGAAATACCTTGACACTGATGAAAAAGACAACCTACAAAAACTTATGGGATGCAGCAAAAGTAGCTCTACGGGGGGGACGTTCATAGAAATTCAAGTCTTCATCAATCCATGAGAATGCTCTCCAATAAACAGCCTGATTTCTGTGGTAAAGAAGTAGAAAAAAAAAAACAGCAAAAAAAGCCCCAAATTAGTAGAAATAAGGAAATAACAAAAAGGAATGCATAAATAAATCCAACAGAGACTAAAAAGACAAAAAAAAAAAAAAACACACACACACAATGAAATGAGAGCTGCCTTTTTTGGAAAGATAAACAAAACTGACAAACTTAGCTAGACTCACCAAGAAAGACAGAGGACTCGAATGCAATCAGGAAAGAGAGATAATGGATTCCTGTCTCATATCAAAATCAAAAGAACTCTTCAACCTTGGACACAACAACTTCTTGCAAGCCACGTCTCTAAAGGCAAAGGAAATAAAAGCAAAAATGAACTATTGGCACTTCATCAAGATAAAAAGTTTCTGCACGGCAAAGCAAACGATCAACAAAACAAAAAGGCAACCTATGGGATCGAAGAAGATATCTGCAAATGATATTACAGATAAAGGGCTGGTATCCAAGATCTATAAAGAACTCCTCAAACTCGACACCCAAAAAATGGGCAGAAGACACAAAGAGATACTTGTCCAGAGAAGACATACAAATGGCCAACAGACACATGAAAAAATGCTCCACATCACTTGCCATCAGGCAAATACAAATGTAAACTACAATGAGATACCACCTTACACCAGTTAGAATGGTTAAAATTAACAAGGCAGGGGGCACCTGGGTGGCACAGCGGTTAAGCGTCTGCCTTCGGCTCAGGGCGTGATCCCGGCATTATGGGATGGAGCCCCACATCAGGCTCCTCCGCTATGAGCCTGCTTCTTCCTCTCCCACTCCCCCTGCTTGTGTTCCCTCTCTCGCTGGCTGTCTCTATCTCTGTGGAATAAATACATAAAATCTTGAGAAGAAATTAACAAGACAGGAAATAAAAAAAAGTCAGAGAGGATGTGGAGAAAGGGGAGCCCTCTAACACTACTCGTGAGAATTCAAGCTGGTACAGCCACTTTTGAAAACAATATGGAGATTCCTCAAGACGTTGAACACAGAGCTATCCTACGACCCACCAATTGCACTACTGGGTATTTACCCCATAGACAAAGAGTAATGAAAAGAAGGGGCACCTGTATCCCAATGTTCATAGCAGCA
The DNA here is from genome assembly GCF_024610735.1 of Ursus americanus. NCBI lineage: Eukaryota > Metazoa > Chordata > Mammalia > Carnivora > Ursidae > Ursus > Ursus americanus. The sequence continues at coordinate 30,728,802 of NC_142160.1, read as the reverse complement.
ATGTCCCTAATAGCCAAACTGTGGAAGGAGCCAAGATGTCCTTCAGCAGATGAATGGACAGAGAAGATGTGGTTCATCTATACAACGGAATATTACTCAGTCATCAGAAAGGATGAATACCCACCATTTGCACCAACGTGGATGGACCAGGAGGGGATTATGCTAAGTGAAATTAAGTCAAGCAGAGAAAGACAATTATCATATCGTTTCACTCCTATGTGGAATGGAAGGAATAGCATGGAGGACATTAGGAGAAGGAAGGGAAAAGTGAAGGTGGGGAATGAGAGGGGGAGATGAACCATGAGAGACTATTGACACTGGGAAACAAACTGAAGGTTGCAGAAAGGGAGGGGTAGGGGAATGGGTTATCCTGGTGATGGGTATTAAGGAGGGCACGTGTCATAATGAGCACTAGGTGTTATATGCAAACAATGAATCCTGGAACACTACATCAAAAACAAATGAAGTACTGTAGGGTGACTAACATCATTTTAAAAAAAGAGAAAGATATGAAATCCATACAGGAAAACTGTCACTATTTGCAAATGACATGAAATCCCAAAGGATTCCACCAAAAAAAAAAAAAAAACCTGTTAGAATAAACAAATTCAAGAAAGCTGCAGGACATAAAGTCAATATACAGAGACCTGTTGTCTTTATTTTTTTTCAGATTTTATTTATTTATTTGACAGGAAGAGAAAAAGCACGAGCCGGGGGAGTGTCAGAAAGACGGAGAAGCAGACCCTCGCTAAGCGGGGAGCCCAACACGGGGCTCGATCCCAGAACCCTGACCTGAGCAGAAGGCAGACGCTTCACCTATGGAGCCACCCAGATGACCCAACTTCTTGCATTTCTGTATACTGATGACACACTTTCGCAAAGAGAAATTAAAAAAGCAATGCCATTTACAATTGCATCAAAAAAAAAAATCTAGGAATAAAAGTAACCAACAATGAGAAAGACATAGTACACTCAACACATGGCAGAAAAGAAATGAAAAACATGTGTGTCGAGGGGGGGCAGAATGTATGGGTCAAAGATTTGGAAGGCAACACAAACAAATGGAAGCATACGCCATGCTCCTTAACTGGAAGAGTTAATTATGTGAACATGTCCATCGTACCCAAAGCAATCGACAGATGTGATGAAATCCCCATCTGAATTCCAGTGGCATTATTCGAGGAAATAGAAAACAGTCCTCAAACTTGTATGGAGTCACAAAAGACCCCAAATACCCAAAGCAACCTGGAGAAAGAAAGGTGCAGTCAACACACTCCTGGATTTCAAGCTAGATTACAAAGCTGTTGTCATCAAAACAGGATGGTACTGGCAGAAACACAGACACCAGGTCAGTGGAACAGAACAGAAAGCTCAGAAACTTACCCACACGTAGATGACCCTAACTTACGACACAGCAGCAGAAGATATGCCATGAGGGAAGGACTGTGTCTTCAGTGAGCGGTAACAGGCCAACTGGACACTAAATGCAGAAGAATATAACTGGGTCACTTTCTTACACCACACACAAAATTTTTAATGGATGAATGATTTGAACATAAGACCCGAATCCATAAACCTCCAAGAAGACACAGGTACTAAGTCTCTCGACATTGGTTTTGGCAAAGAGTCTTCAGATCGGACACCAAATGCAAAGGCAACAAAAGCAAAAACAAACAAGTGGAACAACATCAAACTGAAATCTTCCACACGGCAAAAGAAACCATCAAAAACTTAAAAGGCCACTGACCCAATAAGAAAAAAATATCTGCGAATCATATGTGTGAGAAGAGGCTAATATCCAAAATGCACACAACACTCATACGAATCAAAACAAAAAAAAAAACTGTATAAAAAATGGGGTGAATATGTGAATAGATACTGTCCAAAGATGGCACACAGGTGCCAACAGACAGAAAAAGTTGTTCGACATCACTAATCATCGTCAGGGAAACATCAGTCAAACCCACAATCGGCTATCCCCTCACAACTGTTGGAACAGCAATTGTCCCAGAGACAGACACCAGGTGGGGTCAAGGGTGTGCAGACGAGGAGACACTGTGCGCTGTTGGTGGGAATGGAAATTGGTGCAGCCACTGCGACAAACGGTATGGAGGTTCCTGAAAAAATAAATACAACTACCACATGACCCAGTAATGGCTCTACTGAGTATTGATTTGGAGAACACAAAAATACTGCCTCAAAAAGACAGATGCACTCCCACGTTCACTGCAGCATTATTCACAATAACCAGACATGGAAACACAGACCTTGGGGGCCTTATGCCAAGTAACTCAGACACAGAAAGACAAATACCAGATGCTCTCATGTACATTCCACGTGGAATAAACAAATACTGAACGCATAGATACTGAGAGCAGATTGGTAGGTGCCAGATTCGGGGATGGGGTGGTAGAAACGGGTGACGGTGGTCCAAGTCTCAATGTTTGAGTGAGAAAATCCGACAGTCATGAAATGTTCTGTCCAGCATGGAGACTAAAACTAACCCCGCAGCATGGGGTATAGGTTTCCCTGCTCTTTGAAAGTACAGGGCTTCTGAGAAACCTTGCACAGCAGAAATGGTGTAAAGAAGGAATGACCATTCATTTACACGGAAAAATTGGACAGTGTGCTCAGACTCCAAGATTCCTTCTCTTTGGCTTTTCTTAGGCCTCAGGACACAAGTTTCTAACGGAGGCCCAGCATAAATGAAGATAAAGCACAGCAGAGGCTCACAGACACAATTCAAAGTGCTGGTGGCTGGATGCGGAGAGCGGTTCCCAGCGGAAGGAGCTGGTTGGGGTGCACGCCGCCTCTGTCGTGCTTCTCCCCAAAACAGATGCTGAACGCGATTCTCACTGTTCACCTTTTTTCATAAGAGGGAAATCCTCTTTAGGTCTCTTCCTCTCACTGAAGCTGGGTAATAACGTAGTTCTTTCAAGAAAGCCAAGCGTCTTACTGTGAACGTTTAAAAGCTGGGGGATACTTGTACTTGAGCATTGCTGAGGGAGGAGATGTGAAAGGTTCTCCCAGACACAAACCTCAGCAGATCCACCGGGAAAGGCACCTTCCTCAGCATGCGGAACACGGACTACCTCCTTACCCCAGAAACCCTCTCCTTCCCCTCGATCAGGACAACCCACAACAGCTGGGAGTTACCCCAATTCCTCCGTTCTCCTGCTCCTAATATCTAACTCATCAGCAAATCCTGTGAGCTCCATCTTCAAAATGGACCCAGAATAGGTCTAACCACTCCATCCAAGGCCACCTGTCTGGTCCACAGTGCCTGAGTTCCTGGAAAAGCTTCGTCATTGACCTGCCTTGCCATCTTCAACCCTCTGTCATCTGTTCTCAACGCTGTAGCCACGATGGCCTAGTGAAACAGGGTCTCATGGGGTTATAGCCCTGGAATGGCTTTCTGTCGCCCTCTGTCACCTCCCTGAGGTCATGTCCTAAGCTGTCCCCTGTGGCCACAGGGCCTTCTTGCTGCTCCTGGACATATCTGGAATTCTCCTGCCCCAGAGCCTTTGCACATGCTTTCCCTTCTGTTTAGAATGCTCTTGATGTGTTCTCACTCGCCTTCTGAGAAGTCTGAATTGGAGTGACAGGGACAGAAGGTGAGGCTGTGTGTGTTGGGTGAGGCTGGTGGCCCAGAAAAAGGTTTTCTGCCAGCTCTCCACCTGTGCCTCACTTGTCCTCAGCCAGGAACTTGCACACAGCCCTCACCTGTCACAACTCTCACACAGGAGACCCACAGCCACCCCTGGAGCCCACCCTGCCCACACCCTGCTGCAGAATGCATTCAGCTCTCCTCTGGGACCCCTGTCAGCTTTACCCAGACCTGGAACTCCCCCGTCTCCTGCAAAGCTCCCGGATTCCCCCTCTTCTTGCAAAATCACACTGGCGCAAGGCTTTCATGAGAAAGCTATAATGCTAACTAATGAAAGGTTCACACCTACTTTCCCCTTCTGTTGCCTTTCTCTCCTTCTGTCCTACCTGTGCAAACTGTAACATATCAGTGGAACATGAACATGCTCTGAGATCTGAATCTTTCATTGCAGCTTTCTGAGGACTCCTTATGTGATAAGAAACTAGTGTATCTTACAACAGGGTGTTTTACAACTATCATCTATAGAACAGTACAGCCCAAATCACTACAATTTTACCTCACTCTTCATGAAGCAGAACACTTTTTCCTTTCTTCTTTTACTTAAATTCCAGTTAGTTCACATGCCATGGAATATTCGCTTCAGGGGTAGGATTTAGTGATTCCTCACCTGCATACAGTACCCAGTGCTCATCACAAGCGCCCTCCTTAATACCCCTCACCCATTTAACTCTTCCCCCCACGCCCCTGTCCTGCAGCAACACTCAGTTTGTTCTCCAAGGTTGAGTCTATTTCCTTGTTTGCCTCTCTCATCACCCCTCAACTCTGTTCATCTGTTTTCTTTCTGAAATTCCACAAGCGTGAGAGCATAGGATATTTGTCTTTCCTCACTAATTTTGCTTAGCTTAATACACTCTAGATCCATCCACATCCTTGCATGGACTTTGGGATTCTCTCCATAGTTTGGCTACTGTGGACATTGTTGCTATAAACATCATGGTGCATATACCCCCTTCGAATGTGCATTTTTGTATCTTTTGGGTAAGCACCTAGGAGAGCAATTGCTGGATCATGTGGTTGTTCAATGTTTAACTTTTTGAGGAACCCCCACACTGTTTCCCAGACTGTCTGCACCACTCTGCATTCCCACCAACAGGATGGGAGGGTTCCCCTTTAAGCAGAACATTATCTGCTGGCAATTTCATAAGAGGAAACAAAACCTCTGCGAGGTGCACCCAGGGTCAGGCAAGCAGTTGCAGAATTCACCCCAAGGCTCCTGACGCCAAGCCCCTTGAAGCCACCAGCATGCCACTATCCAAAAGAATTCCCAGACTCTCCTTCTGACTCCACCACCAAAGAAACTACAGACAGAATATGGCACCTCAAAATATCGAGATAACAGTAAAACTAGAAAGTCAAGCTCAACTTTTAAACAGGAACAGGCCCATTTGGATAATTTTGAATTTTCCCTCCACCCTAATTTTAACTCTTCTGATGAATAAACTAATCAATGATGAAACATCACCTTTGTCAAATGACATCATCCAAGTCTGTATCAGATGAAAAAAAGCCATCTAACTCTAGATGCTGGCCACTCAACCATATCTTAGGCCCAATTGAATAAACATTGTTAGATGAAGGAACAAATTAGATGTTACAAACAGGCACAGAGTGAATCTCACCTTCCCTTTCTAATAAAAGAGGGTTCCTAGGAAACAGATAGTCAAAATACGTTTGTAAGCAATAAATGGACAGAGAAAGTGTGATCCCCTGCAAAGTTCTACCTGCAGGGAAACTAAGTAATTCTTGCACCAAACCCAGAATGCTGACAGCTACTTCAATTTTACTTTGTGGCTCAACTAGAGAAAAGAGAAAAGCCCAGGAGGTTTTGGGATAATGAGAGGTTTTACCTCCAGTCCTGACATAGATAGGACATTATGCCAAAATAGCTGTGTTTTCTCTGAACACTGGCGTCCTGGGACAAGCTGCCTCCCTGACTCAGATGCTGACGTTCAAAACCTCGGGTCTCATGGAGCCAGAGCAGAGAAGTGCTGTCAGCTGGGGAGAAGAAGGCACCTCTGACCTAAAGCCTGCACACCTGCTTCGGTTTCTGGACGAAGGGGCAACACATACTTGTTGTTTAGCAGTAATTATCTTCATTCTCAATAGACCAATGACCTTGCCTTTTCTGGAAAGCAGACTTACTCTTCTAAAGAAACCCTCAATTCGTCTATTCCCAATGCAACTAGAGTGGGGTCTGGTTTACGCCCGCCTCCAGGCCCCCACCTGGAGGATTTTCCTGCATGATTCTAACAGCCAATTACCACTAACTCGGGGGCACACGGGGCATAATGCTGAAGTTGGGGGATGGCTCTGGGGCTTGCTACTGCCACACCTGTGCCTGGGGGAACCAGGGCACACCCTGCTGAACTCGGGGTACTGCTCAAGATGCATCACCTGCACTGTGTCAGAGAACCGGGGGACACCCCACTGAAGGTGGGGATTCTGTGAGGTCCTTACCCGCACTCTTCCCGGGGAACAGGGGAAACCCTGAAATTCTGCAACCCATCCCACAAAAGCTCAGGTGAGTGGGCGCCCTGGAGTTCACGGGTATGGGGAATAAGGCCAGTTGAGGACATGGGGCGGAAGAGACTTTAAAGGGAAAAAGAAAACTCACCTGAGTCCCCACAATGAACCCTCTCCACGTGCCCTTCCAGAACCCTGCCTCCCACCTGGGGCGCACCCTACCCCCCGACCCCCACCCCGGGGCATGCTGCTCACTCACCAGCCCGGACCTCCGCAGGGCAACTCTCTCTCTCCCAGTGCCCCTTCTTCTGCCCCAGGTCTGCAACCCGCTGCAACTCTGGGACCGCCCACAGAGACGTAGCTCCACCCCCAAGCGGTGATTGGTCGGGGAGGGTGGTGCCCTAGCCCCTTGGATGCCGGGCAACCCGCCCTCAAGCCCCTGGAACCCTGAAAGTGCAGGGGGTCCAAGAGGCGCCTCCTCTACTCAACACCCAGCACAGGCATGGGTGGGGTCGTGGGCCGGGCTCCCCACACACACCTGGCCCCTTCCAGGGACCCCTCTAGCTGCAGACCACCCTCAGCGTCCTGCCCCTTCCCTTTCTGCACCAGCCCTCCCTGCTGGGGTGTGCCTGGTTCTGGGCAAGGTCAGTGGCTCTCAGACCCTCCAAGGCTTGGGCTTTAGGACATGCAATGATTTCATGCATTTTCAGTATGTACATGTCAGTATGACTTTAATCTTATGGGAGCCAAAGAGGTTCTTTATTTTTTCTTATCTTCATGTTGGCATTTTTGGTTATTGTTTTCTTCTCGAAACAGATGTACAACATGTGCTTGGGGCAGAAATAGGGCCCATGCTTTGAGGTTTTGCCCAGTCATTTTGAGCCGGGTAAAATGTTAAAGGATAGCTTCCCTGGGAGCCCAGGATCAGGGCCCACAGATGATATAAGATAAACATTACTTTTATCATTATAATTGCTCCTAAATGGAGGAATTTGAGACAAAAGCACCTTTCACAAGAGTACCAAGAAATCAAAATGATGCCCACAGAAGGCTACCTGCTCCATGGTCAGCACAGGTAACAGAAGTGTTCACAGTCTCTGGACTCCTGCCCTTCTCCTGCCCAAATCTCTGAAGCACACAGACCACTTAAAATCAGAATTGTAGAACTGCTAGACACCTTAGAGATGTCTGGCACCATTCCCTTGGACTACAGTATAAAACACAGTAGCTCATTGTCACAAACTAATTTCAACATGAAGTGCCCCCTGGATGCACTAAGTTCTTTCTCTGCAAATGTTGACTAATGTAAGTCACAGTCATACCAGTTAAACACTACGATGGCTGGGAAGTCATCGTCGGTAAGGGAATATTTTAGCCGTGTTTATAAGCATTGGCTCACTTTGTAGAAGAGGCTGAGCTGAGTGTTTTTAAATACTATCTCAGGTACAAGAGAGGAGTTAAGATGGCGGAGGAGTAGGGGACCCCTTTTTCACAGGTCCCCTGAGTCGAGCTGGATAGGTACCAGACCAGCCTAAACAACCACGGAATCAGCCTGAGACGCAGGATCTCTACAAATGAACATCTCCAGCGCTGAGTATTGAGGTACGAAGCGGGGAGCCGTGAAACCGGGCACAGATATCAGAAGATAAACGGAAGGGGGAGGGAGCCGCCGCGTTCGGGCGCCGGGAAGCGGCAGCCACCTGCGGGGGGGGGGGGGGCGGGGGGACTCACAGAGGGCACCCGCGAGAGAGAGAGCGGACTGAGACCGGTGAGCCGGGAGCGCGCGCCACCAGGCATCTCACGGAACCCGGGAATCCCGTGTGCTCATGGGATCCAGACTGAGACCGGGAGCTCCCGGAGCGCATGCGGGGCAGCTGGCAGCTGGCAGGCCACCTGCACGGGGGAGCGGGCGGACTCACGGTCGGCACCCGCGAAACAGCAGACTGAGACCCTGAACCGGGTGCCCGCGCCACCAGGCTTCTCACGGAATTCCTGAATCCCGGTGTGCTCACGGGATCCAGACTGAGACCAGGAGCTTCTGGAGCGCGCGCAGGGCGGCTGGCGGTTGGCGGGCCACCTGCACGGGGGAGCGGGCGGACTCACGGTCGGCACCCACGAAACAGCAGACTGAGACCCTGAACCGGGTGCGCGCGCCACCAGGTTTCTCACGGAACTCCGGAATCCTGGTGTGCTCACGGGATCCAGACTGAGACCGGGAGATCCGGGAGCGCGCGGGGGGGGGGGGGGGGGGGGCTGGCGGCTGGCAGCATTAGAAACACAAAGGACAGAGACGCGCCTGCCCTGGAAGTGAGGGCAGGGACGCCGGGTGTGGGGCGCACATCCCGGGACGCTACAGGGTTGAGCAGCACCAACAGTAACGGAGTTAAAGTGGCCAGAACATCGGTGGAGAATGGGCCGCAATCCCTCTGTTCTGTGACAATTCAGCCTCTGCTGCTCTGACTCTCAGAAGAGGCACAGCAGACCGCCAGAGAAAGCCGCCAGGGAACAAAAGCCTGGAAATACCGGCTCACAGCGTGCCCACCTCCATCCCCCCTCGCAGGGGACACGGAAACTCTACCCAAACAGGGTTGCCTGAGTATGGGCCTGGCAAAATACAAACCCTTAACAATAGAGAACAAACGGATGGTTACCAGAGAGGAGGAGGTGCATAGAGGGATGAGTGAAATAGATGAAGCGGATTAAGAGGACACTTTTCTGGATGACCACTGAGTAATATATAGAATTACTGAATCACTCTCTTGTACACCTGAAACGAATGTAACACTGTATGTTAGCTCTACTGGAATTAAAATAAATTTTTTAAAAAGATTTTTCTTTCAGGAACCTCTTTGAAAAAGCTTTTCCTCTGCAATGTGCATAAGCCCTACTTGGGAGGATTCACTCTACAATAATTATTCACTCTATGCCTCGAATTCAGATTTCACTGAGTTCTTACTGTGGATCCCAGCCCACGGGAGCCATGGTCCTTTTCTGTCCAGGCTCAGCACCTATGCCTTCAAGATTGGAAGTAGAGACACATGTCACTTCACAGTCCAGAAAGCTATTATTGTTTCTGTTTCAGTGTGAGAGAGTCACAGACTTTGGGACAGGTTTCAGAGCAGGTTTATTATGGATCCTGGATCTCTACTTCAATGTTCATTACCTGGATCCATTTGGCTAATAGGTTCCCTGTGGATGGACTTGCTTCCAAGCACATACATGGAAGATGCAAAGGTGAGTGGGCTTGGTGCGGGACAGGAAGAAGACCAAAATCAGACAAGGGTCCGACCCCTCCCCTGATCCAGGAACTGCTACAGGAGAGGGTATGGGAGGTAGAATCCATGCGAAACTCCAAGGTCACCAGCTGAACACAGGAGGCATAGGTCAAGGGATCTGGAGATGCAGGGGTTGAAGGCTGCTCTGAGCTACCTCTGGGAGGAAGGGAGGGAAGGAATGGGGAGACACTGCCTGCCCCTGGCCTATGCCAGCTGCCCACCGCTCCGACACGCATCCGTCTACACAGCTGACACACAGCCTGGGCTCAGGATGGGCTGGCTCGGGTCCCTCAATCCTCAGTGGGACAGCTGGCCCCAGGGCTCAGAGACAGGCTGAGGGAGATGAGAGGGAAAGCTGCCCCACCCAGGTCATCCCCTCCTTGAGCAGACAGCCCTTCAGAACTGCTAAAAAAAAAAAAAAAAAAAACCCACTAACGGCGTTGAAAGACATGCCATGGATGAACTAAGGCATAGAGATATGTAAAATAACATCCACTTTTAAGTTCAGAGCTGTCATCTCAGGAAGTGGGGAGAGCTTCCCTGAAGAAGACTGAGGGGAGGGCAGGCCATGCTGAAAAGGGAGACATGGCTCTCCTGATTGGGGACCTGCAGCCCCCTTCCAGGGCAGGACATCATCCTCGCATCACACGAGATCCATGGAAGTGTTCCATCAGGGCCAGATGTTTGTCTCGAGAAGGCTACCCTGGCATCGGACTGCACAGGGCACCAGGGACGAGGGCCAGATGGAGGACGGACAATACCCCGGAGGCCATGGGGCAAGAGCAGAGGCACACGACCTTGAAGATGATGATGAAAAGCAGGAGGTGGCAGCATGGAGCCGGCCCGAAAGTGCCATGGGAGCAGTGCCCACAGCTACACTGACTGGGGGCCTTCTGTGCCAGGAGTGGCTGACTTCAGTGGGCTCCAGACTAGTCCTGACCACAAGTCTAGGAAGTGTGCACCACCCCCGGCCTCCTCTCCCCTTGCAGCTGCTAGGAATCACGGTCACAGACCCTGGTCAGCTTTCGTGGAAACCAAGCAGTGGCTCCCCCGCGTGCTGCACCTCTGGTGGTGGTCCAGTGCGACCGTCGTGCCTGGCCAGACACTGATGTCTACCTGTCTCCACACAAATCCACAGACAGGAGGGTGTCCCTGAATTCCACAGCACCTGATGAAACAGATCCACGGAACCCAACACCCGGTGGGTCACTCGGGACCTCACCTATGAGGTCATGGAGCTCACCATACCCTATTTCCGTCACTTCCCACAGAAAGCCTGGTTCTGATCCCCCACAATACCATACATCCTGGTTGCTGACCTAGGGTCATGCCATGAACCCACATGGCACCTTTCTTTTAGAGAAGCCTATGCCTACACCTCCTAGAAAATATTTCTAATGAAGTACAAGCCCATCAGGACTACGGTGTGAACGGTAGCACACAGCCTGCATGGTAGTAGTCAGTAATTCTAACAAGGGTTAACCCCACCCCCCGTCTCACAAAACCTTCCTCCGTCCCCACGGAACTCATGGTCTGCCCTCAGAAAACCCTCCAGGAAACAAACCTTTCATCTGAATGCTCTCTTCACCTTCTGCTACAAATCTTGTCCAACCACAATGATATGAAACTAGAAATCAGTCTCAAGAAAAAAATGGGACAGTCAAAAACAGGTGGAGATTGGGGGGCCTGGGTGGCTCAGTCATTAACGATCTGCCTTCAGCTCAGGTCGTGATCCCAGGAGCCTGGGATCTAGCCCCGAATCAGGCTCCTTGCTCAGTGGGAAGCCCGCTTCTCCCTCTCCCACCCCCCTGCTTGGGTTCCCTCTCTCGCTGTCTCACTCTCTGCCAGATACTTAAATAATCTTAAAAAAATATGTGGAGATTTAACAACATGCTACTGAACAACCAACAGTCAAAGAAGAAATCAAAAAAATTTTTAGAAATACCTTGACACTGATGAAAAAGACAACCTACAAAAACTTATGGGATGCAGCAAAAGTAGCTCTACGGGGGGGACGTTCATAGAAATTCAAGTCTTCATCAATCCATGAGAATGCTCTCCAATAAACAGCCTGATTTCTGTGGTAAAGAAGTAGAAAAAAAAAAAACAGCAAACAAAGCCCCAAATTAGTAGAAATAAGGAAATAACAAAAAGGAATGCATAAATAAATCCAACAGAGACTAAAAAGACAAAAAAAAAACAAAACACACACACACACACAATGAAAATGAGAGCTGCCTTTTTTGGAAAGATAAACAAAACTGACAAACTTAGCTAGACTCACCAAGAAAGACAGAGGACTCAAATGCAATCAGGAAAGAGAGATAATGGATTCCTGTCTCATATCAAAATCAAAAGAACTCTTCAACCTTGGACACAACAACTTCTTGCAAGCCACGTCTCTAAAGGCAAAGGAAATAAAAGCAAAAATGAACTATTGGCACTTCATCAAGATAAAAAGTTTCTGCACGGCAAAGCAAACGATCAACAAAACAAAAAGGCAACCTATGGGATCGAAGAAGATATCTGCAAATGATATTACAGATAAAGGGCTGGTATCCAAGATCTATAAAGAACTCCTCAAACTCGACACCCAAAAAATGGGCAGAAGACACAAAGAGATACTTGTCCAGAGAAGACATACAAATGGCCAACAGACACATGAAAAAATGCTCCACATCACTTGCCATCAGGCAAATACAAATCAAAACTACAATGAGATACCACCTTACACCAGTTAGAATGGTTAAAATTAACAAGGCAGGGGGCACCTGGGTGGCACAGCGGTTAAGCGTCTGCCTTCGGCTCAGGGCGTGATCCCGGCATTATGGGATGGAGCCCCACATCAGGCTCCTCCGCTATGAGCCTGCTTCTTCCTCTCCCACTCCCCCTGCTTGTGTTCCCTCTCTCGCTGGCTGTCTCTATCTCTGTGGAATAAATACATAAAATCTTGAGAAGAAATTAACAAGACAGGAAATAAAAAAAAGTCAGAGAGGATGTGGAGAAAGGGGAGCCCTCTAACACTACTCGTGAGAATTCAAGCTGGTACAGCCACTTTTGAAAACAATATGGAGATTCCTCAAGACGTTGAACACAGAGCTATCCTACGACCCACCAATTGCACTACTGGGTATTTACCCCATAGACAAAGAGTAATGAAAAGAAGGGGCACCTGTATCCCAATGTTCATAGCAGCAATGTCCCTAATAGCCAAACTGTGGAAGGAGCCAAGATGTCCTTCAGCAGATGAATGGACAGAGAAGATGTGGTTCATCTATACAACGGAATATTACTCAGTCATCAGAAAGGATGAATACCCACCATTTGCACCAACGTGGATGGACCAGGAGGGGATTATGCTAAGTGAAATTAAGTCAAGCAGAGAAAGACAATTATCATATCGTTTCACTCCTATGTGGAATGGAAGGAATAGCATGGAGGACATTAGGAGAAGGAAGGGAAAAGTGAAGGTGGGGAATGAGAGGGGGAGATGAACCATGAGAGACTATTGACACTGGGAAACAAACTGAAGGTTGCAGAAAGGGAGGGGTAGGGGAATGGGTTATCCTGGTGATGGGTATTAAGGAGGGCACGTGTCATAATGAGCACTAGGTGTTATATGCAAACAATGAATCCTGGAACACTACATCAAAAACAAATGAAGTACTGTAGGGTGACTAACATCATTTTAAAAAAAGAGAAAGATATGAAATCCATACAGGAAAACTGTCACTATTTGCAAATGACATGAAATCCCAAAGGATTCCACCAAAAAAAAAAAAAAAAACCTGTTAGAATAAACAAATTCAAGAAAGCTGCAGGACATAAAGTCAATATACAGAGACCTGTTGTCTTTATTTTTTTTCAGATTTTATTTATTTATTTGACAGGAAGAGAAAAAGCACGAGCCGGGGGAGTGTCAGAAAGACGGAGAAGCAGACCCTCGCTAAGCGGGGAGCCCAACACGGGGCTCGATCCCAGAACCCTGACCTGAGCAGAAGGCAGACGCTTCACCTATGGAGCCACCCAGATGACCCAACTTCTTGCATTTCTGTATACTGATGACACACTTTCGCAAAGAGAAATTAAAAAAGCAATGCCATTTACAATTGCATCAAAAAAAAATCTAGGAATAAAAGTAACCAACAATGAGAAAGACATAGTACACTCAACACATGGCAGAAAAGAAATGAAAAACATGTGTGTCGAGGGGGGGCAGAATGTATGGGTCAAAGATTTGGAAGGCAACACAAACAAATGGAAGCATACGCCATGCTCCTTAACTGGAAGAGTTAATTATGTGAACATGTCCATCGTACCCAAAGCAATCGACAGATGTGATGAAATCCCCATCTGAATTCCAGTGGCATTATTCGAGGAAATAGAAAACAGTCCTCAAACTTGTATGGAGTCACAAAAGACCCCAAATACCCAAAGCAACCTGGAGAAAGAAAGGTGCAGTCAACACACTCCTGGATTTCAAGCTAGATTACAAAGCTGTTGTCATCAAAACAGGATGGTACTGGCAGAAACACAGACACCAGGTCAGTGGAACAGAACAGAAAGCTCAGAAACTTACCCACACGTAGATGACCCTAACTTACGACACAGCAGCAGAAGATATGCCATGAGGGAAGGACTGTGTCTTCAGTGAGCGGTAACAGGCCAACTGGACACTAAATGCAGAAGAATATAACTGGGTCACTTTCTTACACCACACACAAAATTTTTAATGGATGAATGATTTGAACATAAGACCCGAATCCATAAACCTCCAAGAAGACACAGGTACTAAGTCTCTCGACATTGGTTTTGGCAAAGAGTCTTCAGATCGGACACCAAATGCAAAGGCAACAAAAGCAAAAACAAACAAGTGGAACAACATCAAACTGAAATCTTCCACACGGCAAAAGAAACCATCAAAAACTTAAAAGGCCACTGACCCAATAAGAAAAAAATATCTGCGAATCATATGTGTGAGAAGAGGCTAATATCCAAAATGCACACAACACTCATACGAATCAAAACAAAAAAAAAAACTGTATAAAAAATGGGGTGAATATGTGAATAGATACTGTCCAAAGATGGCACACAGGTGCCAACAGACAGAAAAAGTTGTTCGACATCACTAATCATCGTCAGGGAAACATCAGTCAAACCCACAATCGGCTATCCCCTCACAACTGTTGGAACAGCAATTGTCCCAGAGACAGACACCAGGTGGGGTCAAGGGTGTGCAGACGAGGAGACACTGTGCGCTGTTGGTGGGAATGGAAATTGGTGCAGCCACTGCGACAAACGGTATGGAGGTTCCTGAAAAAATAAATACAACTACCACATGACCCAGTAATGGCTCTACTGAGTATTGATTTGGAGAACACAAAAATACTGCCTCAAAAAGACAGATGCACTCCCACGTTCACTGCAGCATTATTCACAATAACCAGACATGGAAACACAGACCTTGGGGGCCTTATGCCAAGTAACTCAGACACAGAAAGACAAATACCAGATGCTCTCATGTACATTCCACGTGGAATAAACAAATACTGAACGCATAGATACTGAGAGCAGATTGGTAGGTGCCAGATTCGGGGATGGGGTGGTAGAAACGGGTGACGGTGGTCCAAGTCTCAATGTTTGAGTGAGAAAATCCGACAGTCATGAAATGTTCTGTCCAGCATGGAGACTAAAACTAACCCCGCAGCATGGGGTATAGGTTTCCCTGCTCTTTGAAAGTACAGGGCTTCTGAGAAACCTTGCACAGCAGAAATGGTGTAAAGAAGGAATGAC
Organism: Ursus americanus; assembly: GCF_024610735.1. NCBI lineage: Eukaryota > Metazoa > Chordata > Mammalia > Carnivora > Ursidae > Ursus > Ursus americanus. The sequence goes on along the minus strand of NC_142160.1, from coordinate 30,713,604 downwards.
CATTCATTTACACGGAAAAATTGGACAGTGTGCTCAGACTCCAAGATTCCTTCTCTTTGGCTTTTCTTAGGCCTCAGGACACAAGTTTCTAACGGAGGCCCAGCATAAATGAAGATAAAGCACAGCAGAGGCTCACAGACACAATTCAAAGTGCTGGTGGCTGGATGCGGAGAGCGGTTCCCAGCGGAAGGAGCTGGTTGGGGTGCACGCCGCCTCTGTCGTGCTTCTCCCCAAAACAGATGCTGAACGCGATTCTCACTGTTCACCTTTTTTCATAAGAGGGAAATCCTCTTTAGGTCTCTTCCTCTCACTGAAGCTGGGTAATAACGTAGTTCTTTCAAGAAAGCCAAGCGTCTTACTGTGAACGTTTAAAAGCTGGGGGATACTTGTACTTGAGCATTGCTGAGGGAGGAGATGTGAAAGGTTCTCCCAGACACAAACCTCAGCAGATCCACCGGGAAAGGCACCTTCCTCAGCATGCGGAACACGGACTACCTCCTTACCCCAGAAACCCTCTCCTTCCCCTCGATCAGGACAACCCACAACAGCTGGGAGTTACCCCAATTCCTCCGTTCTCCTGCTCCTAATATCTAACTCATCAGCAAATCCTGTGAGCTCCATCTTCAAAATGGACCCAGAATAGGTCTAACCACTCCATCCAAGGCCACCTGTCTGGTCCACAGTGCCTGAGTTCCTGGAAAAGCTTCGTCATTGACCTGCCTTGCCATCTTCAACCCTCTGTCATCTGTTCTCAACGCTGTAGCCACGATGGCCTAGTGAAACAGGGTCTCATGGGGTTATAGCCCTGGAATGGCTTTCTGTCGCCCTCTGTCACCTCCCTGAGGTCATGTCCTAAGCTGTCCCCTGTGGCCACAGGGCCTTCTTGCTGCTCCTGGACATATCTGGAATTCTCCTGCCCCAGAGCCTTTGCACATGCTTTCCCTTCTGTTTAGAATGCTCTTGATGTGTTCTCACTCGCCTTCTGAGAAGTCTGAATTGGAGTGACAGGGACAGAAGGTGAGGCTGTGTGTGTTGGGTGAGGCTGGTGGCCCAGAAAAAGGTTTTCTGCCAGCTCTCCACCTGTGCCTCACTTGTCCTCAGCCAGGAACTTGCACACAGCCCTCACCTGTCACAACTCTCACACAGGAGACCCACAGCCACCCCTGGAGCCCACCCTGCCCACACCCTGCTGCAGAATGCATTCAGCTCTCCTCTGGGACCCCTGTCAGCTTTACCCAGACCTGGAACTCCCCCGTCTCCTGCAAAGCTCCCGGATTCCCCCTCTTCTTGCAAAATCACACTGGCGCAAGGCTTTCATGAGAAAGCTATAATGCTAACTAATGAAAGGTTCACACCTACTTTCCCCTTCTGTTGCCTTTCTCTCCTTCTGTCCTACCTGTGCAAACTGTAACATATCAGTGGAACATGAACATGCTCTGAGATCTGAATCTTTCATTGCAGCTTTCTGAGGACTCCTTATGTGATAAGAAACTAGTGTATCTTACAACAGGGTGTTTTACAACTATCATCTATAGAACAGTACAGCCCAAATCACTACAATTTTACCTCACTCTTCATGAAGCAGAACACTTTTTCCTTTCTTCTTTTACTTAAATTCCAGTTAGTTCACATGCCATGGAATATTCGCTTCAGGGGTAGGATTTAGTGATTCCTCACCTGCATACAGTACCCAGTGCTCATCACAAGCGCCCTCCTTAATACCCCTCACCCATTTAACTCTTCCCCCCACGCCCCTGTCCTGCAGCAACACTCAGTTTGTTCTCCAAGGTTGAGTCTATTTCCTTGTTTGCCTCTCTCATCACCCCTCAACTCTGTTCATCTGTTTTCTTTCTGAAATTCCACAAGCGTGAGAGCATAGGATATTTGTCTTTCCTCACTAATTTTGCTTAGCTTAATACACTCTAGATCCATCCACATCCTTGCATGGACTTTGGGATTCTCTCCATAGTTTGGCTACTGTGGACATTGTTGCTATAAACATCATGGTGCATATACCCCCTTCGAATGTGCATTTTTGTATCTTTTGGGTAAGCACCTAGGAGAGCAATTGCTGGATCATGTGGTTGTTCAATGTTTAACTTTTTGAGGAACCCCCACACTGTTTCCCAGACTGTCTGCACCACTCTGCATTCCCACCAACAGGATGGGAGGGTTCCCCTTTAAGCAGAACATTATCTGCTGGCAATTTCATAAGAGGAAACAAAACCTCTGCGAGGTGCACCCAGGGTCAGGCAAGCAGTTGCAGAATTCACCCCAAGGCTCCTGACGCCAAGCCCCTTGAAGCCACCAGCATGCCACTATCCAAAAGAATTCCCAGACTCTCCTTCTGACTCCACCACCAAAGAAACTACAGACAGAATATGGCACCTCAAAATATCGAGATAACAGTAAAACTAGAAAGTCAAGCTCAACTTTTAAACAGGAACAGGCCCATTTGGATAATTTTGAATTTTCCCTCCACCCTAATTTTAACTCTTCTGATGAATAAACTAATCAATGATGAAACATCACCTTTGTCAAATGACATCATCCAAGTCTGTATCAGATGAAAAAAAGCCATCTAACTCTAGATGCTGGCCACTCAACCATATCTTAGGCCCAATTGAATAAACATTGTTAGATGAAGGAACAAATTAGATGTTACAAACAGGCACAGAGTGAATCTCACCTTCCCTTTCTAATAAAAGAGGGTTCCTAGGAAACAGATAGTCAAAATACATTTGTAAGCAATAAATGGACAGAGAAAGTGTGATCCCCTGCAAAGTTCTACCTGCAGGGAAACTAAGTAATTCTTGCACCAAACCCAGAATGCTGACAGCTACTTCAATTTTACTTTGTGGCTCAACTAGAGAAAAGAGAAAAGCCCAGGAGGTTTTGGGATAATGAGAGGTTTTACCTCCAGTCCTGACATAGATAGGACATTATGCCAAAATAGCTGTGTTTTCTCTGAACACTGGCGTCCTGGGACAAGCTGCCTCCCTGACTCAGATGCTGACGTTCAAAACCTCGGGTCTCATGGAGCCAGAGCAGAGAAGTGCTGTCAGCTGGGGAGAAGAAGGCACCTCTGACCTAAAGCCTGCACACCTGCTTCGGTTTCTGGACGAAGGGGCAACACATACTTGTTGTTTAGCAGTAATTATCTTCATTCTCAATAGACCAATGACCTTGCCTTTTCTGGAAAGCAGACTTACTCTTCTAAAGAAACCCTCAATTCGTCTATTCCCAATGCAACTAGAGTGGGGTCTGGTTTACGCCCGCCTCCAGGCCCCCACCTGGAGGATTTTCCTGCATGATTCTAACAGCCAATTACCACTAACTCGGGGGCACACGGGGCATAATGCTGAAGTTGGGGGATGGCTCTGGGGCTTGCTACTGCCACACCTGTGCCTGGGGGAACCAGGGCACACCCTGCTGAACTCGGGGTACTGCTCAAGATGCATCACCTGCACTGTGTCAGAGAACCGGGGGACACCCCACTGAAGGTGGGGATTCTGTGAGGTCCTTACCCGCACTCTTCCCGGGGAACAGGGGAAACCCTGAAATTCTGCAACCCATCCCACAAAAGCTCAGGTGAGTGGGCGCCCTGGAGTTCACGGGTATGGGGAATAAGGCCAGTTGAGGACATGGGGCGGAAGAGACTTTAAAGGGAAAAAGAAAACTCACCTGAGTCCCCACAATGAACCCTCTCCACGTGCCCTTCCAGAACCCTGCCTCCCACCTGGGGCGCACCCTACCCCCCGACCCCCACCCCGGGGCATGCTGCTCACTCACCAGCCCGGACCTCCGCAGGGCAACTCTCTCTCTCCCAGTGCCCCTTCTTCTGCCCCAGGTCTGCAACCCGCTGCAACTCTGGGACCGCCCACAGAGACGTAGCTCCACCCCCAAGCGGTGATTGGTCGGGGAGGGTGGTGCCCTAGCCCCTTGGATGCCGGGCAACCCGCCCTCAAGCCCCTGGAACCCTGAAAGTGCAGGGGGTCCAAGAGGCGCCTCCTCTACTCAACACCCAGCACAGGCATGGGTGGGGTCGTGGGCCGGGCTCCCCACACACACCTGGCCCCTTCCAGGGACCCCTCTAGCTGCAGACCACCCTCAGCGTCCTGCCCCTTCCCTTTCTGCACCAGCCCTCCCTGCTGGGGTGTGCCTGGTTCTGGGCAAGGTCAGTGGCTCTCAGACCCTCCAAGGCTTGGGCTTTAGGACATGCAATGATTTCATGCATTTTCAGTATGTACATGTCAGTATGACTTTAATCTTATGGGAGCCAAAGAGGTTCTTTATTTTTTCTTATCTTCATGTTGGCATTTTTGGTTATTGTTTTCTTCTCGAAACAGATGTACAACATGTGCTTGGGGCAGAAATAGGGCCCATGCTTTGAGGTTTTGCCCAGTCATTTTGAGCCGGGTAAAATGTTAAAGGATAGCTTCCCTGGGAGCCCAGGATCAGGGCCCACAGATGATATAAGATAAACATTACTTTTATCATTATAATTGCTCCTAAATGGAGGAATTTGAGACAAAAGCACCTTTCACAAGAGTACCAAGAAATCAAAATGATGCCCACAGAAGGCTACCTGCTCCATGGTCAGCACAGGTAACAGAAGTGTTCACAGTCTCTGGACTCCTGCCCTTCTCCTGCCCAAATCTCTGAAGCACACAGACCACTTAAAATCAGAATTGTAGAACTGCTAGACACCTTAGAGATGTCTGGCACCATTCCCTTGGACTACAGTATAAAACACAGTAGCTCATTGTCACAAACTAATTTCAACATGAAGTGCCCCCTGGATGCACTAAGTTCTTTCTCTGCAAATGTTGACTAATGTAAGTCACAGTCATACCAGTTAAACACTACGATGGCTGGGAAGTCATCGTCGGTAAGGGAATATTTTAGCCGTGTTTATAAGCATTGGCTCACTTTGTAGAAGAGGCTGAGCTGAGTGTTTTTAAATACTATCTCAGGTACAAGAGAGGAGTTAAGATGGCGGAGGAGTAGGGGACCCCTTTTTCACAGGTCCCCTGAGTCGAGCTGGATAGGTACCAGACCAGCCTAAACAACCACGGAATCAGCCTGAGACGCAGGAAGATACATCTGGATCTCTACAAATGAACATCTCCAGCGCTGAGTATTGAGGTACGAAGCGGGGAGCCATGAAACCGGGCACAGATATCAGAAGATAAACGGAAGGGGGAGGGAGCCGCCGCGTTCGGGCGCCGGGAAGCGGCAGCCACCTGCAGGGGGGGGGGGGGGAGCGGGCGGACTCACAGAGGGCACCCGCGAGAGAGCGGACTGAGACCGGTGAGCCGGGAGCGCGCGCCACCAGGCATCTCGCGGAACCCGGGAATCCCGTGTGCTCACGGGATCCAGACTGAGACCTGGAGCTCCCGGAGCGCATGCGGGGCAGCTGGCAGCTGGCAGGCCACCTGCACGGGGGAGCGGGCGGACTCACGGTCGGCACCCGCGAAACAGCAGACTGAGACCCTGAACCGGGTGCCCGCGCCACCAGGCTTCTCACGGAATTCCTGAATCCCGGTGTGCTCACGGGATCCAGACTGAGACCAGGAGCTTCTGGAGCGCGCGCAGGGCGGCTGGCGGTTGGCGGGCCACCTGCACGGGGGAGCGGGCGGACTCACGGTCGGCACCCACGAAACAGCAGACTGAGACCCTGAACCGGGTGCGCGCGCCACCAGGTTTCTCACGGAACTCCGGAATCCTGGTGTGCTCACGGGATCCAGACTGAGACCGGGAGATCCGGGAGCGCGCGGGGGGGGGGGGGGCGGCTGGCGGCTGGCAGCATTAGAAACACAAAGGACAGAGACGCGCCTGCCCTGGAAGTGAGGGCAGGGACGCCGGGTGTGGGGCGCACATCCCGGGACGCTACAGGGTTGAGCAGCACCAACAGTAACGGAGTTAAAGTGGCCAGAACATCGGTGGAGAATGGGCCGCAATCCCTCTGTTCTGTGACAATTCAGCCTCTGCTGCTCTGACTCTCAGAAGAGGCACAGCAGACCGCCAGAGAAAGCCGCCAGGGAACAAAAGCCTGGAAATACCGGCTCACAGCGTGCCCACCCCCATCCCCCCTCGCAGGGGACACGGAAACTCTACCCAAACAGGGTTGCCTGAGTATGGGCCTGGCAAAATACAAACCCTTAACAATAGAGAACAAACGGATGGTTACCAGAGAGGAGGAGGTGCATAGAGGGATGAGTGAAATAGATGAAGCGGATTAAGAGGACACTTTTCTGGATGACCACTGAGTAATATATAGAATTACTGAATCACTCTCTTGTACACCTGAAACGAATGTAACACTGTATGTTAGCTCTACTGGAATTAAAATAAATTTTTTAAAAAGATTTTTCTTTCAGGAACCTCTTTGAAAAAGCTTTTCCTCTGCAATGTGCATAAGCCCTACTTGGGAGGATTCACTCTACAATAATTATTCACTCTATGCCTCGAATTCAGATTTCACTGAGTTCTTACTGTGGATCCCAGCCCACGGGAGCCATGGTCCTTTTCTGTCCAGGCTCAGCACCTATGCCTTCAAGATTGGAAGTAGAGACACATGTCACTTCACAGTCCAGAAAGCTATTATTGTTTCTGTTTCAGTGTGAGAGAGTCACAGACTTTGGGACAGGTTTCAGAGCAGGTTTATTATGGATCCTGGATCTCTACTTCAATGTTCATTACCTGGATCCATTTGGCTAATAGGTTCCCTGTGGATGGACTTGCTTCCAAGCACATACATGGAAGATGCAAAGGTGAGTGGGCTTGGTGCGGGACAGGAAGAAGACCAAAATCAGACAAGGGTCCGACCCCTCCCCTGATCCAGGAACTGCTACAGGAGAGGGTATGGGAGGTAGAATCCATGCGAAACTCCAAGGTCACCAGCTGAACACAGGAGGCATAGGTCAAGGGATCTGGAGATGCAGGGGTTGAAGGCTGCTCTGAGCTACCTCTGGGAGGAAGGGAGGGAAGGAATGGGGAGACACTGCCTGCCCCTGGCCTATGCCAGCTGCCCACCGCTCCGACACGCATCCGTCTACACAGCTGACACACAGCCTGGGCTCAGGATGGGCTGGCTCGGGTCCCTCAATCCTCAGTGGGACAGCTGGCCCCAGGGCTCAGAGACAGGCTGAGGGAGATGAGAGGGAAAGCTGCCCCACCCAGGTCATCCCCTCCTTGAGCAGACAGCCCTTCAGAACTGCTAAAAAAAAAAAAAAAAAAAAAAAAAAAAAAAAACCACTAACGGCGTTGAAAGACATGCCATGGATGAACTAAGGCATAGAGATATGTAAAATAACATCCACTTTTAAGTTCAGAGCTGTCATCTCAGGAAGTGGGGAGAGCTTCCCTGAAGAAGACTGAGGGGAGGGCAGGCCATGCTGAAAAGGGAGACATGGCTCTCCTGATTGGGGACCTGCAGCCCCCTTCCAGGGCAGGACATCATCCTCGCATCACACGAGATCCATGGAAGTGTTCCATCAGGGCCAGATGTTTGTCTCGAGAAGGCTACCCTGGCATCGGACTGCACAGGGCACCAGGGACGAGGGCCAGATGGAGGACGGACAATACCCCGGAGGCCATGGGGCAAGAGCAGAGGCACACGACCTTGAAGATGATGATGAAAAGCAGGAGGTGGCAGCATGGAGCCGGCCCGAAAGTGCCATGGGAGCAGTGCCCACAGCTACACTGACTGGGGGCCTTCTGTGCCAGGAGTGGCTGACTTCAGTGGGCTCCAGACTAGTCCTGACCACAAGTCTAGGAAGTGTGCACCACCCCCGGCCTCCTCTCCCCTTGCAGCTGCTAGGAATCACGGTCACAGACCCTGGTCAGCTTTCGTGGAAACCAAGCAGTGGCTCCCCCGCGTGCTGCACCTCTGGTGGTGGTCCAGTGCGACCGTCGTGCCTGGCCAGACACTGATGTCTACCTGTCTCCACACAAATCCACAGACAGGAGGGTGTCCCTGAATTCCACAGCACCTGATGAAACAGATCCACGGAACCCAACACCCGGTGGGTCACTCGGGACCTCACCTATGAGGTCATGGAGCTCACCATACCCTATTTCCGTCACTTCCCACAGAAAGCCTGGTTCTGATCCCCCACAATACCATACATCCTGGTTGCTGACCTAGGGTCATGCCATGAACCCACATGGCACCTTTCTTTTAGAGAAGCCTATGCCTACACCTCCTAGAAAATATTTCTAATGAAGTACAAGCCCATCAGGACTACGGTGTGAACGGTAGCACACAGCCTGCATGGTAGTAGTCAGTAATTCTAACAAGGGTTAACCCCACCCCCCGTCTCACAAAACCTTCCTCCGTCCCCACGGAACTCATGGTCTGCCCTCAGAAAACCCTCCAGGAAACAAACCTTTCATCTGAATGCTCTCTTCACCTTCTGCTACAAATCTTGTCCAACCACAATGATATGAAACTAGAAATCAGTCTCAAGAAAAAAATGGGACAGTCAAAAACAGGTGGAGATTGGGGGGCCTGGGTGGCTCAGTCATTAACGATCTGCCTTCAGCTCAGGTCGTGATCCCAGGAGCCTGGGATCTAGCCCCGAATCAGGCTCCTTGCTCAGTGGGAAGCCCGCTTCTCCCTCTCCCACCCCCCTGCTTGGGTTCCCTCTCTCGCTGTCTCACTCTCTGCCAGATACTTAAATAATCTTAAAAAAATATGTGGAGATTTAACAACATGCTACTGAACAACCAACAGTCAAAGAAGAAATCAAAAAAATTTTTAGAAATACCTTGACACTGATGAAAAAGACAACCTACAAAAACTTATGGGATGCAGCAAAAGTAGCTCTACGGGGGGGACGTTCATAGAAATTCAAGTCTTCATCAATCCATGAGAATGCTCTCCAATAAACAGCCTGATTTCTGTGGTAAAGAAGTAGAAAAAAAAAACAGCAAACAAAGCCCCAAATTAGTAGAAATAAGGAAATAACAAAAAGGAATGCATAAATAAATCCAACAGAGACTAAAAAGACAAAAAAAAAAACAAAACACACACACACACACAATGAAAATGAGAGCTGCCTTTTTTGGAAAGATAAACAAAACTGACAAACTTAGCTAGACTCACCAAGAAAGACAGAGGACTCGAATGCAATCAGGAAAGAGAGATAATGGATTCCTGTCTCATATCAAAATCAAAAGAACTCTTCAACCTTGGACACAACAACTTCTTGCAAGCCACGTCTCTAAAGGCAAAGGAAATAAAAGCAAAAATGAACTATTGGCACTTCATCAAGATAAAAAGTTTCTGCACGGCAAAGCAAACGATCAACAAAACAAAAAGGCAACCTATGGGATCGAAGAAGATATCTGCAAATGATATTACAGATAAAGGGCTGGTATCCAAGATCTATAAAGAACTCCTCAAACTCGACACCCAAAAAATGGGCAGAAGACACAAAGAGATACTTGTCCAGAGAAGACATACAAATGGCCAACAGACACATGAAAAAATGCTCCACATCACTTGCCATCAGGCAAATACAAATCAAAACTACAATGAGATACCACCTTACACCAGTTAGAATGGTTAAAATTAACAAGGCAGGGGGCACCTGGGTGGCACAGCGGTTAAGCGTCTGCCTTCGGCTCAGGGCGTGATCCCGGCATTATGGGATGGAGCCCCACATCAGGCTCCTCCGCTATGAGCCTGCTTCTTCCTCTCCCACTCCCCCTGCTTGTGTTCCCTCTCTCGCTGGCTGTCTCTATCTCTGTGGAATAAATACATAAAATCTTGAGAAGAAATTAACAAGACAGGAAATAAAAAAAAGTCAGAGAGGATGTGGAGAAAGGGGAGCCCTCTAACACTACTCGTGAGAATTCAAGCTGGTACAGCCACTTTTGAAAACAATATGGAGATTCCTCAAGACGTTGAACACAGAGCTATCCTACGACCCACCAATTGCACTACTGGGTATTTACCCCATAGACAAAGAGTAATGAAAAGAAGGGGCACCTGTATCCCAATGTTCATAGCAGCAATGTCCCTAATAGCCAAACTGTGGAAGGAGCCAAGATGTCCTTCAGCAGATGAATGGACAGAGAAGATGTGGTTCATCTATACAATGGAATATTACTCAGTCATCAGAAAGGATGAATACCCACCATTTGCACCAACGTGGATGGACCAGGAGGGGATTATGCTAAGTGAAATTAAGTCAAGCAGAGAAAGACAATTATCATATCGTTTCACTCCTATGTGGAATGGAAGGAATAGCATGGAGGACATTAGGAGAAGGAAGGGAAAAGTGAAGGTGGGGAATGAGAGGGGGAGATGAACCATGAGAGACTATTGACACTGGGAAACAAACTGAAGGTTGCAGAAAGGGAGGGGTAGGGGAATGGGTTATCCTGGTGATGGGTATTAAGGAGGGCACGTGTCATAATGAGCACTAGGTGTTATATGCAAACAATGAATCCTGGAACACTACATCAAAAACAAATGAAGTACTGTAGGGTGACTAACATCATTTTAAAAAAAGAGAAAGATATGAAATCCATACAGGAAAACTGTCACTATTTGCAAATGACATGAAATCCCAAAGGATTCCACCAAAAAAAAAAAAAAAAAAAAACCTGTTAGAATAAACAAATTCAAGAAAGCTGCAGGACATAAAGTCAATATACAGAGACCTGTTGTCTTTATTTTTTTTCAGATTTTATTTATTTATTTGACAGGAAGAGAAAAAGCACGAGCCGGGGGAGTGTCAGAAAGACGGAGAAGCAGACCCTCGCTAAGCGGGGAGCCCAACACGGGGCTCAATCCCAGAACCCTGACCTGAGCAGAAGGCAGACGCTTCACCTATGGAGCCACCCAGGTGACCCAACTTCTTGCATTTCTGTATACTGATGACACACTTTCACAAAGAGAAATTAAAAAAGCAATGCCATTTACAATTGCATCAAAAAAAAATCTAGGAATAAAAGTAACCAACAATGAGAAAGACATAGTACACTCAACACATGGCAGAAAAGAAATGAAAAACATGTGTGTCGAGGGGGGGCAGAATGTATGGGTCAAAGATTTGGAAGGCAACACAAACAAATGGAAGCATACGCCATGCTCCTTAACTGGAAGAGTTAATTATGTGAACATGTCCATCGTACCCAAAGCAATCGACAGATGTGATGAAATCCCCATCTGAATTCCAGTGGCATTATTCGAGGAAATAGAAAACAGTCCTCAAACTTGTATGGAGTCACAAAAGACCCCAAATACCCAAAGCAACCTGGAGAAAGAAAGGTGCAGTCAACACACTCCTGGATTTCAAGCTAGATTACAAAGCTGTTGTCATCAAAACAGGATGGTACTGGCAGAAACACAGACACCAGGTCAGTGGAACAGAACAGAAAGCTCAGAAACTTACCCACACGTAGATGACCCTAACTTACGACACAGCAGCAGAAGATATGCCATGAGGGAAGGACTGTGTCTTCAGTGAGCGGTAACAGGCCAACTGGACACTAAATGCAGAAGAATATAACTGGGTCACTTTCTTACACCACACACAAAATTTTTAATGGATGAATGATTTGAACATAAGACCCGAATCCATAAACCTCCAAGAAGACACAGGTACTAAGTCTCTCGACATTGGTTTTGGCAAAGAGTCTTCAGATCGGACACCAAATGCAAAGGCAACAAAAGCAAAAATAAACAAGTGGAACAACATCAAACTGAAATCTTCCACACGGCAAAAGAAACCATCAAAAACTTAAAAGAGGCCTTCTCTTTCTGGGACCTGTAAGGAAACTGGAAATGTTCTTTGACCCCTTCCTGATTGGTGCTCTGCATATCTGACACAGATGACCTCACTGGAAACTCTCACTGATAACAGCATTACTATTTCCATTTAATGGGAGAATACCAGCATTCAATCCCAGGAATCCGGAGTCAGCATCCTGCTTCCTCAGCAAACCTCCCGTGCATTGGGAACACCTGGGTCACATACCTACCTCCCCTAATCAATGGGATGATGATTAGTTTTGGTCACACGGATGTGCCAGATCCCAGAGCAGACGAGTCTGGGCATAGCTTGAAAATTGGAAAAGAATAGACACCGAATAACAAAGGACCATTAAGTTGGAAGGAAATGAACCTCCAAGAAGGCTTCTAGGATTTATTAAAAATCTGAACCTATATTCTCATCCACTCTGAGGAATTGCAGAACAAAAGTTGCAGTTCTAATTTATACCTAGCAAGACCGAGCACACAAAAGGGAACAGCTCATCCAAACTCAGGTTTTAGAAGTTCTGAGAGGTCAAAGATGGCGAAGGAGTAGGAGACACCTTTTTCAGCCGGTCCCCAAGTCGAGCTGGATAGGTACTAGACCAGCCTAAACAACCACGGAACCAGCCTGAGATGCAGGAAGATGCATCTGGATCTCTACAAATGAACATCTCCGGCGCTGAGTATTGAGGTACGAAGCGGGGAGCCATGAAACTGTGCACAGATATTAGAAGATAAACGGAAGGGGGACGGAGCCGCCGTATTCAGGCGCCGGGCGGACGGCACCCGCAAAACAGCAGACTGAGACCGTGAGACGGGTGCGCGCGCCACCAGGCATCTCACGGAACACCGGAATCCCCGTGCGCTCGCTGGAACCAGACTGAGACCAGGAGCTTCCGGAGTGCGCGTGGGGCGGCTGGCGGCTTGCGGCGTTAGAAACACAAAGGACAGAGACACGCCAGCCCTGGAAGTGAGGGCTGGGACGCCGGGTGTGGGGCACACATCCCAGGACACTGCAGGGTTGAGCAGCACCAACAGTAACAGAGTTAAAGTGGCCAGAACATTAGTAGAGAACGGGCCGCAATCCCTCTGTTCTGTGACAGAGGCTGAAATTCGGCTGGCTGCTCTGACTCTCAGAAGAGGCATAGCAAACTGCCAGGGAAAGCCGCCAGAGAACAAAAGCCTGGAAATACCGGCTCAGAGAGTGCCCATCCCCATCCCCCCTCACAGAGGACACGGAGACTCTACCCAAACAGGGTTGCCTGAGTCTCGGCGCGGCAGGCCCCTCCCCCAGACCACAGAAGGCAGGCTGAAAAATCAAGAAGCCCACAACCCGGGTGCCTGGGTGGCGCAATCATTCAGCGCCTGTCTTTGGCTTAGGGCGTGATCCCAGCGTTCCGGAAAGGAGTCCCTCATCGGGCTCCTCTGCTGGGAGCCTGCTTCTTCCTCTCCCACTCCCCTGCTTCTGTTCCCTCTCTTGCTGGTTGGCTCCCACATAAATAAATAAATAAAATCTTTAAAGAAGAAGCCCACATCCCTAAGATCCCTATAAAACAAGGGGCACGGCCTGGGACCCAGTCAATAATTTGGGCTCTGGACAACCCTGCAACCTCTCCTCATCAGAATGACAAGAAGGAGAAGCCCCCCCCAGCAATGAAAAGACAGTGAGTCTCTGGCCTCTGCCACAGAAATAATGGATATGGATGTAACCAAAGTATCAGAAATGGAATTCAGAGTAACGATGGTCAAAATGATGAGTAGAATTGAAAAAAAATATTAACAAAAAGGTTACTGAGAATATAGAATCCCTAAGGACAGAAATGAGAGCAAATCTGGCAGAAATTAAAAATTCCATGAGCCAAATGCAGGCAAAACTAGAGGCTCTGACGGCCAGGGACACAGAAGCAGAGGAATGGGTTAGTGAATTGGAGGATGGGTTAAAAGAGGAAAAAAACAAAATAGAAGCTTCTCTTAAAAAAATCTAAGCCCACGAATGTAGGTTATGGGAGATTACTGACTCAATGAAACGATCCAATGTTAGAATCATCGGCATCCCCGAGGGGGTGGAGAAAAACAGAGGTCTAGAAGAGATATTTGAACAAATTGTAGCTGAAAACTTCCCTAATCTAGCGAGGGAAACAAACATTCGTGTCCAAGAGGCAGAGAGGACCCCTCCCAAGCTCAACCACGACAAACCTACGCCACGTCACGTCACAGTGCATTTCGCAAATATTAGATCCAAGGATACAGTATTGAAAGCGGCCAGGGCAAAGAAATTTCTCACGTACCAAGGCAAAGGCATCAAAATTACGTCAGACCTGTCTACACAGACCTGGAATGAGAGAAAGGGTTGGGGGAGCATATTTAAACTCTTTCAGAGAAAAACATGCAGCCAAGGATCCTTTATCCAGCAAGGCTGTCATTCAGAATTGATGGAGAAATAAAGACATTACAGAATCGCCAGTCACTAACCAATTTTGTAACCATGAAACCAGCCCAACAGGAGATATTACGGGGGGTTCTATAAAAGTAAAAAGGCCCCAAGAGTGATACAGAACAGAAAGTCACAGCCAATACAAACAAAGACTTTACTGGCAACATGGCATCATTAAAAATCATATCTCTCAGTACTCAGTCTTAATGTTAATGGCTTAAATTCTCCCTTACAACACCACAGGGTTGCAGATTGGATAAAAAGAAATGACCCATCCATTTGCTGTCTACAAGAGACTCATTTCGAACCCAAAGATGCATTCAGACTGAGAGTAAGGGGATGGAGTACCATCTTTCATGCAAATGGACCTCAAAAGAAAGCTGGGGTAGCAATTCTCATATCAGATAAATTGGATTTTAAACTACAGACTATAGTTAGAGACGCAGAAGGGCACTATATTATTCTTAAAGGAAGTATTCAACAAGTGGATATGACAATTATAAATATATATGCCCCCAACAGGGGAGCAGCAAGATACAGAAGCAACTCTTAACCAGAATAAAGAGACATATAAATAAAATACATTAATAGTAGGGGACCTCAACACTCCACTCTCAGAAATAGAACACCCTGGCAAAAACTAAGCAAAGAATCAAAGGCTTTGAATGCCATACTCGACGAGTTGGACCCCATAGATATATAGAGAACACTACACCCCAGAATCAAAGAATACTCATTCTATTCTAATGCCCATGGAACATTCTCAAGAATAGACCATGTTCTGGGACACAAAACAGGCCTCAACCGATACCAAAAGATTGAAATTATCCCGTGCATATTCTCAGACCACAACGCTCTGAAATTGGAACTCAACCACAAGGAAAAATTTGGGAGAAACTCAAACACTTGGAGACTAAGAACCATCCTGCTCAGGAATGACTCGATAAACCAGGAAATCAAAAATCAAACAATTTATGGAGACCAATGAGAATGAATATACAACAGTCCAAAACCTATGGGATACTGCAAAGGCAGTCCTAATGGGGAAATACATAGCCATCCAAGCCTCACTCAAAAGAATAGAAAAATCTAAAATGCAGTTTTTATATTCTCACCTCAAGAAGCTGGAACAGCAACAGAGGGACAGGCCTAATCCACGCACGAGGAAGCAGTTGACCAAAATTAGAGCTGAAATCAATCAAGCAGAAACCAGAAGTACAGTAGAGCAGAGAATCAATAAAATTGACAGACCACTGGCAACACTTATCCAAAACAAAAGAGAAAGGACCCAGATTATTAAAATTATGAATGAAAAAGGAGAGGTCACGACGAACACCATTGAAATTGGAAGGATTATTAGAAATTTTTATCAACAGCTATATGCCAATAAACTAAGCAATCTGGAAGAGATGGAATCCTACCTGGAAACCTATAAACTACCAAGATTGAAACAGGAAGAAATTGATTTCTTAAACAGGCCAATTAATGATGAAGAAATTGAGTCAGTGATAAACAACCTTCCAAATAACAGAACTCCAGGCCCGGACGGTTTTCCTGGGGAATTCTACCAAACTTTCAAAGAAGAAATAATACCTATTCTCCTAAAGCTATTTCAAAAAATAGAAACAGAAGGAGAGCTACCAAACTCATTCTATGAGGCCAATATTACCTTGATCCCCAAACCAGGCAAAGACCCCCTCAAAAAGGAGAATTACAGACCGATTTCCCTAATGAATATGGACGCCAAAATCCTCAACAAGATACTTGCTAATAGAATCCAACAGTTCATTAAAAGGATTATCCATCCCGATCAAGTGGGATTCAACCTGGGATGCAAGCGTTGTTCAATATTCGCAAATCAATCAGCGTGATACATCATATCAACAAGAAAAGACTCAGGAACCATATGATCCTCTCAATCGATGCCGAAAAAGCATTTGACAAAATACAGCATCCTTTCCTGATTAAAACCCTTCAGAGTGTAGGAATAGAGGGTATTTCTGTACACGAATAGCGAGACCGAAGAAAGAGAAATTAGGGAATCCATCCCATTTACAATAGCACCAAAAACCATACGTTACCTTGGAATTAACTTAACCAGAGACGTAAAGGACCTATATTCTAGAAACTATAAATCCCTCTTGAAAGACATTGAGGAAGACATAAAAAGATGGAAAGATATTCCGTGCTCATGGATCGGAAGAATTAACATAGTTAAAATGTCCATGCTACCCAGAGCAATCTACTCTTTCAATGCTATCCCGATCAAAATACCGAGGACATTTTTCAAAGAACTGGAACAAATAGTCCTTAAATTTGTATGGAACCAGAAAAGGCCCTGAATCTCCAAGGAACTGTTGAAAAGGAAAAACAAAGCTGGGGCATCACAATGCCGGATTTCGAGCTGTACTACAAAACTGTGATCACAAAGATAGCATGGTACTGGCACAAAAACAGACACATAGACCAATGGAACAGAATAGAGAGCCCAGAAATGGACCCTCGGCTCTTTGGGCAACTAATATTTGATAAAGCAGGAAAAAACATCCGGTGGGAAAAAGACAGTCTCTTCAATAAATGGTGCTGGGAAAATTGGACAGCTACATGCAAAAGAATGAAACTTGACCACTCTCTCACACCATACACAAAAATAAACTCCAAATGGATGAAAGACCTCGATGTGAGACAGGAATCCATCAAAATTCTAGAGGAGAACATAGGCAGCAACCTCTACGACATCGGCCAAAGCAACCTTTTTCATGATACATCCCCAAAGGCAAGAGATCAAAAGATAAAATGAATTCATGGGACTTCATCAAGATTAAAAGTTTCTGGGGCGCCTGGGTGGCACAGCGGTTAAGCGTCTGCCTTCAGCTCAGGGCGTGATCCCGGCGTTATGGGATCGAGCCCCACATCAGGCTCCTCTGCTATGAGCCTGCTTCTTCCTCTCCAACTCCCCCTGCTTGTGTTCCCTCTCTCGCTGGCTGTATCTCTGTCGAATAAATAAATAAAATCTTAAAAAAAAAAAAGATTAAAAGTTTCTGCACAGCCAAGGAAACAGTCAGAAAAACCAAGAGGCAGCCCACGGAATGGGAGAAGATATTTGCAAATGACACTACAGATAAAGGACTGGTATCCAAGATCTACAAAGAACTTCTCAAACTCAATACATGAGAAACAAATAAATCAAAAAATGGGCAGAAGATATGAACAGACACTTTTCCAATGAAGACATACAAATGGCTAACAGACACATGAAAAAATGTTCAAAATCATTAGCCATCAAGGAAATTCAAATCAAAACTTCACTGAGATACCACCTTACGCCAGTTAGAATGGCAAAAATAGACAAGGCAAGAAACAACAAATGTTGGAGAGGATGTGGAGAAAGGGGATCCCTCCCACACTGTTGGTGGGAATGCAAGTTGGTACAGCCACTCTGGAAAACAGTGTGGAGGTCCCTTAAAATGTTAAAAATTGAGCTTCCCTATGATCCAGCCATTGCACTACTGGGTGTTTACCCCAAAGATACAGACATGGTGAAGAGAAGGGCCATATGCACCCCAATGTTCATAGCAGCAATGTCCACAATAGCTAAATCGTGGAAGGAGCCGAGATGCCCTTCAACAGACGCCTGGATTAAGAAGTTGTGGTCCATATATACAATGGAATATTACTCAGCTATCAGAAAGAACGAGTTCTCAACATTTGCTACAACATGGATGGCACTAGAGGAGATAATGCTAAGTGAAATAAGTCAAGCAGAGAAAGACAACTATCATATGATTTCTCTCATCTATGGAACAAAAGAACTAGGAAGATCGGTAGGAGAAGAAAGGGATAAAGAAAGGGGGGGTAACCAGAAGGGGGAATGAAACATGAGAGACTATGGACTTCGAGAAAGAAACTGAGGGCCTCAGAGGGGAGGGGGCGTGGGGGAATGGGATAGACCGGTGATGGGTAATAAGGAGGGCACATATTGTATGGTGCACTGAGTGTTATACACAACTAATGAATCATTGAGCCTTACATCGGAAACCGGGGATGTACTGTATGGTGACTAACATAATATAATAAAAAATCATTAAAAAAAATTCTCTGATAGCTTTTCAACATTTTTCAACAGTCATTTTAAAATTTTGAACAAATCTGCCTCTTGTTATTACTCTTGGAAGAGATGATCCTATAGGACTTTTCTTCCTTTGATATGAAGAATATTTCATAATATTATAAACTATTATCAAATCTAAAAATTAAATTTTTATAAGTACATGTATACTTGTGTTTAAGATGGAAATAGGAAAGTATAGCCATCATTAGTTATGTAAATAACTCCTGTCTATACATATAGATGTATGGATATAAAGATATCTTACAATTTTTAAAATAAGGTATCATGGACTTGCTTTGTTATTTTTATGATTGTTGAATACATGCCTCACTGTACCCTCACAAGTCAGTTATTTATATGCGCACACTGAAACTGACTCACCCAAGATCACACAGCTAGATTACTTACTAAACTGGGTTGCAATAAAGCAACATTTAGGCCGTGTGATAGATCATTTTTTTGTATGTAAATTTACTCCTTAGGCATGATCTTTTGTTTTGTGATTAAACTTCCAAAGGGCATTTTTGACATTCACATTACCTTATTTCAAGTGGAAATTAATTTCCCCTTGACAAGTGTTGTGAGTTTCAAAATATCCCTGTGCACATGTTTGCTGAGAAGGTTATTTATATTACAAATGTTTGCGTCAAAGATATCTAAGCTTTTATTATGCACACATATCTTTATATACATAGTACTCATTATAAGTTTATGAGATTAGTGTTCTGTAGTGACTTTTGGAAACTAGTCTACCGCTTTATGATTATGCTGTGTGTTTCACATCCTATTTAAATGTTATTTTGGCCTTTAATTTTTAACCTTGTAAGTTTCATTACCGTGTTATACAATTTCATCTGAATAACCACGCCAAAAAAAAAAAAAATTAGAGCTCTTCAGCTCTAAATTCATGTGACTGAAAGTAGCTCTCCTCGTCTTTGTTATTATGATCTGCACATTGAAACTCGAGGCAAAGTTGTTGATGGGCAGAGATCCTGAGGGCGGGAACTGCAGGCAGCTCCGTGGCTGGAGGAAAGCATCTGAATGCAGGCCCTGGCACTTCTGCAGAGCAAGTTTCTTCATTCCAAATGTGTGGAATAGACCAAAAACCCGAAGCATCTGGCAGGATATGTGGCAGCTGGAAAATCCCCTAACCACATATTTTAAAGCCCATAAGATGCTTGTGGTTTAACACGTATATGTCGTTATTCTAACATTCACTAAAATAAAATGCAATTACACATTACTGAATACTATTGATTTTCTCTTATATCAGGATAATTTCGGCTGTCTTAATTCCCTCAGATAATATCTTAGAACTCACTTGTGTGCTAAATGGTAACCCAGAGATTAATTTACATTTTTCTTTTTAGTGAAGATATAAATGAATTAAAACTTTAGAAAAAATAACCCAAGGCCCTCAAGTACTGATTATCCCCCCTTGCTTTAACCTGAATTCTCCTTTTATTAAGAAAGATTCACTATTCAAGGAACATTTTATCTTCATTCATAAAATGGAGTCTTTCATTTCTGGGGACTCATGACAAATGAACAAATGAAGGGACAGATGAAGACTCATTAAGGGACTTGTTTGAATTTAAATGGGGAAAAGATTTCCAATAGGTAAATTAAATATGCAGATATATGTGCATATATGTATATGCATATACTTGCCTGTGGTTTTCTTCAGTAAGTTAATTTATAGCTTTTTTTTTTTTTTACTTTAAGGAATAGGAAATGGGTGTTTATATGAATAGGGCTTAATCTTTGCAGCAGTTCCAGGATGTCTCCATTGCTTTTCACTTAAGAAAACATATCCAGCCTTTGCCTGCCTAAATCAGGATATTTCCATTAGAAGAAGGAGGAGGAGGGGAAGAAGAAGGAGGAGAACCACCTCTCCAGGTCCAGTGTGATGCCTTGTTTTACATTAAGTGTTATAGAAATCTTTACAAATGTGTGCAGCTGTTTCCCTTCAGTCAATGATAGTATTTATTCGGAGACCTCCTGCAATTTCATGGCCGATGACTCCTGTTGCCATAAACCATTCAGAGGGAAAGGAAAACCCAATGAGTAATCACTGTGCACTGAAAATGTCATTGTAAAAGTAAGGTGGCAGAGACAAGGCCTCTAGAGTTGAACTCTGAAGACCCAAACCAACTCTAATCAATCTGTTAGATTTTGTTACTCAAACTTGGGAGCATTTTTATGCCACTTGAGCCATTTAATATTATTTTAAATTGAATGCCTTTACTTTAACATGAAATACTAATTAACCATTGTTAACTCCATAAGATATTTTTTTTATCCCCTTTCCCTTCCATTGGCTATATAACAGTGATTATAGTCAGTTCTGTAAAATGCCTTGTTTTCTTCATTTTTATTAGAAAAACTAAATTAATAAACTTGAAACTTTTCATTAAAAGAAGTTCTTAAAAATTTAGTATCTTAATGTTCAAAATAAGTAACTAAAGGGTAGCATAAGAAAATTTTTAAAAAAGGGATAATCCTTGATATATAATGTGTGTGCATACATACACAAAGATGATAGATAGATAGATGATAGATAGTCATAACATTATTAAAGCAACATTTTCTACCCTGGGATATATTTTCAAAAGAAAATAGAAACATATGCACCTAATTTTATTTATATGGTAATTTTTCACTTTTTTATATTAGGTGAAAAGGTAATAGGTTTTTTTTTGTAGAGTTTTTTCAAAAGAAATAGTTAAGGGGCACCTGGGTGGCTCAGTTGGTTAAGCATCTGCTTTAAGCTCAGGTCATGATCCTGGAGTCCCAGGATCGAGCCCTGCATCAGTCTCTCTGCTCATCAGGGAGTCTGCTTCACCCTCTCCCACTCCCGCTGCTCATGTTCTCTCTTTCTCTCTCTCAAATAAATAAAATCTTTTAAAAAAATAAAAATAAAGTAAAAAAAATAGTTAAAACCCATGTTAAGAAATCCCCTTTCTTTTAATATGAAAGTGAGTTTTTATTTTATTCTATTTTAATTCAATATAGTTAACATACAGTGTTATATTAGTTTCAGGTGTACAATATAGTGATTCAACAATTCCATACATTACTCAGTGCTCATTGTGATAAATGTACTCTTAATCCTTGTCACCTATTTCACCCATCCCCCCACCCAACTCCCTTCTGATAACCATCAGTTTGTTCCCTGTAGTTAAGAGTCTGTTTTTGGTTAGTTACTTTTTTCCTTTGTTTTGTTTCTTAAATTCCACATATGGGTGAAATCATATGGTATTTGTCTTTCTCTGTCTGACTTATTGCACTTAGCGTTATACTCTCTAGATCCATTCATGTTGCAAATGGCAAGATTTCATTCTTTTCTATGGCTGAGTAATATTCCATTGTATATATATCCCACTTCTTTATCTATTCATCTAGTGTTGGACACTTTAGGATATTTGGCTATTGTAAATAATGCTGCAATAAACATAGGGGTACATATATCTAGCTGAATTGGTGGTTTTGTATTACTGCATCATATGGTAGTTCTATTTTTAATTTTTTGAGTAACCTCCCATGTCTTCTGCCCATTTTTAATTGGATTATTTGTTTTTTTGGTGTTGAGTTGTATCAGTTCTGTATATATTTTGGATACTAGCCCTTTGTTGATTATGTCATTTGTAAATACCTTCTCCCAGTCATTAGATTGTCTTTTAGTTTTGTTGGTCATTTCCTTTGCATTTCATTTTGATGTAGTTCCAATAGTTTATTTTTGCTTTTATTTCCCTTGCCTTAGGAGAAATATCTAGAAAATGTTGCTATGGCCAGTGTTAGAGAAATCACTGCTTGTGCTTTCTTCTAGAATTTTTATGTTTCAGGTTTCACATTTAGGTCTTTAACCCATTTTGAGTTTATTTTTGTGTACCAAGTAAAAAAGTGGTCCAGTTTCATTCTTTTGCATAGAGATTTCCCAACATCATTTGTTGAAGAGACTCTCTTTTACCCTTTGCATATTCTTGCCTCCTTTGTCAAAGATTAATTGACCATATAATTACAGGTTTATTTCTGGGCTCTCTATTCTGTTCCATTGATCTATGTGTTTATTTTTATGCTGATACCATACTGTTTTGACTACTACAATTTTGTAGTATAACTTGAAATCTGGGATTGTGATACTTCCTCTTTGTTTTTCTTTTTCATGATTGCTTTGGCTATTCAGGGTCTTTTGTGGTTCCATACAAATTTTAGGTTGGTTTGTTCTACTTCTGTAAAAAATGCTGTTGGTATTTTTATAGGGTTTGCATTTAATGTGTAGATTTCTTTGGGTAGTATGGACATTTAAACAATATTTGTCCTTCCAATTCATGAACATGGAATATCTTTCCGTTTGTGTTGTCTTTGATATCTTTTATCAATGTTTTCTAGTTTTCAGAGTATAGACTTTCATCACTTTGGTTAAGTTTATTCCTAGATATATTTTTTAAAGATTTACTTATTTATTTGCCAGAGAGAGAGCACAAACAAGGGGGAGGAGCAGAAGTAGAGGGAGAAGTAGGCTCCTCACTGAGCAAGAAGCCCGATGTGGGCCTCCATCCCAGGACCCTGGGATCATGACCTGAGCCAAAGAGAGACGCTTAACTGACTGAGCCACCCAGGGGTCCCTAGTTCTAGATATTTTATTATTTTTGGTGCAATTGTAAATGGGATTATTTTCTCAATCTCTCTTTCTGCTGCTTTATTGTGTATAGAAATGTAATGGATTTTTGTATATTTATTTTTATATCCTGTGATCTTACTGAATTCCTTTATTAGTCCAATAGATTTTTGGTAGTCTTTTGGGTTTTCTGTATGTGGTATCATAAGACATTCCTTTCTTCTGAGAGTAACTGAAATAATCATCATACTTGTGTTTTCTATAGCTAAATCATTCCTTAGTTCTATTTTCTCTCACACAAAGCATTGGGTTATTTTCCTTAGAGAAGATAGGTTTTTTGTTTTGTCTTAGTTTCGTTATTAAGCAATTGAGAGAATCACTTGTATTCTCTGTATCTCAGTCATCAGATGGATCTTCTCAGAAGATGATTATTCCCCAAAGGTGGTGCATGGTTACAGAGATGTTAAGGAGTGAAGGGACCATACCTTCTATTTTTTGTAACTCCCAGAATTTCCAGTTCAGATTCCTGTATCTAAAGAGAGTGCAATTTCAAAGCATCCCAATGATATTGTGCTAACTAGCTTTTTGTGCTGTTTTAACTTCAACTAGTGCTTATTAGGTCTGTAGGAAGCTCTATTTTTAAAAACGACCTTTTGCCATTCCAGTATGAACTTCCCCAGATGGAGTTCTTCATCCCCTCTCAAAAATAATCATACTTACTTCTCTATTGTTGTTGATAGTTCCATTTGTCTCTCCTTCTCTGCAACATCATTTCATTTATTTATCGATAACCTAATATTTCAGGTCCAGTTTGCAGTTTTGAAAACACAAAGATGAATGGGCCATATTCTCTGGCTTTAAAGAATTCATGGAATAGTCAGAACCAAAACACATGGTCAAAATCCAATACTGTAAGGATGATGGCATGTGTAGATCAAGGGGTATGATGGGAACAAGGATGTGGAATACAAACTAAGATTTGAATAATCAGGAATTGCTAAGTAAAATCACCAGTTGTGTTTTAAAGAATGAAGAGTAATTATTCAAGTAAGGCAGAAGGAGGAGATAGGGCATTCTAAACTAAGGATAAAGCTTTTCTTTCTCTTTTTTTAAATGAACATGAAGTACAGAGCTTCTATCGAGTATAAAAAATTGCACATATAACTAGTGTATCAAATCCATCCTCCTTGGAATGAAAGTATACATGACCCTGATCCTCCTCTTATTATTCTTTATATTCATTTGATGAGGCTAATCATTTCTCTTTTCTCCAGCTGAAACTCAGATGGGGTTTCCCTCATGATTTTTCCAGTCAGTTCCTTCAGTCAATTATTAAAATGCCCAGTCCCATAAAATAGTCAAGATTCCTAGTTGATTTAAAGTTAAAATTTCCCTTTCCCATCTTTTTCTTCCAGTTGAAGAAGGGGATGTGGAAGTATCTTCTCTTTTGCACATAATATAGGAAGATTGGAGTTAATTCAAAGGATATGTAGAGTCATTGAAAATACCTGATCATAACTGTAGTATAGTTATATTTCTTTTCTTTTCTTTTTTAATATTTTATTTATTTATTTATTCGACAGAGATAGTGACAGCCAGCGAGAGAGGGAACACAAGCAGGGGGAGTGGGAGAGGAAGAAGCAGGCTCATAGCAGAGGAGCCTGACGTGGGGCTCGATCCCATAACTCCGGGATCACGCCCTGAGCCGAAGGCAGACGCTTAACGACTGCGCCACCCAGGCGCCCCTAGTTATATTTCAGTTTGTAACTATGCTTTGTTTAGAGAATGGATTTAAAGAAATAAGACCAGAGGCAGAAGAGAACAAAGGAGATTTTCCCCCCAATTACCCATGATAGATCTAGTAGTGATGCAGAAAAAAGAAAACGGAAACTAAGAAAGTAAAATCTGTGTTCACTGGGTGATTGTTTAGATGTGAGTGGAGAAGAAAAATGTGAGTTCAAAGGTAAATCTCAGTTTCCATATTGGATGGGATGGGTGGAATCTGTTGTTTCTGTGGAGGTATACAGAAGGTGGAGTTTTAAGATGTTAAGCTCAGTTTTAAATGTGTTGACTTCAAGGTGCATATGAGACAAAGTGAAGATGGTCATTGGACCCTTGTATCTATTACAGAAGTCTCAAGTAGAGAATGATTATGGTTGAAAACTTTACTATAGATAGTTATAAATGTAGATATAAGTACATGGAGTATACATATACATAAGATCTATGTATCTATACTTTTTTCTAGAATTTCCATTTGGTTCTTCAATGAACATTTCAGTTTATCTGCTAAGATTTATGTGTTTAATCATTATGTGTGTATTTTAATTTACATACTGAGCCTAGTTATTATAAATGCTTTTAAAATCTTGTCTGCTAATTACATATGGATCATCTCAGAAACCCCAGTGATTGCTTGTTATTGCTGAAATAGTTTGAGAAATTACTCATATGATAGAATTTATCATTTAAAGTCTATAATTTAGTGGTTTTTAGTATATTTATAGAGTTGTTCATTGATTGCCTTTTATTCTGAGTATTAGTTACATTTTAAGGTTTCTTTGTATAGCTAATAATATGGGATTATATCCAACATTGTGAATGATACCTTACAGAGACACTGGATTCTGATATATTCTATATCTGTATGTATAGACACACACACACACACACACACACACACACACACACACACACACATGGCTAAAGTGATAGTTAAATCCACAGAATGTGAAAAACAAGTAGTCAAGGGAAGAAGACACACCTGGGCAATGCCAATGTGTATAATGAGTGGTCTACACAAAGAAGACAGAATTACAAATATCATATACGTTTGCTAAAACTTATTGTAAGTGCATTCATCCTTCCAGAAATTAAAAGAAAATGCAATATAAATAAATTAAAAACAAAAAACAAAAAAAACTTCCTTTTAAAAAAATGTCCATGACTGCCTGATAAATCTGGATTACTCCTTTTTTTGGTGGTGGTGGGGGCAGTGAAGGGAGTGTTGGTAACTATGTTGTGATCAACATCTTTTCATTCTCTGCTCCCCGCTTAGCCATTTAGGATGCAGGGTTTCTGCCAGAGTTATAATGCAGGTGTTCTCTAGTACATTATCATTCCATGATTATGTATACAGACCTTCGATTTACCTCTGTTTCTGGAACTCTCTGTCATTAGGAATATAAGTTTATCGCTTTGACCTTTATCTGTGATGGAGTTTTGTTGAAATCCCCACCATAAATCATACTGGTGTTAACTATTTGTTTTAAAGTCTTTAGGGCCATTATTTTATAAATGGAAATTGAAAGCATCTTTATCTCAATTAAATGAGGTACACATTTTTGTATGTGAGAAGAGATATTTAAAGTCACCTAACAGAAATCTTTGAGTAAGATTGGGATAAGTCAACTACTTTTCTGGTTGAGTAAGTATTGTCAGCTTTATTGTTACTACTAAGAATTTTATCAGCTTAGAACTTGAATTTTGATTTTAACCATGTTTTCAGAAGAAATTTATATCTTTTCTCCTATAATTTTTTGAATGAATTATTGTAAAATGAAGTATTTACTGATTGAGCTATAATAATGGCATCTACTATTTATATAGCACTTACGATAATTTTGTTCAAGTATTTAAGGAATAAAATACCAAATTTAACAATAAATACAGAAATATTGAAGTTCACTTGTATCCATATCAGGTATAGAAGATCTGGGATGGATGGATGGATAGATAGATGATAGATAGATAGGCAGATAGGCATAAATGAAACAATGAGAGAACCAGTCTATTTCTCAAACTGGTAAGTAGTATTTCCAGACCACAGTGTTATAACTGACTGAAAACTGGTACTAAGGAGAAGACTAAGACGTTATTATTGTATTTTTTCCAACTGTATTGAGATATAATTGACATATAACATTGTATAAGGTTAAGATGTACAAGGTGATTATTTGAACACATATTTTGTGAAATGACTACTATAATAAAGTTAGTTAACACCTCCATTATCTCACATAATTACCATTTTGTTTTTGTGGTGAGAACACTTAAGATCTACTCTCTTAGCAACTTTGAAGTGTATAACACAGTATTGCTAACTGTAATCATCATTAGATGCCCAGAATTTATTAATCTTATAACTAGAAGTCTGTACTCCTTGACCAACTCTTCCCATTTCCCATCCTGTGGCAACCACCATTCTATTCTCTGATTCTGAATTTGGCTTTTTCAGATTACACATATGAGTATTTGTTTTTCCCTGTCTGATTTATTTTACTTAGCATAATGTCCTCAAAGTCCATATAGGTTGTCATACATGGCCAGATTTCTTTCCTTTTTATGTTTGCATAATATTCCACATTGATCAATTTATATGGAATATATATATATTCCATATATATGTGTGTATATATATATATATATTCCATATATATGTATATTTGCTATTTTTCTATCCATTCATCTCTCATTGCTCTAGGCTCTTTCTATATCTTGGTTATTGTAAATAAGGATGCTATGAACACAGGAGTGCAAATATCTCTTTAAGATAGAGATTTCATTTCCTTTGGCTGCATGCCAGAAGTGGAATTGCTGGATCATATGGTAGTTCCATTTCTAGTTTTTTGAGGAAACTCTAAACTGTTTCCCATAGTGTTTGAACCGATTTACATTCCTGCCAACAGTGTATGGGGGGCTTCCCTTTCCTCCACATCCTCACCAACACTTGTTACCTCTTTTCTTTTTGATGACAGCCATTCTAACAGATGTGAAGTAATATCTCATTGTGGTTTTGATTTGCATTTCCCTGATGATTAGTGATTTTTTTCCACGTAACTCTTGGCCATTTCCTCAATTATATGTTAACCCAATAGAAAGACAAAGCTAATGTATGAAATGAAAGACAATTTCTGTTAAACTCTGTGGAAACAACTATAAGAACAACAGAAGACTAGACTTCATTTTTACTGAAAATCTAATTGCTGAGAGCTTTCACATGCATTCTCTTATTTAATCTTCACAAGAATGCTCTGTGGCGACATTATTAAGGCCATTTTGTAGGTGAGAAACTAAGAAACCTGTGCTAATTCACAAATATGACTCAAATCCAGATTTATCTCATTCAAAAGGCTGTGATCTTTCCATTATTCCAGGGAAGTAGTGGTGAAGGACGCAGACTATAGTTTCTTTGCTCTGTTTTTCACATGAAAGTAGATTCTGCATGCTAATTCTATTTTGTATCAGTGGAGCTCCTTTAGGTGGCATTATTTTACATTTGTAAAGGTTAAAGTAATCCGGTTTTCCCGGGGGGGGGGGACTTTTCTCTTTCCAAGGATGGGTGATAACACTCTCAATTTAACCCAGAAGTAGTAGACCAGGAAGGTTTTACATAACACAACTTCCCAGCTTTGCCAACCATGGATATCTTTAGGAAAGTTAAGTCAAGATTTAGACCTCAAATATATAATCCCACTATGAAGTTTCAGACTTCTAATATGAGGTTTCAGAATTTCTAATACATGTTCAAGCAAATGCAGATATCTCTATTTTTTCCTTGCAGAAAACAAAATTGTGATGGTCATAAAAACAGACTGCGTTATGCACTTTTTATACCACTCATAGAATCTAATAATATGCTAAGAGAGTAAAAGTTATGGCAGTTGCTAAATAAGTCTGGAGGCAAGAGCCTCACCACTATCTAACCAAATAAGTATTTTACATTAAAGATCTTCAAGCCAGGCAGGAACTGTAGACAATCATGAAATGCTATTGGTGAGAAACGTAGGCCTGTCTCATATGTCTAAACTTGGAGTTATCTTTCTCACCCAAATATATGTAGTTATTTTCCATATTTTTCTTTTCAAACTATTGTTACCATCAAAACATACTGAATATATACAGAGCTTGGTAGCCTCGCCAGAAGTGCTGCAAACGATGAAGAGTTCAAAGTTTCAAGAGGTGGTTTATACCATTGAAAGGTGTTAATAATTTTTAGAGCAAACTAGGCCTGAAGACATCTCAGATCACACTACGTGGTAACTTCAGTATCCCCTAAAAATAGTGACGGAGCCAATCTCAGGGGACATTCAAGATTTGCCTCATTTGTAAATACTATCTGGACTATGTGTTTAGAGTGAATAAGAGATTGATGTTTACAGACTTCTGTTAGATGCCTCTCCAACTAGATTATACTGCTTATTATCATCACCCTTAAGATGTTTTTAAGTCAACTTTTAGAGAAAAACTGATCCATTTGTTCAACACATATATATTTTTAAAATTTTTATTGAAATTCCAGTTAACATACAGTGTAATATTAGTTTCAGGTGTACAATTTAGTGAGTCAACACTTACATACAACACCTGGTGCTTATCCCCAGGGCATGTCTTAATCCCCATCACCTGTGTAATGCATTCCTGCACCCTCAACACATATTTTTGAGCACTATGAAATAAACCTTAATCTCAGTGCAAGAGATACCACAGAGAACAAGATACACAAAGTTCACAGTCTCATAGGGTTTATGTTCTCATGTAATACCCATGTCTGCATCATGTCTTCACTGAAAGTCAGTATTTATTTTTATTGACTGATATTATAAATATCTTTAACAAAATATATCAAGTGAATTATAATGAAAGAAAATTAACTTTTGTCACCTCATTGGTATACGATATTGATCAATGAATAAGTGAATTAATTATTTTCATCAAATATGACTGTTATTAACATAGTTCTACTTTCATTTTAGGTTTGGAGTACGAGTCAAAATTTACATCCATGCTGGATTTTACTAAAACTATAACCTCATTTGTGGCAATTAGTTTCATGTAACATCCAGGTTCTACTAAAGGACATTCTGGAAGGTATTCTGACAAAGAGTGGAGCATTACTTGTTTTCATCTGACCGCTAATAATCAAATTCCAGCCAGTCTACAAACTTTGGTCAAAAGTAAGTGTCACTTAATTGTCTAAGAAATTATTTTCTATGGTGTTTCTTCCCCTTATAGTTGTTTTTTTTCCTCACTATGAACTTTTCCCGCTTTTCAGTTTTTCCTTATCTTAGTAGTCAAGTTAGTGTTATAGGAAGGGTGTATTTCTTAACTGCAACCCAAAAGACTAAAAATAAGACTGACAGTGGAATTCTTAATAGAAATTTTTTTAAAAAATGGCAATTATCATTTTAAACAAAATAATTTAAAATATATAATTCTATGCCCACTGAGAAAATCCTTCAAAGTAAAGGTGAAATAAAGACATGTCCACAAAATTATAGTGAAGAGAATTCACTAGTAGTAGATACTAAAAGGAAGTCTTCAAGAAGAAGGAAAATACTCCTAGAAATAAATACAGAAAAGAGTAAAAGTGCTAAAAAAACTAAAGAATGGAAAAACATGTTATTTCAGCAGTATCCAAAAGAAGTCTTATGTAGTTATGCCAATGTCAAATAGGGAATATTTTAAGGCAAGAAGTATCACTAGAAATAAAGAGAGAGCAAAAAAATAAATAGAAGAAAAACATTTCATAATGAAAAAGGTCAATCTACCAAGAAGATTTAATAATTCTAAAATTGTGTGCATCCAACAATTTAAGTTCCAAATATATACAGAACAAAGTGGCAAAAGTAAAAGGTGGAGTGCAAAAATCCACAATGAAGAAGATTTTAACACACATTTCTCATAACTAAGTCCAAGCAGGAAAAAAATTCAATAAGCACATAGAAGATCTATAGAAGTTATTAAGATATTTACCTAATTGATATATATGAAGTGCTGCAGAACAAAATAGATGAAAGCACAGATTCTCTTGACATTCACATGAACATTTATCAAAGAGTATTGTAAAAAAATTTTATATAGACTGGAGTAAAAAGAAAATCTCAACAAATGTTAAAGTACTAGATAATTCAGAAAGTCCTTTCATCACAATGTAGTTAAACTGGAATTCAGTCATAAAAGATGACTAGAATATGTCCTTATATTTGAAAATAAAGCTATATATTACTAAATAATCCACAGATCAAGCGTTAGACAGTAAAGCTATATATTACTAAATAATCCACAGACAATATTTTGAACTGAATTACAATTTTTTAAAAATCTAGTATTGCCTGCAGAGGCAGGCAAAATTGTTTAGACAGAAGGTATTACATTAAATGTATATATACAAAAAAAGAAAGGCTAAAAATGATTATTCTAAAGGAGTTAGATAATATCAATTCTAAGAAAATGGAAGAAAAACATAAAGAGCAGAAATTAAAATTTAAAATCTATGGAACACTAAATAGTCAATAAAAGTATTAAACAGCCAAAAGTTGATTTCTCTATAAATTATAGACTAATAGATTTGATACACTCCTAATAAGATCTACTAAGAGGGGCATCTGTGTGGCTCGGTCAGTTAAGCGTCCTACTCTTAATCTGGGCTCAGGTCATGACCTGAAGCTTGTGAGATCAAGCTCTGTGACAGGTCTGTGCTCAGCATGGAGTCCGCTTGAGATTCTCGGTCTCCTTCTTCCTATGCCCCTCCCCCACCCTTAAAACTATAATCTGTGTGACTATACAGATAAAGGAAGAAATGTTTTCTCTAAACAAAACTTCGTTCAAGCTAAAAGACATCACAGACCAGCTACAAAAAAAACAAAAAACAAAAACAAAAAAACCCCCAAAACCAAAAAAACCCAAAAATAGTTTAAATTATGTTCTGTTTCAAGAAAACAAAGTAAGAGATTCATCTAGCATTCAGCAGTTAGAGATTAGGAATATAATAATAAAATTATTTATGGAAATCTGTATCAAAAACTGATTTTCAACCTTTCCAATTTCATGGCGGTCTCATAAATAGCTACCGTATTTTCATCCTTGCAGATGTGAGAATGCTCGATGCCTATCAAAAAGGAATGATGAGGCAGAACAGACAGATGAATTAGGGAAGACTTTTGAAAAAACAAATCAATACAAAAGACTTTCTTTAATAATAGAGTGTAAATCCAACCAGGAAGGCAGTTGTGCCAGAGCCGCCTTGGAATTCCCCCAGGAAAGACAAGGCAAGAAGGAGTCAACACTTTAGGCTCAGCTGGTTCGAATTACTCTGGTGCGTCTGGGGCCACAGAAGTGGTCTCTAGTTGCCTGAAACCCATTCAGGGCAGAGAAAGCACCGGACTCCGCATCTTCAGCTCCGCACTTGCACCTGCATCAGGGAGCAGCTGTGGCTCCGCCTCCTTCCGGTCGGAGCGTAAATAGCCGGTTGCCGAAGCTGCTTCACATGGCGCGCCCGTCTCGTTCGTCCCACTTCCTGTCCTGCTGTGGATGTTTCGTAGCACGTCACAGAGACAAGGGTGAGTGCGTTGTAATAAGGGATTTGGGGAGAGGGGGACCACGTTCGTTCATGAGCTTTTGTGAACGTATATTGCTATAATGATGCTATTTTATTACTGGGTACTGCTGTGTCTCTTCCAGTGCCTCCTGTAGGCATTAAGCTTTGTCAGAGGGGCTTAGGCATAGGAAAGGGCGTCATGTCCACGGGGTTCGGTACTCTCCATGGTTTCCGGCACCGCTGCGGTCCTGGCACGTGTGCTCCCCAGCAAGGGGACACGACCGTACGGGCGTGGGAGGGAGAGCTGGGTAAGACATAGTTGGGGCACGGACAGTGCACTGCTTGGTGTGTACGTGAAAACGTGCTTGTGGGAAGGTTGTCATTATCTTCAGATATCCTCTAGCTCCGGGAAGGGCAGTCTCTTCCCGGGTCTGAAGGCTCCCAAGAGAGGTCAGAACGTCATAATATACAGAAAATAACCAAGAACAATTAATACACATACCGAGTGTTGACAAGGGTGTGGAGGAACTGGAATTCTCATACATTTGGGAAGACAGTTTGGTAGTTGCTTTACAATGTAAACATTTACCTGCTTTGTGACCCAGTGATTCCACAGTTAGGGGTCTCTCTACCCAAGGGAAGTGAAAGTGTAACTCCATACAGATATTTGTACACTCGGATGATGTATATAGCTGGTGTATTTTGGATAGCCAGGATTTTGTAAACCATCTAAATGTATGTCAGCAGGTGAGTGAATGAACTGATGGTGGTAAAGTCATGTAATGGAATACTGTTTGTTAACACAAAGGAGCAACAAGTGAATGTGCACGTGAATGAACAACACCATGAATGAGTCTCAGAATAATTACGCTGAAAGAATCCAGTGCATGCCATATGTCTATATTTCATATAATTCTAGAATTCTTATAAATTTATGTAAAATATATGTAAAATTGTAGAAAATGCAATCTAGGATGACAGAAAAATGTTCAGTGGTTTCATGGGGATGGGGTGAGTGTTAGGGAAATGTCAATGGCAAGGGGATCATGTAACTCTTTGAGGTGATGCATTTGTTTGCTATTTTTGTTGTCAGTTTCCTGATTGCAAATTTTATTAGTTTCCTAGGGCAACTATAATAAATTACCACAAACTGGTTGGCTTGAAGTAACAGAATTTTATGACGTCAGTTCTGGAGACTAGGAGTTCAAACTCAGTGTGTTCCAGGGTCATGCTTCCTCTGAGGTCTCTACGGGAGGATCCTTCCTTGCTTCTTCCAGTCTGTAATAGTCCTGGGTGTTTCTGGCTTTGGGGCAACATCCCTGCAGTCTCTGCCTCCATCTTCATATGGCCATCTTCCCTGCATCTGTGTCTTTTTCCAAAGTTCCCACTTCTTAAAGGAAGGGGAAAATGAAGGGGGGGGGGCATCAGAGGGGAGACGAACCATGAGAGACTATGAATTCCGGGAAACAATCTGAGGGTTTCAGAAGGGAGGGGGGTGGGGGATGGGTTAGCCCGGTGATGGGTATTAAGGAGGGCAGGTATTGCATGGAGCACCGGGTGTTATACACAATGAATCATGGAACAGTACATCAAAAACTAATGGTGTACTGTATGGTGACTAACATAAAAAAAAAAAACATAAAACACTAGTCATATTGGAATTCCAATACGACCTCATATTAACTAATTACATCTGCAGTTACCCTATTTCCAAATAAGTTCACATCCTGAAGAAACAAATATTTCAACATATCTTTTTAGAATTTGACCAATATATGTTTATTTACATACTCAGAACTTATCAAATTGTATCCTTCAACATGTGTGGTTAATTGTATGTCAATTAAACCTCAATAATCTGTTCAAAGTTGCTGAAAAGAGAGTCCTATAAGCAATACACTACAGTAGGCCAAATTCTAGATCAGAATTTTTACAAAAAAAAAAAAAAAACAGCATAATAAGAATAGGCT
The DNA here is from genome assembly GCF_024610735.1 of Ursus americanus. Classification (NCBI taxonomy): domain Eukaryota; kingdom Metazoa; phylum Chordata; class Mammalia; order Carnivora; family Ursidae; genus Ursus; species Ursus americanus. The sequence goes on along the minus strand of NC_142160.1, from coordinate 30,679,376 downwards.
GTGTATCATATGAAGGAAATTGAAAGAAACATTCAAGACACCGGAGTCATCCCATTAGAAGTTCCCTCAGGAGAGAAGAGAATGCTGTCAGGAAGATGAAGCATCATGATTTTATCCACAGGGTGTCCATTACATGGGTGAAGTGTGGCAGGCTTACTGCTTAGAAGACATTCAGTTAAAAAGGGTCATAGGCAACACCAAGTTTTGAAAGTACAAAATAATAGCTATGTTTTCAAAGTTTAAAGGGTCCTTTAAATTTACAGAAATGTGTTTCAAATACCCACCCAGAGGAAGGAAATAGGAGCATTGGCATATTTAAGTATCTTTAAAAATTAACATATTCAAATGTTAATTAAAATTCAAATAAATAGATTTAATAAGAAAATGTATATTTTAAAATAAGAGATTTAAGCACGGTGGCCATTGAAATAATTTTCATATAAATTTCTGAATACATTTTAGAAATTGGCAGAGTGAAATTTAAAATAGCTTTTATTTGATTCAAAAATTGTATTTCTTTTAGTAGGGTACATTCGAAGACTAAAATATATTGTTGAATATGACTTAATTAGACAGTACCTGCAGTGATTTAGTACAATTTTTTTCTTACACTGGACATAGAAAAATAAGAAAAATCAAATATAATTGTTTTCTGGTATACAAACCTATTCAAAACTGCATCTAGATTCATTTTCTAGAAATACTTGAAATTGGGGAAAGATTTCTTCTGAAAGTTGCTGAATTTTTAAAATCATTAGCATTTCTGCCCATTAATAATTACCAAACCCTTTTTTTCCCTTCAAGATCTCCTCTGTTCTAATTTTATGATGTTACTCCTAAAATCTTTGTGTATCTACTAACCTAGTTCTTGGTCTGGTAGTGAATTTATTTTCTAATTACAGGTGGCCTGGTTTAGGTCAGACAGTGATGGGTCTCCACCTATATTCTGAGTCAGGAATGAAGTCTTATCATCCTGGTGTGCTAGCATGGAGTACAGTGAGCTATCCAAAGATACACTTTTTTTCCTAAATGAATTGAAGCCAAGGGGATGAGTGTCTAGCTCTCATTTGGTTGGAGGTCTAGTGTGGAACCATGCTGAGCTGATCACTGAATGAGTCTCTGTGGAACATCCTTCCATGTGCCACTGTCACTGGACAAAAATCCCTTGGGGGTTACATGAGAATAAATGAAAAAAAGTATTTTACCTTTATTAGTCTTATGAGACTAAATTTTCGATTCAGCATTATTTTCTTTTCCTAGTTCTTCTAAACTTTAGTGATCATGAAAGTCAATTTGTTCCACTTCTCATTCATTTACCAATGGAAAACAATCCTTAGGGGCCCTTTTAAGATTACATTAAATGTAGTTATCTGGTTTCAAGTGAGTAAGACCCTAATTACTTTTGAAAGAAGGTGCCTGAATGATATACCTTCAACCTACATCCAATTTGTTTTACTCAGACAACCATCAAGGAAAACATTCAATGACAGAAATACAATGTGTAGTCTAATTTGGTATGGAATGAATATTTTCTGCAAGGCTAATTACAACCTCCTGGAAAAAAAGACTAATCTCTTGTCACTGACACAGTAGGTCAATAACTATATTTACATTCCCCATTGGCACCTGCTATGTTTTCTGGTAATCAACTCACCAGTAGATAGGACATACTTACCATGCAAAATGTGGTTTTAAATGTACTATTACATTTTATTTTTTTATTAAAACATTTTTAATTTAAATTCAATTAACATGTAATGTATTATTTGTTTCAGGGATACAGTCTGTGATTCATCAGTCTTATATAATACCCAGTGCTCATTACAACACATACCCGCCCCAGTGTCCATCACCCATGTACTATTACCTTTTATTTATATCTATTTTTCAAAGCAAGCACATAAGCTAAACTATTTATTTTCATTCATTAATTAAATTTAGGTACAGAGAACTCATGAATTCATCTAAACAAAACATAAATTACAACTAGCGCTAAGACTAAGCAAGTTTTATTGCAGCAAATACTGCTATAAAATCTGCAGTTTAGTGTGAAACTGTGATTAATGCCCATGTTTGCCAGGTAATACCTAGGGAAGTTGTTTGGTGGGGTTGTTTGTTTGTTTTTATTGACATTGGATTTCTAGTCCTTGTCTATGAGAAATTGAAAGATTTTTATATTTCTTTTATTTTTGCTTGTTTATATTCTTTTTACTTTTTCTGGTTTAGTCTCACAGACTGATTTGGTCTTACAGCCAGCAATCATGTGTGAATGTACGTCTGCATGATAGCAAAGGAGTGACTTTTCCTTCCTTTGAGTATTAACCTTAACGTGTCTTATTTTAGTTTTCGTTTTCCCTTGGGCAATGTTCTGAGTGCATACTTGACGTCTACAAATTCTCTTGTAAAACTACATGTGGCTCCTTTCAAATTGAGTCTTCCCCTCCCCACCCTCCCAAAGATAATTTCAAAAATTTGATCAGAAGTCATAAACTGGCAGCCTGTAAGCCAAATTCATTCAGCAGATGTATTTCTATTGCAATGACTGTTGTGAGTGGTATTGTTTTGTTTTTACCTCTGTAGTATTTTTTAATTGAATAACTTTTAAAAATCGGGAAATTTCATGTAACCTGGCTTTTGAAAATTGTGGGATTTGCCAACATGGAGTTCACTTTCTACAGGGAAGAAATCTTCTGGAGTTGAGTCCTTTTAGCCATGGCAAGTACACATCAGTTTACCATAGATTTCAACAATTATGATTTTTCTTTTTTTTTTTTTAAGATTTTATTTATTTTATTTGACAGACATAGAGACAGCCAGCGAGAGAGGGAACACAAGCAGGGGGAGTGGGAGAGGAAGAAGCAGGCTCATAGCAGAGGAGCCTGATGTGGGGCTCGATCCCATAACGCCAGGATCATGTCCTGAGCCGAAGGCAGACGCTTAACTGCTGTGCCACCCAGGCACCCCAACAATTATGATTTTTCTTATCTTGGCTCGTTTCATTCATGTATTACTTGCTTGGTCCAAGTAGCCATTTGAGAGTGTAATATGTGATTAATATGCATTCAAAGAGCATATATATTGGAGTACCATGCTTGTGCTTATGGCTACAGTTTGGCTTAGTTTCCATTAAATGACGTAGCTGCTTGACAGACAAAAGCAGTGCTCTGAGAAAGCGTCCTTTATATGGTCATAGTTTACTAAAATTCAAAGTGTTTTACCTATATAAAAATAGCTGTTTATTAAATAAAAAGGCAAATATGGATAAAACATATATACATTTCCATTACAAGACAAAATGACGTTAAAGCAAAATGTGAGGGGTGCCTCACCCCGCAGTTGGTTAAGCATCTGACTGGCTCCGGGCACAATCTCTGAGTCCTGGGATGAAGCCCCCACATCAGGCTGCATGCTCGGTGGGGAGTCTGCTTCTCCCCCTCTCCCATTGCCCCTCCTGCTCACTCTCTCTTTGTCTCTCAAATAGTCTTTTAAAAATAAAAGAAAGCAAGATGTGAAAATAAAAAGATATAAGTCTAGTTTTAACTTGCCCACTATGAGTGAAGTTTGTTTTTTCTTACTGGTTTATGAAGACAGATTTACTTTCAAGTACACCTTGGCTATATACAGCCCTGGGGCAAGTCTTGTCTCTCTCCCCTATGCAGTAGTTCTTCTGCTGTTAGCCAAGTGCCAGAACCCACCCACAGAGAGCACAGCAGTACCGGTTTTACCTCTGAATCTCAGAACTGAGACCAAGTCCTCACTGAATCTGTAGGGACTGAGCTGTGTCTCATTCTTCTCCTGTCGTCTGACTCAGAAGCTGCCCTTCAGGGTGGTAGCTGAGCCCACTAAGGTTGGCATGTCATACCAAGTCCGCCATCTTCTTGCTGTCTCTCTCTCCAGCTTCTCTTTGTGCCTTATCCCAGTGCTCCGCTCTCTTTACCCTGAATGCTCACATGAAATCTAAACCCTTCCAACCCTACATCTTCCATTGTTACATTTCTAAGTAGCAAAGCATCAAAACACAGCTGTTTCTCGAGAAGTTTTTAATGATACTCTCTTGTATGCTTTAAACAGGATTAAACAGTGTTAAACAATTTTTTAAAATTCGGTGTAATTTTTTTTAAAGCATTTCCTACTTCATCTTTCCCATAGTGCTAAGGGATGTAGGGACACAGCTGCAATCTTCATTTGCTCCAGCTCTACCTTTGTTGTTATTGTTGGGTTTCCCCAGATGCCTCCTCCTGTCTACAGTGGCTCTCCCTACTACTTTTCATAATGAGTTTGGTTTTAGTATTCTCTGTAGGTGTCACCGATGTCCTAAGTGGCCTTGAGAAGAACTCCATGAAAGGAGAGGATGTCTGAAGTGGAGGAGAAAGGGACGCCATTGAAGTTAATCACACGTGATGGCGATTCAACCTTCCTGTAATTAGTATTAGTTGCTAGAATGAAGCTGAGAGTAGAGAGGAAGACAAATAGTGATCCTTTCATAAAATCACAATATAGGTAAAAATGCAACTTTATTTCTATCAGGACAAGGTGTACGTAGAAACATCACATAATCCCTGATACTTCGTGTAGCTGATGAAGTGAAATATGCCTGATTTCCAATCACCACTTCAGCACATGTTTTCAATATGTGTTTTCATCTAGAACTTTTATTTCTTGAAATCGAGATGTCAGGGAGTGGCCAAGCAGGATGATTAGCTCAGATCATTTAAGGAGTAGACCTTGGGCAACCTTGTTAACATTTTGAAGATATTTTTTTTTTAATATAGCTTTATAATAATGTGGATTGAAATAATAGAAGCACTTCATTTTAAAAATCGAACATATCTGTACTTTAATGATTTTTCTTCAGTATTGCAAATTAAATTTTTATTTGTAGAATTTAGTAAAAGCAGAGTGGGGCATAGTACTTAAGCCTACAGTCTTATTCAAATTAAAATACCCAGATCTTTTAATTGATTATATCACTTAGAAAGGGTGTGATCTAATTAGTAACGTTGCTGTGCCTGGTTTTCTGATTTGAGAGATGGAAATGATAATAGTCATATATTAATACTAGCTTAATGAAAAAAGAGGCCTTGCAGATGGGAAATACTCCTATCCATTTGACTAATGCCCTGATTTAGTTAATTCTAGGTCCTTCTTGCAATTAACAGATATTTACCAGCACGTAGGTGTTCTGGTGCCTGCTATGGAACGTGTACTGGGTAGACCTCCCATCTCTCCTCATGTGACTGCCTGGTAGGTGGCAGGGTAGAGGAGCCCCTTATTACTGGGCTGCAAAGAGGAGTTCATGGGGAATTTGGCGTTGACAAAGCAGTTACTAAGAATTTCTTATCTTCCAATCCCATGTCAGTTCCCACGGTTTATTGTCTCCGGTCAATATTATTTGCTGTGGATTAGGTACACGTGGCTTTTATTATTTTGCTAGTAAGGTGGACATTTTTCTTCTTTACACATTGGCAAATGTACATCATGTTCTGTTTCCTGATGGCCTCAAATGTCTCCACTAATTCCTTAATGTAAAAGTCAGCAGTGGGAACAAGGCTGACCACAGTACTATGTCAGGAGGAATCCTAAAATTCCTAAGAAAGATGACATAAAGGTATTGTAGCTTATTCAAGAAGAGCATGGGGATTGGAATTGTATCCCAGTTTGAACACAGAAGCTTCCATTGGGTGACTAGCTGGGCTTCTTTAAACAAATCAATCAATCTTATCTATGACTGATTTTTCTTCTTAGAATAAAGCAAATCTGGACAGATTGAGAGTGATGTTAGATAGGCGAGGAAAGTTAATATATGAAAAGCACATAGCAAAACACCTGGCATACAGCACTCATCCAAGGAATGATAACAAACCTTATCATCATCAAAATCATCTTGGGGATAAAGATCAACATTACAATGACTTGCAATTTTATGCCTTTTAAGGCCTGGCTTTTCAGAGATCCTGTTACCCTGTTTCAAGTCTTTTATTTACAATATTAAAACAAGTGGTGTTTTGGGTTTTCTCTGTATGAACCAGCTTTAAAAAGTGGTAATGAGATTGGTAGATCATAGGATGTGAAAGGGTGAGCCATCATTCTAAATGGTGTATCCACATTTCATCAAAAGAAATTGAGATGTAATGTTTTTCCTGCTTTAATCAATATAAATATCAAAGTCAATATTTGCATTCTTGAAATAGAAGCAGACAAAGGACCCTAACACTTCCCTGGTAAGGTGGCCATTAAGTTCCAGTTAGCCTGAAATAGGCCCAGATTATGTTTGTTTTCCTGGTATCCTTATTATCGGTGTCCCTTTTACTCTTAAAAGTTCAGTTTGGAAAATAGTATATAACTTACATGGTTGCAACATAAAATGGTAGACTTGTTAGGCTGTGGCAAATTTATGTAGCAAACTGAGAAAGGCACCTGACTGTCCAAATGTGATTTTTGAAATTCTGCTACCTACCTGTCTGACATGAGGACCTCCATAGTTCTCCTGGATCTAGTTGAAAAACTTTGTTATTCTGAGAACCTCCAACATAGGAGGAAGAACTGTAAACCTAAAAGGTGATGTCGTGATTGAGATCTAGTGGTTTTAGTGATTGACTAGGATTTAATGCTTTGATGGAGATCAGATTCCCATATGAAATAGTTTTTTTTGTAAACCACAGTAAAGTGCTCCATGCATATCCCACTTATATGAACTTGACTCAAAAAGAAATCAAGTTTATTTTATGAACTAATAATTGCTAAAATACTTCCCATTCTGATAGCCCTACTGCTGCATTTAATTGCCAAAGTACATGTTCTTGGGAACGCATGGACAGATTTTGATTTTTTTTTAAATAAAAGATAATTATCCCAAAGTCACACAGAAAAGCATCTCTTTTATTTTAGATAGAGTCACAGTTTTAAAAAAATGAGTAGTTACATTCACATTCAATGTGTATTAACTTTTTAGAGACTCTTAATATGTTTGTATTTTCTTTCTCTTCCTTCCAGGCAAACTCTTACCTTCACTACCTATCCACCTGTTCTCTAGCTAGTATTTTTATTTATTACGTACAGCTCACTTACTTGATCCCAAAGAAAGATCAGATTTAATTGGGAAATTGAGCAGAAGAAATGCACTGGCTTAGAAGCAAGCAATGGATACTAGCCAACTTTAGGGAGTTAGGCGGCCTTTCGCTTACAAAAGTTGTGGCCAAGAGGCAGGTAAACTACTCCGTAGTCATCGTCTAAGGAAGTACTGCCTAATAGGGTTCTTCTGTACTTGCAATTAACCATCTTGCTGTGGATCGAAGGTAGAGTCACTTTATGTCAAAGCTACACTCTGCTATGGAATGTTAAAGTGAAGTTCCATCACACTTACAGTATTAAATCCTGCACAGGATATGTCTGGGAGTTGTAGGTGCCAATCACCCACCCACTCTACCCCACACTCCCACCCACAGGGCTGCTCTCCTGCTTTTCCCACCTGGGTTGAAAGACCTACCAAATCATACTCATGGATAAACAATACCATATACAATTACTCCTCAAAACTTTCTATTTTTCTGAAATATTTGATTTTATTCCTTCTGTTGTTTAAAATCTTATTTCTGTATGTAATAATAAAAATAGAAGTAAAAGACAAGATTTTCCTTCATCTCCATTTATATGTCACTAACACTGGAAATTTGGTTCATTCAAAGCAATTCATTGTATAAAAAGGTATTTATTTGAAGTCTCTTATTTAGAGTCTTCCATATTGCTCCATGTGGGATAAATGTTCGAATTTTCCATTTTACTTTCCACGTTATTATAGGGACATCATTTAAGTAAATTGTCGGGACAAATGAACTTTTGGGTAGAATTACACATTTTAAGTAAGTGAATACAATTTACAATTGGTACGGGTGGACTGTTTAGATAACTACATTGGAATTTTAAAATCTGATTATCTTATTCATGTACAAACCCAACTCCTCTCTTTTATGTTGAGAATTCTTGGTATGCTTTGACTTGCTCTGGAGATTCACATGAAGTCCTTGGACTTTAAATAATTACTTCACTTATACTAACTCACATATACTAACTGCAAGTCTATGTTGTAGTCTCTCCTGAAAGAGTTCTCTAAACCTTACAAAACGTTCTTTCTCTGATTTAACTACACAGAATTGCCTTACCGAGAAATGTGAGTATAGTTTTCTTTTTTAAAAAGGGAAAATCTTTTCTCACAAAAGAACAAAGCCATGAATCTATAGAATATCCCTTCAAAATATTACTGTTATCCAACAGTATACTTGTATACTTTTTGGACTAAATGTATATATCAATATAAAAAGAGCATATAGGTTTATGTGTAGATACTCCCATTTAAGTCACTCAAAAAATACAGTTTCATGTCATGAAGAACAAAGGCGTTTTCAACATATATGATTAATTACGAGGCTTTGAGTCCACAGATAGAAATATCACCAGAAAACTGTAAAATCTCAGTAAAGATACAAAAACACAAATGCTTTTACACCATCTACTTCATGAGAAGTAGCTTCTAGTTTCAGCTAGAATAAACATAAGAAAAATATTTTGACAATACAATTCTAATTCTGGTCAAAGGGATGTAAACTACATCTCCTACATCTTAATTATAGTTGGATCCTTTAGGGTAACTACTAGATGACTTGGAGGCTGTCAGTTTCTACTGGAAATGAGAACAAAGTATCTTTGTTTGTGTCAAAGATGTGGTTTTATCATTTAGAACCAGAAATAGCTTTAGAAACAATTAGGCCTGTTTTCCAATGCCTGTGCATTTGAATATTAACCATGCAAAAAGCAAAATGTTGACTATCTCAAACTCCAAAATTTAAATAGGAGATATTTTTTTCCAATAGGATAATTCATTCATCTGCATGATACATTTTATATAAAACATACCACTAGTTAACTTATCAAGGCAAAGCTCAACTCAAATGCTATGGTGTTGGATTGGAGAAAGCTTTTTTAAAATGACAAAAAGCTCAAAAATATATAAATAGCTGTGTTTAATTACATTAAAGTAAAACTGCATATAAACTTCTACAAACAAAAGATAAAACTGGAAAAAATTATAATTCCTTTAACAGTTAAGGAATTCATATTCTTAACATGTCCAGCATCCATGTGAATCAGTTGGGAAAAGACCAATGTCCAATGAAGGATTGGGAAGATGACATGCATGTGGGGAAAAATCTCATCCTCACTTATACAAATTGAAACTCAGCTATGTAACATACCTATCCTATTCCTATAGTTAAAAAAAAAATTACTGACACAATGTGTCAATGGGGTGTCAGGAAAGCATGCATTCTCATGCGTTGCTGGTGGAAATAGAGATTAATACAATACAACAGGCAGTTTGGCAATATTTCTCAAAATTGAAATGTATAATTCATTTTGCTTAATAATTCCCCTTCTAGGAATTTATCCAGTGACATACATGCTATCTAAATGACATCTGTGCAAGATATATTTGGAAATAACTTAAATGTCCAACTGGTCAAATAAATTATAACACATTTCTATAGCCATTAAAATAAGGAAGATCCTGTGCTGATACGGAACGAAGAGTGTGTGCGTCCCCAGGTGTGTGTGTGTGTGTGTGTGTGTGCAAGCACACTTGTCCATGGAGCTAAGTGATAAAAGTTGAAACTAATTTGTAGGACAGAATCATTGTGTTAAAAATAAAGGGCAGGGATCAAGGAAATTCAAATCAAAACCACACTGAGATACCACCTTACGCCAGTTAGAATGGCAAAAATAGACAAGGCAAGAAACAATTGTTGGAGAGGATGTGGAGAAAGGGGATCCCTCCTACATTGTTGGTGGGAATGCAAGTTGGTACAGCCACTCTGGAAAACAGTGTGGAGGTCCCTTAAAAAGTTAAAAATTGAGCTACCCTATGATCCAGCCATTGCACTACTGGGTATTTACCCCAAAGATACAGACGTAGTGAAGAGAAGGGCCATATGCACCCCAATGTTCATAGCAGCAATGTCCACAATAGCTAAATCGTGGAAGGAGCCGAGATGCCCTTCAACAGATGACTGGATTAAGAAGTTGTGGTCCATATATACAATGGAATATTACTCAGCTATCAGAAAGAACGAGTTCTCAACATTTGCTACAACATGGACAGCACTGGAGGAGGTAATGCTAAGTGAAATAAGTCAAGCAGAGAAAGACAACTATCATATGATTTCTCTCATCTATGGAACATAAGAACTAGGATGATCGGTAGGGGAAGAAAGGGATAAAGAAAGGGGGGGTAATCAGAAGGGGGAATGAAACATGAGAGACTATGGACTATGAGAAACAAACTGAGGACTTCAGAGGGGAGGGGGGTGGGGGAATGGGATAGACCGGGGATGGGTAGTAAGGAGGGCACGTATTGCATGGTGCACTGGGTGTTATACACAACTAATGAATCATCGAGCCTTACATCGGAAACCGGGGATGTACTGTATGGTGACTAACATAATATAATAAAAAATCATTTAAAAAAAAAATAAAGGGCAGGGAAGCAAAAAGAAATCATGCTTCAATATCTTCGCTTGGGAGATATAATTGTTTGGCTGGGATACTTCTGGCAGCAAGAGACAGAAGGGAGATAGACTTTAAATTCTTGTGCTGTGTATCTTGAAATTTGTGCTGTGTGCGTATGTGTGTGGGTGCGTGTGTGTGTTAACTTTGATAGTATTTTGATTTTTAAAAATATTTACTCAATGTTGTCTTTAGGAATTTTAATTATTCTTACTCTTCTAAATTTATTTTGTTGTGCACTAAAGAAAATCTGATGCATGCCCAACTAACAAATCTTATAAATCAAAGGGTGTCAAAATGTTCTTTATAGGCTCATAAAGCAGGGTTTTTTCCCCCTAAGACAATAACATGATGCCTAAAAAACTTAGTGAAACACAAGACATAGGGTATATGACCCTGCTCTTCAACTTATTACATAAGTCACTTAAGTTCCATTTCCTCATTGTTAAATAGCCAAAACTTGCTCTAACATACAATACTGTAAAAGTCCAAAGACATAACATATGTAAAATTGTTTTGTAATCAAACAAGGAATACAAGTGTAAATTATAGGAAAAGTAAATTTTTTCAGAAGGAAACCAAAATAAAGCATGTATTTAGGATACATCATCAGCAAAATCGGTACATTTTCCTATTTCCTTACTTTTGCCTCTAGGCACAGATATCCTCATCCCAGCCTGTATCAGATGAAAGTTTAACTGTACCTGCTTCTCTTTCTGTATCTATCAAGAACTGTTAATAATTTAATTGTGCCTTTGTGTTTCCTTCAAATCTCTCCAGACTGCCTCCTTTTGTATTAAAAAAAAGCATAGTATTAAGGAGGCCACGTATTGCATGGAGCACTGGGCGTTACACGCAAACAATGAATCATGGAACACTACATCAAAAACTAATGATGTATTGTATGGTGACTAACATATAATAAAAAAATTTAAAAAAAAAAAGAAATTAGGTGAGAGTAAGGAGATAAGGTATGTGTTTAACTAGAAACATCAGAGGTCTTTGCAAACATGCAAAAGTCTCCTGTTGAATTTCAGTTTTTAGCATTTAACTTCTTAATGTGTATTCTTAGAGAAGAAAACTAATGAGTGAGGAGGAGGAAGAAAAGAAACAGGAGGAAATGTGTGTTTATTAGCTCCCCTGAATCCCAGATTAGGGGTATTAATGTACAAGGGGTATCAGTGTATAAAATTTAAAAATAAATAAAGCATAGTAGGTTAATTTCTATACCCAAGTGAAATACATATCTACATGTTAATGATTGCGAGCTTGAATCCCTTAATAAGACATTTTATGGCTCTTTTCTGTAACTATGTCAGATTTCCAGGGGAGCTGTTTCAGGACAGTTTGGCCTTAAAGAATAAAGGAAGATGTATGAGTACCTTAGTGGGCTGAAGAGGAACTCGACTCTTATGTAAAAGTAGTTAAGTCTGGAAATTGAAGCAACTGTAGGCATTTCATTTTTCTTAGATACAGAATGTTCTAGATGAATGTCAAATTTCTGAACAAAAATGACCTCGCCTGATGAAAGATTGAAACAATATTCACCATTTAAGCGCAACATGATTTTTAATGTCTTTCATGAAAATCTCATTTTACTGGAAATGGCACTAGAGCTGTGAGAAAGCTACATACAGTATTTAAAATAAAATATCTAAGTGATCTTGCAATGTATTAGGACAAGTTTTAACATAAATTACACTATTAAAAAAACCTTTAGAATGTATTATCAGGCCTTCACTACCCCACTACAACTTCTGCTATTTTCAAGCAATTTCTCAGAATAATAAAACTTTTTGAGAAGAAGCAAGTTCATCATTGAAATAACTACAATAGAACTTTCTTTGGGTAGACAGAACAAATAATAGACCCGAGAACCAATTAAATATGATTGTTCAGGCACATTAATATTGGGGAATACTTACAAGTTTTCAATTTTCCCTTTCCGTGATTGGTAGCATTTATCTATTGAGTGGAGTTTTGGTTTGGGCAGAATGATTCCTGGGGAGGAGACCGATAATAGTCAAACGCAGGAGGACTTATAGGGCATTGGGATCCATCCAAACCGGCTTCCAAGAATGGAAAAGCAGGAACACTGAGATAAATACTCCCCCCCCCCCCCTCAGGTACTGTTATGACGTAAGTTGGGTCCTAATTATGGCCACTGATTTCATTCAGTCTTACAGTGGAAACCTAACTACTTTTACAGTACCACATCAGAAAGTTTAGAGAGCAGATGTATTTAATGCAACTTCATTTTAGCAATGGGGCGATAAAATTATTGTTTCCCTTGAAGGGAACTGGAAATTAGGAGAAGGGAGATTTAGTTATTATTTTTTTCATTGATAACATATGACGCTATATCAGAAATAGAGCCCGAACTGGAGGAAATCACTTGGTTGCTGTAATAGTAGCTGATCAGTGCACTTTTGATTATCAGTTTCTGAATCACAGATAGCTTGCTTACTTTGTTACTGTTGTCTTACTTGGTGTCTCCAGTCAGTGTCTAATCAATCTCTGACAATCCATTTTCTAGGTGATCCCTAGAACCACCAGCCATCTCAGCTTTATGAGTATTTCCCTTGTAAACATGGTTTGAAAGGAAAGAGTTGGCTTGGTGTTCAACAGAAACAAAATTGTTATGTTTATTTTTGTCATAGAGCAAGTTCTTGCTATTCATGAAAGGTATGTCTTGAATGCATAAATACCGTTATTTTAGAGAGAGATGCTGAGTCAGTGGAATACTAGCATGACTGACCAACATAATGAGTCCCTCCCACAGACCAGCCTTGCGGTTCGCATATCCGTAGGGTACTTACATACATTACCTCAAGAAAGCCCTATAACAATCCTATATTGTAAATATTATTATCAATGTATTTTGTATCATAGACCTCGGTGTTGACTGTGAGAAGTACAAAAAGCATTTTAAATCCTAAAATCAAAATATATATAATAGATTCAGTAATCCTTTTTTATTAACTCTAAAAACGTTGTTCATCTTCTGAGTCATGAACTGTTTGAGAATCTGATGAACTAACATCATCAGATGATCAAGCATCCAGTGCCCATTACCTATAAATTATAAAGATCGATAAATATTCCCAAAGCTTTAAGATTGATATTTACATACATTTCATGGTTTCTAAGGTGACCCTAAGTCTTTGTTCTTCCACTAAATATTGGTGACATAAATGGCAGCAAATCACCCATAGTTTGTATCTGGATTTTTGAAATTATCACTCCCTATCTGTTTCTGCCCCATTTTTTTCTAAATGCACTATCCTCCTACAGACAGCCATGCAGAGCACTCAGTGTCTACCTATTTGAAGATGTAACACACTTTTCTCTGGTGTACATGCTGGCAAATGGAATCTTGCATCACAAAGTATGTGCATATTTAATTTCCCTAATTAATTTTCCTTCCAAACAGGTTGTATACCAATTTGCATTTTCATCCCCAGTTTAGGAATGCCCATTTCTTTATACTCTCACTTACACTTAAAATTATCCAACAATAAATAATATTTAGTTGATTTTTTAAAAAAATCCCATTGCTGTTTTATGGTACAATCCTGATTATTAATGGGACTGCACATGTTTTCATAAGGATTTTTTCATAATTTTGTGTCCCATTGTATAGGTTTTTCTGTGAATTTGCTATTTGTATCTTTATCCATTTAACCTTATTTACTGTTTTGTCATTTCCTTATTAATTTGCTTGTCTTTGATTTCCTTTATGGTATCTTTTGTCATGCAGAAGACTGTAAAGAATGTTGAACAGGCAGTTAACTTGTAGCATGAGCATACAAGTTAAGCATAATTCTTGATAGAAATACAACATGAGAAATCCAAGAGCCTGTCAAAACATTTCTTTATCTTCAATATTGGTGATAGTCTAAGGTTTCAGAAGATAACTTCTAAAAGAATACATGCATATATTCCTCCTTCTAAGTTCTAATCTTTACAACTATCTTAGGTATAACATCAATCCTATGTGAATGAGAATAAAAAATAAAGAAATGTGGCTTGAAGAATGTTGAGTAATCTCTCATTTTAAAAATCTTACCTTCTGTCTTTCATCAAGTCTCTGATTCTAACATGTTTTACTAAATTGTCATTATTACATTATTTTCAATTTAAATAATCCTGACTGTGGTTGAATGGATTTTGATTGAAACACCAATTTCAAGGATCAGTGTTAAGGGGGATTTAAGTCTGGGGATGAGTATAATAGGAGGACAGAACGTACATGAGAGCCTGTGGTCACAGTTGGTAACCATAAGAAAGTCCAAGGCAATGCAGAGTGACTTTGGTGTGTCTTTGATGGTGTCTAAGGCATAAGCAAGGATATTGTCAACAGTGGGAAGTTTGGATTAGAGGGTGGCGATGAACTTCATGTAAATTGACAAGTGGGCCGGATGAGAAGTGATGAGAGCTTGAACTCATATCGAAAGAGTAGATCGAGGGAGGAGACAATAGTTTTAGTACACACTTAATAGAGGAATCCTCCTTCTACTTCCCCAGTGAGCCTGGCAGGGAAATGGGTCTTGGATAAGATAAAAAGTCCGAACAGGTCAGGTGGAGGAAGTTTCCTCCAGGGTTCTTTGTAACTGGGATAGGGTAACTTTTAGAGATATGTTCCTGGCTCAGCAGTAGACTCCTTTCTTAGTCTCACTTTGTGTGTTGGGGTGTGTGTGTAGGGGAGGCAGCATGATTTGAAAGTGTCTGATTGAAGAAGGGGAAGAAACAATGCTCTAGAATCCAGAAGTACTAACTCGGGTGTTGAGAAATAACGGCCAGTGATCAAGAAGTTAGGCAGATGTTTCCCTATCTTCTTATTTGTTTAGACTGAGGGTCACGCTCACTGCTCATTGACTAAATCCTTCTCACGGAAATTTTTTGTTTGGTCTGCACAAGACTTAACTATTTTAAGTCAACATATAAGAAATTGTACATGAGGATTCCTGGCTCTTGTGTAAGAACTGGAAGCTCTGGAAACCTGGTCCTCGTTCCCATGTGGCGGCAGGCAGTGGAGCTGAAGAGTCGTTTCTTGATGGAATTTTAGTGCTCGCTTCTTCATTCTCACCACATAGCTTGCTTCTTACGCATGGCCTGTTCCACTGAGATTTGTGGTGTTCTTTCTCTCCTCTCCTCTTTCTCTTCTCTCCCTTTCCACTCTCTCCTGTCCTCTCTTTCCCCTCCCCTCCCCTTCTCATCTCTTCTCATCTCATCTGCCTGATTTCAGTAAGCAGTTTGGAGACTTCAGGATAAGATAAGGCTCAGCGTTAATCTTTGGGACATAGAGGAGTGTGTGTGTGTGTGTGTGTGTATGTAAATATATATGCATGTACATCTGATTCAACCGTTACCAATAAATAAAAGATAAAGGTCTGTAACTTACCCTTATACTCAAAGAGAAGCCTTTCATGCCTTAGATGCTTCTGTGAAATTAGCAGTGTCAAACCCATCGCCTCACGGCTAATATTATTTGGAGGTACGCGAAGGACCAGAGATAACCACAAAATGACCCACTAGGAGCCTGCACCACAACTGCCACCAGAGGGTCCTTCTAGACTGATAATGCAGACCTAGTGTTACATCCTAAAGACAAGAGGGATTTGTGTCAGGGAAGGTCTAACCTCGCTAGTAAGGAGGAGATTGTGCTAATGGTGGCTGGAGATTCTAAGGCAGAAGTTAGAAGTAAGCACTCTCAAAGGCAGGGGACTTGAGGATAGGAATTTTCAGGATTTACTGAAAGACTCTCTGGAAGGTGTTAACTCTTCACGTGTGTTACCCTTGAACTTTGGCAAAAGTTCTGTACTGTGTACAGTTCTGTGTGTTTTAATTTAATAAATTAGTTTTGGTATTTTTATGTGCTTATTGTACAGGCATGGCAGCATTGTTGGCACACATATTTTAGTTAAGCCCCCTCAAGGATGTTTTCCTCCTTGTTTGTATTCCATGGTGTGCTATGGATGTGCTATAATTTAAGTAACCCATGTTTTTTCGCCTTTTCTTAAACAGTGTGGGAATGGAGAACAAAAACATCTTTTGTTGGTACTATGCCATTCCCGGAAAATGGACATTTTTGTAAGACAGCCTACTGTAAAAGGACATGCTTCTTATAGTGTGTGTGACAGTGATCCAGTGGCTCACGCTATTCGAGCCCCTTCCTGGTTACTCTCAGAGCTACCTTATCTATGGCACAGAGATTGGAAAATGCTGCATCTGTGTATAATTTTCTTTTCCTAACATGACCCTTTCAAAAATTGTTATATCCTTGATAGTCTGCAAGGTTGTGTTGTGAGAGACAAAATACCCAGCTAGGAAAAGACACGCGTTCCACTCTGACAGCCATATCTGTTTTTGTGTTACGTTGACTTACCTTCCTGGTGGAGAGTCCATGCTCATCTGATTCTCTGAGTACATTCTGTTATCCGTATTGATAGAACTACATAACTGGACCAACGTGGAAGCAAAGGAGAAAAGTGTTCTGGAACCACCCTGAGGTTCCAGGCTGTGAAGATGTGCACATTCGATGTGCCACTCCAGCTTTTCTCCTGAGTGGAGCAGATTTCAGGATTCACCCAGTTGTTTAGGCCACGAGCCAGGCAAGATCATGGCATCGCACAAGGGGACCACTGATCTTAGTTACACATTGGACATGTTCCTACACTTTCTCCACATAGAATATTTTGGGACTGCTCTGGGCAAAGTTTAAGACATGAGAGTTGTTATTATAATTGTTCTTATTGTTGTTATTATTTATTTATTTATTTATTTATTTTATTCCTCTGCCCATTTCTGTGTTTATTTATGTCCTGGTATCACCTTTTTCATTCTCCCCTGACTTCTATGTTTTATGTTTCCTGTTGGCTACTAAAATTTACCAGGCCTCTCTTCTCTGAAAAATATCCCAGTGCTCCAAATTCATTTCTGCTTTCCACCAAAAATTACCTCTTTTTTTTTTTTTTTTTTTTTTTGGTCAATCACAGCAAAGAGGGAGACTTTCTGGAAGTTGGAATGGCTACCGTAGCTTGCTTAAGCTTCCTGGAAATACTTGAGCTTAACCACATAAGCGAATGTCATTTTGGGTGAAATCTCAGGCAGAATGACAGAGCAAGGGGTGTTAGCCACTGGGGCGAGATATTTGCCAGCCTCGGGGAAGCCTTCCCACACTCTTTACTGGACCCCAGCTGAAGATCTGTTTCTGGCTCGGCCGAATCCTACTTCCATCAGTGTCTTGACCTAGCAGTGAAGAGAGAAAACCAATACTGCTGTTACACGTTACAAACTGAGCGAACTAATATGTTTTCAAGGGCACATTTTCCAATTTCCAAATTATGCTGGCACTTCATTTATCACTCTTAGTTCTCACTGAGTTCTTAGCATTCTGCTTTCAATTGGTGTCTTTTTTTTTTAAAGGTTTTATTTATTTATTTGACAGAGATAGAGACAGCCAGCAAGAGAGGGAACACAGCAGGGGAGTGGGCGAGGAAGAAGCAGGCTCATAGCGGAGGAGCCTGATGTGGGACTCGATCCCAGAACGCCGGGATCATGCCCTGAGCCGAAGGCAGACGCCCAACCGCTGTGCCACCCAGGCGCCCCCTCAATTGGTGTCTTGACAAGAGAGTAGGAATTAAAGCACAACACTGTAAACATTGTCTCTGACAGCAACTCAGGGAAACATTCGGTAGCAGGAGGGTAAAAAATCTGTATCTTCTGATTATTTGCACATTTAGACTATACACGTTATTCAAGTTTTCACTTTGGATAAGTAATTGAGAATTATTTACATTTGATCCTTTTAATATTAAATATAATCTTTTGTGGCCTAAATGTCTCAAGATGTGTATGAAGTGTTAAAGCAATGATATAATAAGTTGAAATGATTTGTATATTCAAAAAAGCTAGAATTACTAGTGAAAATTACAGTGTAATTAGAAAAATGTGTTATCAATGTGTGAGGCCAAATTTTATCAACAGACCTAGAAAATAGTTCTAATAACAATGTAAATGAATTGTAGTGAAAACATTGACCTTGTCTGAAAAATGGGGAGCATGTGTGAAGCATATGTGTATGAGAAATGTGTAAGAAATATTAAGGAAGTTATTTTGACTACAAAACTTGAAAATATCTAACATTATGGATTCCTATATTTTTGTAGCATTTTCAGAGGAATAGATATAGTATTCATGTAAAATTGGTTCTTTCCGTAATCTTAAAAGCCTGCCAGTTAGTAAATACTACTTTTCCTATTAAGTTTGAATGAATTTTGTTACCCCTATCTTTCTGACTCCTTCAGAAATGTCACTCCCTACAGTGAATCATTACCGAACCCCTTGCACATGTTTTCCAAAACCACTTTCAAAACTACCATCTCCTTTTTATACATTTACACAAGAGATACATAGTAGGGTATGTTTTGTCATTTTACAGATAAGGACATTGATGCCCAAAGAGGTTATGTGTCTTGCCTGAAACCCGGAAATTGGTATCTGAACCTCATTTTCTCTTTTCTAATTGACTAAAATGTCTGTGTTCTATTGCTTTCTAGAATAACAGTCTCATCATATACATATAGTGTTACAGTGATGAGATCATAAGTTTACATATATCTGTGTATGTATATAAATGTGTATGTGTGTGTATCTACATATACAGCCTTCGTCGTGATGCTGAGACATACCACTGAAGGAGAGCGGTATCACATTTCAGTTTCGGAAGATCATAAATCCATAATATTCAAATGATGGTGTTTTTATGAGTAGGCACTAGTTAAAATAGTTTAGATTTGTATGCAATCACGTCTCTCTCCTTTTGCATTTTTCATGCATGCCTCTTAGATCTATATTTCCCTCAGACAATTCACTTTTCAGATAACATGTCTGTTTCCACAATACACACTTTACATTTTCTTAGCCTCCGTTTACCTCTCTTTTCATGTTATCATTTCTTCAAATCAGTAAGATCAAATATCTAAGCCTTTGTTTTCATGTATCTTTCAGCACAAAAATGTAAATGTGTTCACAGGTATGGAATACTATGGGACTTTTCAGATAGTGTTTAGTCACATTTGGATGATTGAAGATAAATGTTTTAATAAAACAATCTGGGAACTTGAGATGATGTGTAGAGAATCTGTGCTTAAGAGATAAATACAGGGGCACCTGGGTGGCTCAGTCGTTGAGCGCCTGCCTTCGGCTCAGGGCATGATTCTGGGGTCCTGGGATCAAGCCCCACATCAGGCTCCTCCGCTGGGAGCCTGCTTCTTCCTCTCCTACTCCCCCTGCTTGTGTTCCCTCTCTCGCTGGCTGTCTCTCTCTCTGTCAAATAAATAAAAATAAAAAACCTTTAAAAAAATAAATACAATATTGTTACAAATAATACAAGGAGATCTATAAATAAATGGCTCCTCAGACTAACAGAATATTTTAAAAGTAACATCTGTAAAGTCTATTACAAAACAATAGTCATAACAGAATAAGTTGAGAAGTAAGTTTATTTTATGTTTTTTTTTCTTTCTTTTCCATCACTACCACAGGGTAAGACAGTATCATTTCTTATCTGAACTGGTCTAATTCCATTATTCCCTCTAAAACATTCATTATACTTGAGCCAGGATGATCTTTCCAAACTGAAATGTGATTATATCACTCTCCTTCAGTGATCTATCTCAACATCAAGATGAAGACCGAACTCCATTTTAAGTCTGATTTAATATGACTTTAAACCTCAGTTGTAACATATTCCTACTGTCCATGTAGACATGTCTTCTCCTGACTGGCACACTCTCTCTATTCTAGGACCTCATGCCTAATTAGGTCCTATTTGAATATCGTTTGTTAACAACTTTCCTGAATGGGTGTAAGGTGTGCCAGTGGTATCCTGAATAAATCCCTATACTGATAGTTTATCTCACAAATTAAAATTACTTAGGTATTTTTGTTCCCACTTGGCTCTAGGCTCCTTGTTATTACACAGTGAAATTTGTTCATCAGTATATCTTATGATCTAAGAAATATAGGTTTAATAAACATGCCATTGATTAATGTTTATAGCTACATTTTATCTCACAATATTATGAACTGTGAATATCTTGGCAAATACAGTTGTTATTCAGCATTGTAAATATTGCATGTAGTGAGTGAACATGGTCACTTCTGTCTAGTTAAATTTGTATGTATTTATACATATTAAGTTGTAGACGCATGCGGACTCTTGACTTTAAATCTATGCTATAGACTTTACATTTTTAGAGTTAGTTTTGATTATGACATAGAAGATACTAAAAACCAAAGGAAATATTACACGAATTAATGAAACGATACAGTGTAATAATATGAGGCAACATATTTTAAAATAGGCATTTATGACTTAATAATAGCATTCCCGATCGGCTTTCTGTCAGAGTTAAAGTGGAACTGGTATAATAATAGGCCTACTTTATAGAAAAGCATTGATAAAGAATTTTCGTGGTTGATGATAAACTTGAGCTGGCTTCCTACAAAACAAATTATTCAGCTATACAGTGACTTTCCCAAAGAGCACATTTGCATGATCTTCAAGTTCACTGCTGGAGAGACTCTAAATAATAATCAGGCCATAAAGCCAGAGAAAGGCATTTTAGATTGCCATATAATTTGCACTGAGAACTTTTGAGAATTCCAATGGAGGCTGAACATCAGTAATCCTTCTTGGATAATAATGGAAATAATTAGGAAGGCTTCAAACAGCCTGTCTCTGTAAAAGTTTAGTGTCCTAAATGTGAGAGAGCAAGAACATTGAAAGTTGTTTAACGGCTTTTTGAACAGATCTAATCAGGCAAGTTTTACCCTCTGACACAAATTGGGTCTTGGCTGATGAAAATTGAAGCTACTGTTGCAAGGAACATTCAGATTCTTGCATACTTTTTACCTGGTTGAACAAACCATAGAGGAAAGTAATGATATACCTGCCTTAAATCACTTGGCCTTTCAAATTTGATATGCATTTAGAAGCAAACTGGAAATCTTTTCAAAGTGAGCAAAAAGAAAATATTTCAAATGTCCCTACATATTACTTTTATAACTCTTTCATAAGCCACTTACATAGTCAAGGCAGAATCTTAATTACACTAGAAAAATTAAGATAATTAAATAGAAGTGAACCTAAAATCTGTTTCTGAGATCTACTTTTATATCTTCCATTGAATTATTGTGTATCTTTGGGATACTTTCAACTAAACATGTTTACAGAATTTCCATGTTATTCTACTCCAAGATAGTATTTGTCATCATTCAGAAGAACAAAGTCAACTTGAGTTAATGTAGGGAAGTCACCTATTCCAAAATTTGCTTCTTTTTTTTCATACTATTGACAACTTTAGAAGTGTGCTTATGGTTTGTGAAAAAGACAGAAATAATATCAATATTAACTCATACTTGACATAACTCATACCCAATCCAGAAATCTTACAGAGAGCATGAAATAACCTGGAAAGGGACCATTTCTGAGCATTGTGGTTGTTCTGGAACTTAAATAGTATTTTGAAAAGTGTTGCTAACATTAATTAATGCTTCATTTTACACATTTAGGAGTTCAGATCTATGAGAAGGACAAATTTTAAAGTCTTAAGAGAGCTACCCATTTCAACTAATCTATGCTAGATATTTGACTACTATACTTCAAGCTGTCTAATAAATTTGGATGATATGTTGTATGTTCAAATTTATTACGAACATTAAAAAGTTTTGGACACCACTCACACAAACTAACTCAAAATGTATCAAAGACTTAAATGTAAGATCTGAAACCATAAAACTGCTAGAAGAAAACAGGAAAAAAGCTCCTGGACATGGATCTTGGCAATGATTTTTTTTGGATATGGTAGCAAAAGCATAAGCAACAAAATAAAAAATAAGGAAGTGGGACTACATCAAATTAAAAAGCTTCCACACTGGGGTGCCTGGGTGGCTCAGTTGGTTAAGCAGCCAGCTCTTAGTTTCGGCTTGGGTCATGATCTCAGGGTCTTGGGATCTGCTCCATGCTCAGTGGGGAGTCTGCTTGAGGACTCTCTCTCTCCCTCCACCCCCTCCCACACTCGGGGTCATGCTCTCTCTTTCTCTAAAATAAATATTTAAAAATAAATAAATAGAAATGAAAAGTTTCCATACAGCAAAAGAAATGATCAACCAAATGAAAAGGCGGTCTGCAGAATGGGGGAAAATATTTACAAATTATATCCAAAGTATATAAAGAACTCATACAATTCAATAATAACAAAAATCCTCCAATTAAAAAAGGGCCAAAGACCTACATAGACTTTTTTTCCAAAGAAGACATTCAGATGGCCATAGACACATGCAAAGGTGCTCAACATCACTCCTCATGAGGGAAAAGCAAATCAAACCCACAGTGAACTATCTTCTCCTCATACTTGTTAGAATGGCCATCATCAGAAAGACGAGTAACAAAGGCTGGTGAAGATGTGGAAAGAAGGCAACCTCTGTGCACTGTTAGTGGGAATGTAAACTGGTGCAGGCACTGGAACACAGTATGGATGTCCTCAGAAAATCAAAACTAGAACTACCATGTGATCCAGAAATCCCAGTCGTCGGTATACATCTGAAGGAAATGACATCACTGTAGAAGCGATATCTGCCTCATGTTCATTGCAGCATTGTTTGTAACAGCCAAGACATGGAAATAATGGAATGTCCATCAGAGGTGAATGGATGAGCAAAATCTGGAAAATGTACACACACACACACACACACACACACACACACACACGGAATATTCAGCCATAAAGAAGAAAATCCTGCCATTTGTGGCAACATAGGTGAATATTGAGAGCATTATGCCAAGTGAAATAAGTCAGAGAAAGACAAATACTATATGATGTCATTTACTCGTGGAATCTAAAACAACAGCAAAAAAAAAAAAAAACAAAAAACAAAAACAGAGAAAGATCAGATTTGCTGTTACCAGAGGTGGGGATGGGGGGGTTGGAATGAGGAGAATTGGAGGAAGTTAATGAAAAGAAACAAACTTCCAGCTATAAGATAAATAAATACTAGGAATGTAACATATACAACATGATGACTATAGCTAATACTGCTGTACGGTATATTTGAAAGCTGCTAAAAGACTAGATTCTAAAAGACCCCATCACAAGGATAAAAACATTTTTTCTTTTCTTTGTGTATCTATGTGAGCTGATGTTAACTAAGCTTTATGTGCTAATCATTTTGTAATATATGTGGGTCAAGTCATTATGTAATTTATACGGTTCTGTATGCCAATTATCTTGATAAAACTAAAAAAAATCAAATTTGTGGAAATGGCTTTCTATGTGCTCTAAAAACTAAGATATTTTTGTAGAATCACCTCAGTAATTTTCAGCAAGACACTTACTGGAAATATTCAGGTTGAGAGTTATCTTTATGCTTTTTCTGATAAATAATAGTTTGTCTTTGAGCACATCTTTCTTTTCTTCCTTCTCCTGAAAATTATAGGCAGAAAGATGAATCATTGATTTTTAATAGACTCTGTGTGCATGTACATGTGTGTAAATTTCAGTAACATCTGGTTTTAGTTTCTAGGAAAAAGCTAATACTAGTGAAATCAGTAAGTGATACAGTGGTGTTCCTATCTGACATGGGATGTCAATGGAAAGCTTATTGGATTAAGCAACTCTTCATGGAAATGCACACATCATTGTAAATCTACTTAGGGAAAAGATAGTGAAAGTAGAAATTCTTATCATTTTTCCCATAAAAACCAGTTCTCAATTTACACTTGCCATGTTGCTAATGGGTCTTGGGAAATCTTAAAATTGAAATGAAATATTTACTTCATTTTTCTATTTGTTGTTATTTTAACAAATTCCAAGTTTTACGTGGTGCTTTATCTTCCTCTTAAATGTGACTTCTTCATGGCCTCTCTGTTAAATTTCATTGTTTAAGATTGCCTTTTAGCCCAATTTTAAGAGTTGTTGTTATTTTGTAAGCTATCCTTTGCCTTTCTGATGCTACTAAGTATCTTCGGAATATCAGAAAAATGTTGTCCTTCTTTAGCTTTTGAGTTATACTCACTTGAACAAAAAGCCATACAAAAGAATTTCAGAAGCATAGAAATACACCTTAAATTATTATGCTGTTTTCAAGTTATAATAAACTTCCTTAACAGATTTAAAATTTCACCATCGGGATGACTCTTTTGAGCAAGTAAGAGGTTTTATAGCCAGAATGCTATTATTCAAGTATTATCGATAATATATATAGGAACATCTTTATAAACTCTCAACCAAGATAGCCTAGTCCAACTGTGGGCAAGTCTAAGAACTAGAAAGCTTTTTGATATTTTGAACCTACTCTTAAATTTTTCATTTTCTTTCAGAACTCTGTCATTCTCTTCACTCTTCTTTCTGTATTCTAGTGTGTTTGATTTTGACTACTGTCCAATTTCCTTATTCCTCTGTCACTATCTTGAAACTTTGTTCAGTACACACTGACATCATTTTTCACTCATCAGTATTCTTCCTTCTGAAATTTGTCCTTCTCCCATCAATATCCAAACAGAACTCTCTAGAACCAAACCTAAACTTAACATCTTATATAAAAATTAACTCAAAATGGATCATAGATCTAAATGAGACATTTAAAAAAACGCTATAAAACTTCTAGAAGAAAACACAGGAAAAATTTTTCCTTTGCTTAGGTTAGACAAGGAGCTCTTAGACATGACACCAAAGGTACAATCCATAAAAGAAATAAAATAATATAGACCATCAAACTTAAAAACTTTTGCTCTGTTGTGTGATCCCTATTAAGAGGATCAAGGTCTATTTAGAGTATCAAGTTTGTCATTGACACATATTATCAAATCACATATCTGAGAAACAATTTTTATCCAGAATATATAAAGAATTCTCTAATCTCAGCAATTTAAAAAAAATCAGAAAATAGGCAAATCATTTTAACAGATATTTCTCCCAAAATGGTATAGAGATGGCAAATACACACGAGAGAAAAGATGTTCACCATCATTAGTCATTAGGGAAATGCAAACTAAAGCTACAGTAAGATACCATTGCATACCTATTAAAACGGCAAAAAAATTAAAAAATACAGTATCAAGTGTTGACAAGGATAGAGGGCAACTGGATTTCTCAAACATTGTTGATGAAAACGTAAAATGTCATAGCCATTCTGGAAAGCAGCTCAGCTGTTTCTTAAAGTTAACAGCCACGATATAGCCCAGCCCTCCTGGGTTTCTATCCTAGCGAACTAAAGTATGTTCACAGTCACTTTATAGTAGCCAAAAGCTGGAAAGCACCCAAAATTCAACTGGTGAATAAAGTGTGATACAACAAATACAAAGAAACAAACTAATGATACAAAAAATGATTTAGAAGGATGTCAAGGATTTATGCTGAGTGCAAAAGCCAATCTGAAAAAAATTGGATATGATATGATTCTGTTTCTATAACATTCTTGAAATGGCAAAATCATAGTGATAAGTAGTCAGTTGCTGCCGGAGGTTAGGGTTGGGGAGGAGGACAGAACTGTTAATGGGTAACATAAGGGAGTGTCTTTGTGCCGATGGAGCCGTTCTGTACCCTAATGGTAATATGTACCATGTGGTGATGCTTCAACAAATTTACACTTGGTATAAAATTTCAAAGAACTATACACATAAAAGAGAGCAAAAGAAGAGTGCATTTAAAATCTATATAAAGTATATTTGCAAGTTAAGGGTATTGTGCCAATGTTGGGGCACCCGGGTGGCTCAGTTGGTTAAGTGTCTCGCTCTTGATTTAGGCTGAGGTCGTGATCTCAGCGTCATAAGATCAAGCCCCGCATTGGGCTCCACTCTGGGGGTGGAGCCTGCTTGAGATTCTCTCTCTCTCCCTCTCTCTCTCTGCCCCTCCCCCAACTCGTGCATGTGCACTCTCTCTGAAAAGAAAAAAAAAAAGAGTATTGTACCAATGTGAGATTCCTGCTTTTGACCATGTACTGTGGTTATGGAAGATAATCATTGGGTGAAGCTGCTTTAAAATATACCAGAATGATCATTACTATTTTGAAACTTCAGGAAGGCAACATATTTCAAAATAAAAAGTTGCAATTAAAAGAAAGAAGAGGGAATTGGGTATTTAGGGACAATTAGAACTCTGTCACACTCAATAAAAAGATTTAAGGTCTTGAACAGGATTACAGTTTTTAAATTTCATTATTTTCCTAACACTATCATAGCTTAAGCAAAACCGCATTTAATAACATATGAATCTAGAAGAGAACCAGGTGATTTAAAATTAAATTTCCAGCTAAACATCTTAGGATGTTAAACCATAGTTATATTCTTAAATTTCATTCTTAAAATTATTAATGTCAATTAAAACCAATATATTAAATTACTTTTAGTTTATGACAAAAGTAACACTTCTTAAGAAAAATCGGTTAAAAACTTCAGTATGCTTTTATTAATTACTTGAATAATAAAGTTTCAGGGAGATCACTTAGGTTCTAATTTATCATATTAGTCCTTATCAACAAAGATTTTCAAAGAAAGAAAAAAATCTATATTTAATTAATTTATATTTAACTTCAATTAAATTCCTCCATATAACCTTCTGTGAAGTTAAATCTTTTTTTTTTTTTTATTTCCAGACAATTGGATGAATTTGGGCATTAAATCCTGACCTTTGGTCCTTAGATATACTTCACATGCTTCAAGTATGATTGATTGCTTGAGTCCAATTATTTCTCCAGTGCCTGTGGGATTCTTAAAAACCCCTAACATTTGCAGGAAATGACCTTTATCGTACCCCATCATGCAACAGCTGTCAGAGATGTTTCTGCTGCCCATTCTCTGTCATACAGAGATAGGGTTTTTTCAGTAAGACCTCTGTTGTTGGGCCAGTAAAACTGCAGAGCTTCATTTTCTAAGACTCTTTTGACATTGAGGAAGATACCAGGTGACAATAACAAAGATAAATGTTAGTGATTACCACATGAGACTTATATATGGTCCATGTCCTGCAGCAACGGAGATAATTGGAAGCTATGGAAATACTACAAATCCTAAACTTTTGCCATGTTAAGAATAAGTATTTGGGTTGAAACCAGGAAAAAATTTAGTTGTCAATTACTTGGCATTAGGCTGAAAATTCCCCTTGCTCATAAACTCTTATGAATGCAATTAAGTGCCCCAGGAAGCTGGCACCTTGTCTGGGGGCTTGGTTGGAATTAAGTTGATAATCAGAATCATCAGAGGAGTCCTAAGAGAAAAGGGATTGACAGAACTGTTGTGGTTATTTTTCCCTAGAATGTGAAATCTGCTTTTAGATCAAACTATTCAGTTTCAACTCAAGGTAGTAAATAATACCCTAGGTGATTATGTGCTGTGCCATTTTTTAAAATATTGATTCTTTCTTTAATACCACTGGTTTTTCTCAAGCACTTGGTGTTTCCTGGCCAGTTGGTCACATTTACTACCAGGTGATTAAAATCTACAGTATATGCAACTGGTAGAAGTTTCCTTGGCTACTGTAGAGGTTGGCTTCCTCACAGGACTTTCCCAGAATGAGGACCATGGTAGCCGCTCTCTGTAAATGAGCAGGGGTAATCATAGTGGTCTCACCTATAAGGTGACTGGCTGAAGAGCAGACAGGGTATTGGGAGTCCATGTAGTTCCCAATTTAAATAATGAATTTCCCTCTAAGGTTAAAAGGCTTTAGTGTATTTCCTCTTTAAAGAAAGTTGCTCTTCACATTTTCCTTTTTTCCTCCTCCTTGGTGAAAAAGCAGAGGGGGGGGGGAGCAGAGGAAACTGCAAAGAATAAGATAGGACAATAAGAATGTGCAAAGGTTAAAAGAAGAAAAAGTTAAATTATAACAATCTTAGTGTTGTCTCTGTGCAGCTCTTATGCTTTGCATGGTTTTATTTATGTTTGCATTGTTGGTCTGCATTTGTATTCACTCTTAGTTTTGGCTTATAGCTTTTCTGTTACACTCACAGGGTCTTGTGGTTGGCAAACCACCCACACTTAACGTACTCCCAAACACACATGGTGCACATGTGAATCTGCACATGTACTCAGAGGAAGAGAGAGAAAGGGGAGACAAGTGATGAAAACAAAAGCAAAAACAAAAAGCAGTGAAACAGAAAAAAGCATTTAGCTAAGTAGAAGTAAAGAAGAAAAATGAAGCCTATATGGAAGAAAGAGATAGAGATTATTATATGGAGGATTTGTGGCTCTGATTCATCTTCCAAAGATTGAAGAACAGGATTTGAACTCAGATTTCTGCCACTGAAGCCTATACTCTAATAGCTGTCGTATTCTAGCATTACATTTAATATTTTTATTTATTTAGTAATTTTTACGCATGAAGTCCTGTTAAGTTCTATAAGAAGGAAAAATGCAATGAAGACCCATCCCTGCCTTCCAAAAACTTAACTTGCTATTCCCTGAAGGCCTAACTAAATAGAAAAATTTTAAGGATATTTAATTACCATTTACCAACATATATTGAGTGCCTTTTGTGCATTACACACTGTGCAAGGCAATAGAAATGCAAATAATAATAGATGATAACTAGGTAGCAGAATATAATCTTTGTCCTCAAATAATGTACAATATGGCTAGAGAATAGATTAGATTATAGAATGAGGAATGAGAACTGAGAAGAGTGAACCTAACCCAGTTGGGGTGGGACCTGGGGAGAATGGGGTATGGCTTTCTTTTAGAAGAGTTGATCCCAGCAAGGTTCATAGGATGATAACAGCATTGCAGAGAGAAAGGGTGGAAATTACAAAAACGTAGAGAAAATACAGTACAGCAGAGGCACTGAAAGGTGTTTAATGTTGCTCAGGGTAGTTCCAAAAATGATTTGAGAAAAGCATGTTGGAAATGAAGTCAAGGGCCAATCTTAGACTCCCTTGCAAGACTTGCAAGGATTTAAGACTTAACCTCTACCTAATTAGAGAGCCTTTGAAGGCATTTAAAAAGTTAAAATGTCCATGCTACCCAGAGCAATCTATACTTTCAATTCTATCCCAATCAAAATACCGAGGACATTTTTCAAAGAACTGGAACAAATAGTCCTTAAATTTGTATGGAACCAGAAAAGACCCCGAATCTCCAAGGAACTGTTGAAAAGGAAAAACAAAGCTGGGGGCATCACAATGCCGGATTTCGAGCTGTACTACAAAGCTGTGATCACAAAGACAGCATGGTACTGGCACAAAAACAGACACATAGACCAATGGAACAGAATAGAGAGCCCAGAAATGGACCCTCAGCTCTTTGGGCAACTAATATTTGATAAAGCAGGAAAAAACATCCGGTGGGAAAAAGACAGTCTCTTCAATAAATGGTGCTGGGAAAATTGGACAGCTACATGCAAAAGAATGAAACTTGACCACTCTCTCACACCATACACAAAAATAAACTCCAAATGGATGAAAGACCTCGATGTGAGACAGGAATCCATCAAAATTCTAGAGGAGAACATAGGCAGCAACCTCTACGACATCGGCCAAAGCAACCTTTTTCATGATACATCCCCAAAGGCAAGAGAAACAAAAGATACAATGAATTTATGGGACTTCATCAAGATTAAAAGTTTCTGCACAGCCAAGGAAACAGTCAGAAAAACTAAGAGGCAGCCCACGGAATGGGAGAAGATATTTGCAAATGACACTACAGATAAAGGACTGGTATCCAAGATCTACAAAGAACTTCTCAAACTCAATACACGAGAAACAAATAAACAAATCAAAAAATGGGCAGAAGATATGAACAGACACTTTTCCAATGAAGACATACAAATGGCTAACAGACACATGAAAAAATGTTCAAAATCATTAGCCATCAAGGAAATTCAAATCAAAACCACACTAAGATACCACCTTATGCCAGTGAGAATGGCAAAAATAGACAAGGCAAGAAACAACAATTGTTGGAGAGGATGTGGAGAAAGGGGATCCCTCCTACATTGTTGGTGGGAATGCAAGTTGGTACAGCCACTCTGGAAAACAGTGTGGAGGTCCCTTAGAAAGTTAAAAATTGAGCTACCCTATGATCCAGCCATTGCACTACTGGGTGTTTACCCCAAAGATACAGACGTGGTGAAGAGAAGGGCCATATGCACCCCAATGTTCATAGCAGCAATGTCCACAATAGCTAAATCGTGGAAGGAGCCAAGATGCCCTTCAACAGATGACTGGATTAAGAAGTTGTGGTCCATATATACAATGGAATATTACTCAGCAATCAGAACAAGTTCTCAACATTTGCTACAACATGGACGGCACTGGAGGAGATAATGCTTAGTGAAATAAGTCAAGCAGAGAAAGACAACTATCATATGATTTCTCTCATCTATGGAACATAAGATCTAGAATGATCAGTAGGGGAAGAAAGGGATAAAGAAAGGGGGGTAATCAGAAGGGGGAATGAAACATGAGGGACTATGGACTATGAGAAACAAACTGAGGGCTTCAGAGGGGAGGGGGGTGGGGGAATGGGATAGGCCGGTGATGGGTAGTAAGAAGGGCACATATTGCATGGTGCACTGGGTGTTATACACAACTAATGAATCATCGAGCCTTACATCGAAAACCGGGGATGTACTGTATGGTGACTAACATAATATAATAAAAAATCATTATAAAAAAAAAAAGAAAGGGATAAAGAAAGGGGGGGTAATCAGAAGGGGGAATGAAACATGAGAGACTATGGACTATAAGAAACAAACTGAGGGCCACAGAGGGGAGGGGGGTGGGGGAATGGGATAGGCCCGTGATGGGTATTGTATCAGGAATATTCCTTTGTAGTAAAATGGTGGTTTTTTTTTTTTTGTTTCTGTTTTTGTTTTTGTGTGTTTGCTTGTTTGTTAAGAGAAAGAAACCTGAAAAAAATAAATGAATCACTCATAGGTTACGTAGCTAGATAGAAAAAGGCCACACTGTCTGATCCCACACACAAGAAAACCCAGAAGAAGTAACTCACAGAGGCAGAGAGGGGAGCTGTGGCTGCAGGGACTGTGCTGAGAGAATGAGCAGTATCTGACGAGTGGCACGGGAGTCTCCTGGAGGGAAATATTGTAGAAGGACAAGGTTGTGAAACACTCTGTATCGAATGACACCTGGATGTACAATTTAAAAGGATCAGAGTAAAATTCCATGAAAACTCAATTTATCTTTATTTATAGACCAGAATATATTAAGCTATGAAATAGGTGCATGAACAACGCAAAAATTAGAAACACTGGAATGACAGGGGAGGGGAAGCCATCCTTTGGGGATTCAGCGAGCAGGAACTGCAGCTCCGGGGCCGAGGCCAGTTGCTCCACTGAGAGAAATGGTTGCCAGCACCCTCTGGCAACCCCGATAATTGGTGCTGTAGCCTGCTTGGACTCCAGGGCTGCCAAAGGTGCACGTGGCTCTTGAAGCTGCTGACAGGGAGTGAGAGCTCTGTGTATATCCTCCGCTGGCTCTGACAGGGCAAGGGGCATCAGGGGCCCTTCAGGGACCTCCATAGCTAGTGCTGCAGCGTGTGTGGGCGCCCAGGCTGCCATAGATGCCAGTGGCGCTTGCAGCTCATGACTGTTCGTCAGAGCTGTGAGTGTAACCTCCGTTGGCTCTGACAGGACAGGTGGCATCAGGGGCCCTTCAGGGACCTCCATAGCTAGTGCTGCAGTGTGCTCGGGCGCCGGGGCTGCACAAGGTGCAGGGGGGTCTTCAAGCTCCCGACAGGGAGTCAGAGCTGTGAGTATATCCTGCCGTGGCTCTGAAATGGGAGGTGTCATCACGGGTTCTTCAGGGACCTCCATGGCTGGTGCTGGGGCCTGCTGAGGCTCCTGGCTTTCCAAAGGCGCAGGTGACTCTTGCACGTCCTCACAGTGGATCAGAGCTCTGACCACCAGCTGCACTGGGCCCGACATGGCAGGTGACGTCCCTGCTCTTTTGAGTTGCTGAGCTCCAGCAACAGTGTTGGGATTTTCCAGCTCAGGCTCTGAAGCTGCAGCAGGCACCACAGTGGGAGCTGGGACTAGCTTTCGGCACGGTTCCGGATCTCGCTCTGGGGCTGCTGCTGTCGCTCCAACAAGAGAAAGTACGGTCATCATGATTGTCTTTCCATGTCCCTTCCAAATGAAGGCAACTTTGCCCACCACTCAATATTGTTTGAGTCTAAGAACCCGTCCCTGGGTGGTCTCCCCAAACTGTAGCCCATGGGGACAGTGATCTGAGACCACTCCTTGCTCCCAGCCACACTGCAGTCTGTGGAGGCTTGCTCTGTGTGGCCCACTCTCTCCCCTCCACAGCCCTCCATCAGTCACCCCCAGTCCTCCTCACCCCCAGCCTCCGGCTCAGCGGGCTTGAGGTGTCGGAGCCGAGAGAGGAGGAGCCAGGCACGTTGCTCCAGGTCTGAGCCTGGCACGTTGAGCCCTACGTATGCCAGTAGTGTCTTTAGGCAGGGAAATTCTGGGGGCTGGAAGAAATCTTCAGGGTAGTGGCCCAGCCAGGTGCCCAGGATGGAGGAGATGGCCCTGGGGACAGACAGGTGGGCAGAGGAGTCAGAGGACAGGGCACCTCCCACACGGATGCCCCAGGGAACCCCTGTGGGAACCTGGACCCCTGGGTCCCCGGCTCCCGGCTCTCAGAGCCCATTCCTACTCCATGTCCACATTTGGGCTGACCCAAAGCCTCTGTGAGTGGGAGCCCTTGACCCCTGGTGTGACCGTTTCTGTCCTCCAAGCGGAAGCGGGACGCCCTGCTCAGTCTCCTTGCCCACTTGCCGCGTGACTTCCACTGCATGTGGGCAGGGAGGGGTGGCGTGTCTGCCGTGGTCTTTGCCCTCAGGGCACACTAGTGCTCTGTGACTGTCCAACCAAGGAGGGAACAAAGGGACTCTGTCCCATCCCTGGCCTTCCCAGGACCCTCCTGATACCTCCCACTTCCCCTCCTGTGCCTACGTGCTGCCTCATTCAGTAGGTGCCAGGAGAGGGTGTCCTTCCGTGGACGCTAATCTCCCACTGGGTGGGGGACGTCCAGTCCCCGAGCTCTCCCTGGGTCTCCTGAGTACCTGCTGAGCACCCAGTGTCGACGTTCCACCAGATGTGTGGAAGCCATGCCCTTTGTTGTGGGTCCCAGGATTGGGGTAGAGACAGGGCTGGGAGGTGGCGGGGATGGGGAATGACTCTGTTAGGGGCTGAGGCTGCCCTCCAGCCCCCTCTGCTCTCCCACAGTGCCCACACCCCACCCAGGGCTCCTCAGGACACCTTTCCTCTTCTGCAGAAGCAGCCCTCAGACCTGGACCCTCTCACAGGAATTGCAGATGTGTGGGATGAGGGTCCAGCAGCCCCCAGAACACAGTCCCCTCACTGCCCTCTCGAAGAAGGAAGGGCCCTCTGCATTAGCCAAAGCTCACTCACATGCCCCGCTGCTCGCGGGCTCTGCTGATCTCGTCCCAGGAAGAGAGGACGCATCCGTAGCTAGAGGAGGCCAGAGGGGTGGGGGGGCGATCAGATGAAATGCCCTGTTACCCCCCCCCTCATCATACCTAGGGTCACTGTCTGAATGCTGACTAGAATGGAGCGCTAACCTTAACCCTAGATCGGCCACCAAGGGTCCCCTCCCAAGGGGCCTGGTGCTGCAACGCCAGGGATTGGGGACCCCCAAGCCCCAGTGCCGCACTCACACTGCCGCCCCGCCACCACCCGGGCCGCTAGAGGCGCCACCGGTCATTCAGGGAGGGAGAACGGGCAGAGCCCTCCGAGCCCCCTTCGACCTTCGAAGGCCCCTCGCCCCAAAACGCTTGGGCCCACGCTCCCGCTCGCCAGCGCCCTCACCTCGGCCCTCTCCTCCGCTCGCCGCGCTGCTGGAGGAGGAGGCATGCTGGCCTCCTGGGGGCAAACCCTAACCCTAGGTAGGCCCTCGAGGGGCCTATTCAAGGGGCCTGGCGCCGCAACGCCGGGGATTGGGGACCCCCAAGTCCCAGCGCCGGACTCACCCTGCTGCCCCACCGCCACTTGGGCCACTAAGGGTGCGGCCAGTCATTCAGGGCAGGAGAACGGGCAGGGTCCTCCGAGCACCCGATTACCTTCGAAGGCCCCCTGGGCCAAAACGCTTGGGCTCACGCTCCCTCTCTCCAGCGCTTTCCCCTCGGCCCCATTCCCCCGCCCCCGCTCGCCACACGGCCGGTGGATGCTGCCTGCCCGCGTCCTGGGGGCTAATCCTAACCCTAGGTGGGCCCCCGAGGGGCCCCTCCCAAGGGTCCTGGCACCGCAACTCCAGGCATTGGGGACCCCTGATCCCCAGGGCAAGACTAACACTGCTGCCCCTCCACCACCTGGGCACTAGGGGCGCTGCCGCTCATTCAGGGCTGGAGAAGGGGCAGGGCCCTCTGAGCCCCCGCCGACCTTTGATGGCCCCCCACCCCAAAGCGCTTGGGCCCACGTTCCCACCTCAAGTGGCCCCTCCGCTCGAAAGACAGCAGGCGGATCGGACCTGCCGGCCACCTGGGGGTAACCTTAACCCTAGGGCGGTCCCCGAGGGGCCCCTCCCAAGGGGACTTGCGCAGCCACGCCGGGGATCCTTGACGTCTTAGCCCCAGGGCCGGACTCACCCTGCAGCCCCCTGGCACCCGGGCTGCTAGGGGCACCGCCGGTCATTCAGGCGGGAGAAGGGGCAGGGCCCGCCAAGCCGCCGACCTCCTTCGAAGGCCCCCGCGCAAAAAACTGTGGGCCCACGGTCCCACTCGCCAGCTCCCTCCCCTCGGCCCGCCCCACCGCGAGCCACACAGCCAGGGGATTGGACCTGAAGGCCTCCTGGGGGCTAACCCAAACCCTAGGTGGGTCCCCGAGGGGCCCATCCCAAGGGGCTTGGCGCCCCAACGCCGGCGATTGGGAACCTCCAAACCCCAGCGCTGGACTCACCCTGCAGCCCCCCGCCACCCTGGCCGCTAGGGGCGCCGCCGGTCATTCATGCGGAAGAAGGGGCAGGGCCCTCTGAGCCCCCGCCGACCTTGGATGACCCCCCGCCCCAAAGCGCTTGGGCCCACGTTCCCACTAGTCAGCGCCCTCACCTCAACCCAACCCGCCGCTCGAAACACAGCAGGCGGATTGGACCTGCCGGCCTCCAGGGGGCTAACCTGAACCCTAGGTTGGTCCCTGAGGGGCCCCTCCCAAGGGGCTTGGCGACCCAACGCGGGGGATTGGGAACCACTGAACCCCAGCGGTGGAATCACCCTGCAGCCCGCCGCCACTCTGGCAGCTAGGGGCGCCGCCAGTCATTCAGGCGGGAGAAGGAGCAGGGCCCTCCTAGTCCCTGATGATCTTCGACGGCCCCCGCCCCAAAACGGTTGGGCCCTCGCTCCCACTCCTCAGCACCCTGAACTCGGCCTACACCTCTGCTCGCCGCACATCCAGCAGGTCGGGCTTGCCGGCCTCCCTGGGGCTAACATTAACTCTAGGTGGGCTCCTGAGGGGCCCCACCCAAGGGGCCTGGCGCCTCAACGCTGGAGATTGGGGACTTGAGACCCACTGCTGGACTCACCCTGCAGCCCCCCGCCACCTGGGCCGCTAGGGGGACTGCCGGTCATTCAGGGCGTGAGAACGGGCAGGGCCCTCTGTGCCCCAGGCAACCTTCGAAGGCCCCCCCACCCCCCCCCACCCCCGGCTCCAAAATGTTTGGTCCCAGGCTCCAGCTCGCCAGCGCCCTCACTCCGCCCGCCCCTCCACTCGCTGCACAGCGGGCATTTCGGGCCTGCCGGCATCCTTCTTGCTAACCCTAACCCTAGGTCAATCCCCGAGAGGCCCCTGACCATGGGCCTGGGGATGCAACGCTTGGGATTGGGGACCCCCGAGCCCCAGGGCCAGACTAACACTGCTGCCGTCCACCACCTGGGTCACTAGGGGCGCTGTCTCTCATTGAGGGCTGGAGAAGGGGCAGGGCCCTCCGAGCCCCCGCGGACCTTCGATGGCCCCCCCGACCCAAGCGCTTGGGCCCACGTTCCCACTCCTCAGCGCCCTCAGCTCGGCCTGCCCCTCCGCTCGCTGCACATCCAGCAGATCGGGCTTGCCGGACTCCTGGGGGCTAACCCGAACTCTAGGTGGGCTCCTGAGGGGCCCCATCCAAGGGGCCTGGCGCCCTAATGCCGGGGATTGGGAAGCTCCAAACCCCAGCACTGGACTCACCCTGCAGCCCACCGCCACCTGGGCCGTAGGGGCGCCACCGGTCATTCAGGGCTGGAGAACAGGTAGGGCCCTCCGAGTCCCTGGCGAGCTTCGAAGGCCCCATGCGCCAAAACACTTGGGCCCTCGCTCCGTCTCTCCAGCGCCCTCCCCTCCGCCCCACCCCCCGCTCGCCACACCGCCGGTGGATCCTCCCTGCCGGCGTCCTGAGGGCTAATCCTAAACCTAGGTGGGCCCCCGAAGAGCCCCTCCCAAGGGGCCTGGCACCACAACTCCAGGCATTGGGGACCCCCAATCCCCAGGGCAAGACTAACACTGCTGCCCCTCCACCACCTGGGCACTAGGGGCGCTGCCGCTCATTCAGGGCTGGAGAAGGGGCAGGGCCCTCTGAGCCCCCGCCGACCTTTGATGGCCCCCCGCCGAAAAGCGCTTGGGCCCACGTTCCCACCAGTCAGCGCCCTCACCTCAAGCAGCCCCTCCGCTCGAAAGACAGCAGGCGGATCGGACCTGCCGGCCACCTGGGGGTAACCTTAACCCTAGGGCGGTCCCCGAGGGGCCCCTCCCAAGGGGCCTTGCGCAGCCACGCCAGGGATCCTGGACGTCTTAGCCCCAGGGCCGTACTCACCCTGCAGCCCCCTGGCACCCGGGCTGCTAGGGGGGCCGCCGGTCATTCAGTCGAGAGAAGGAGCAGGGCCCACCTAGCCCCTGATGACCTTCGAAGGCCCCCACGCCAAAACGGTTGGGCCCACGCTCCCACTCCTCAGCACCCTCAGCTCAGCCTACACCTCTGCTCGCCGCACATCCAGCAGGTCGGGCTTGCCGGCCTCCCGGGGGCTAACACTAACTCTAGGTGGGCTCCTGAGGGGCCACACCCAAGGGGCCTGGCGCCTCAACGCCGGAGATTGGGGACCCGAGACCCAGCGCGGGACTCACCCTGCAGCCCCCCGCCAGCTGGGCCGCTAGGGGGCCCGCCGGTCATTCAGGGCGTGAGAACTGGCAGGGCCCTCTGTGCCCCAGGCAACTTTCGAAGCCCCCCCCCCCCCCCCCGCTCCAAAATGTTTGGTCCCAGGCTCCAGCTCGCCAGCGCCCTCACTCCGCCCGCCCCTCCACTCGCTGCACAGCGGGCATTTCAGGCCTGCCGGCATCCTTCTTGCTAACCCTAACCCTACGTCAGTCCCCGAGAGGCCCCTGACCATGGGCCTGGGGCTGCAACTCTGGGGATTGGGGACCCCCGAGCCCCAGGGCCAGACTAACACTGCTGCCGTCCACCACCTGGGTCACTAGGGGCGCTGTCTCTCATTGAGGGCTGGAGAAGGGGCAGGGCCCTCTAAGCCCCCGCGGACCTTCGATGGGCCCCGCCCAAAGCGCTTGGGCCCACGTTCCCACTACTCAGCGCCCTCAGGTCAGCCTGCCCCTCCGCTCGCTGCACATCCAACAGATCGGGCTTGCCGGACTCCTGGGAGCTAACCTGAGCTCTAGGTGGGCTCCTGAGGGGCCCCATCCATGGGGCCTGGCGCCCTAATGCCGGGGATTGGGAAGCTCCAAACCCCAGCACTGGACTCACCCTGCAGCCCACCGCCACCTGGGCCGTAGGGGCGCCACCGGTCATTCAGGGCTGGAGAACGGGTAGGGCCCTCCGAGTCCCTGGCGAGCTTCGAAGGCCCCATGCGCCAAAACACTTGGGCCCACCCTCCCTCTCTCCAGTGCCCTCCCCTCGGCCCCACCCCCCCGCTCGCCACACCGCTGGTGGATCCTGCCTGCCGGCGTCCTGGGGGCTAACCCAAACCCTAGGTGGGCCCCCGGGGGCCCCTCCCAAGGGGCCTGCCACCGCAACTCCAGGCATTGGGGACCCCCAGCCCCAGGGCAAGACTAACACTGCTGCCCCTCCACCACCTGGGCACTAGGGGCGCTGCCGCTCATTCAGGGCTGGAGAAGAGGCAGGGCCCTCTGAGCCCCCACCGACCTTCAATGGCCCCCCGCCCCAAAGTGCTTAGGCCCACGTTCCCACCAGTCAGCGCCCTCACCTCAAGCGGCCGCTCCGCTCAAAAGACAGCAGGCGGATCGGACCTGTCGGCCACCTGGGGGTAACCTTAACCCTAGGGCGGTCCCCGAGGGGCCCCTCCCAAGGGGCCTTGCGCAGCCACGCTGGGGATCCTGACCATCTTAGCCCCAGGGCCGGACTCACCCTGCAGCCCCGCCGTCACCCGGGCCGTTGGCGGCGCCGCCGGTCATTCAGGGCGGGAGAACCGGCAGGGGGTTCCGAACCCCTGGAGACATTCGAAGGACCCCCGCGTAAAACGCTTGGGCCCACGCTTCCACTCGCCAGCGCCCTCACCTCGGCTGGCCCCTCCGCTTGCCGCACATCCAGCGGAAAGGGCCTGCAGGCCTCCAGGGGGTAACCCTAATGCTAGGTCGGCCCCCGAAGGGCCTCTCCCAAGGGGCCTGGCGCCGCAACGCCGGGGATTGGGGACCCCTGAGCCCAAGCGCCGGACTCACCCTGCCCTCCCACCGCCACCTGGGCCGCTAGGGGTGCCGCCGTTCATTCAGGTGGGAGGAGGAACAGAGCCCTCCGAGCCCCCATTGACCTTCTAAGTCCACCCGCGCCAAAACGCTGGGGTCCACGCTACCGCTCGCCATCGCCCTCACCTCGGCCCGCCCTGCCACTCACCGCACAGCCGGCGGATAGAGCCTGTGGGGCTCCTAGGGGCTAACCCTACCCTAGGTCCGCCCACGAGGGGCCCCACCCAAGGCGCTTGGCGCCGCAATGCTGGCGATTGGGGTTCCCCAAGCCCCAGCGCCGGACTTACCCTGCCGCCCTGCCATCACCCGGGGCTGCTAAGGACTCCGCCGGTCATTCAGGGCGGGAGAAAGGGCAGGGCCCTCCGAGTCCACGGCGACCTTTGAGGCCTTCGCACGAAAAAGCCTCAGCCCACGCTCCCGCTCGCCAGCGCCCTCACCTCAGCCCACCCCTCTGCTCGCCGCAGAGCCAGTGGATTGGGCCTCCCGGCCTCCTTGAGGATAAACCTCACCCAAGGTCGGCCCCCGAGGGGCCCGTCCCAAGGGACCTGGCGCCGCAACGCCGGGGATTGGGAACCCCCGAGCCCCAGCTTCCGACTCACCATGCTCCCCCGCCGGCAACTGGGCCGTTAGGGGCGCCGCCGGTCATTCAGGGCGGGAGACTGGGCAGGGCTTCTGGAGCCCCGGCCACATTCAAAGGGCCCCCGCACCAAAACTCATGGGCCCACGCTCCTGCTGGCCAATGCCCTCACCTAGTTCCGCCGCTCCGCTCGCTGCCCAGGTGGCGGATCGGGCCTGCCGGCCTCCTGGGGGTTAACCCTATCCATCGGTCGGCCCCCGAAGGGCCCCTCCTAAGGGGCCTGGCGCCGCAACGCCGGGGATTGGGGAACCCCGAGCCCCAGCGCTGGACTCACCCTGCCGCACCGCAGCCACCAGGGCTACTAGGGGCGCCGCCCGTCATTCAGGGCGGGAAACGGGCAGGGTCCTCCGAGGCCCCTGCAACCTTCCTAAGGCCCCCGCGCCAAAACACTTGGGCCCACGCTACCGCTCGCCGGCGCCCTCACCTCGGCCCGCCCCTCCGCTACCCACACAGCCGGCGGATCGGGCCTGCCGGTCTCCAGGGGGCTAACCCTAACCCTAGGTCGGCCCCCCTAGGGGCCCCTCCCAAGGGGCCTGGTGCCACAACGCCGGGGATGGGGGACCCCCAAGCCCGAGCGCTGGATTCACCCTGCCGCCACACTGCCAACCGGGCCTCAAGGGGCGCCGCCGGTCATCCAGGGAGGGAGAAGGGCAGGGCCCTCCGAGCCCCCGGCGACCTTCGAAGGCCACCAGCTCCAAAGAGCTTGGACCCACGCTCCTACTCAACAGCGCTCTCACCTCCGCGCGCCCCTCCACTCAAGGCACAGCCAGCGGATCGGGCCTGCCAGACTCCTAGGGCCTAACCGTAACCCGAGGTCGGCCCCAGAGGGGCGCCTCCCAAGGGACCTGCCGCCGCAACGCCAGGAATTGGGGACCCCCGAGCCCCAGAGCTGGACTCACCCTGCACCCCTGTCGCCACCTGCCCGTCTAGGGGTGCCGCCACTCATTCAGGATGAGAGAAGGAGCAGGGTCCTCCGACCCTGTTGACCTTCGAAGGCCACCCAGGCCAAAACACTGGGTTCCATGCTCTCGCTCGCCAGTGCGCTCAACTCCGGCTGTTCCTCCGCTCACCGCACACCCAGCGGATCGGGCTAGCTGGCCTCCTGGGTACTAACCCTAACGCTATGATGGGCC
The DNA here is from genome assembly GCF_024610735.1 of Ursus americanus. Classification (NCBI taxonomy): domain Eukaryota; kingdom Metazoa; phylum Chordata; class Mammalia; order Carnivora; family Ursidae; genus Ursus; species Ursus americanus. The sequence continues at coordinate 30,638,343 of NC_142160.1, read as the reverse complement.
CCGAGGGGCCCCTCCGAAGGCGCCTGGTGCCGCAACGCCTGGGTTGGGGTCCCCCAAGCCCTAGTTCCAGACTCACCCTGCCGCCAGGCCTCCACCCAGGCCGCGAGGGGCACCGCCGGTATTTCAGTACGGGAGAACGTGCAGGGCCCTCCGAGCCCCCAGCGACCTTCGAAGGCCCCCGCGCCAAAACGCTTGCGCCCACTCTCCCGGTAGCCAGTGCCCTCACCTCGGCCTGCCCCTCCGCTCACCGCACAGCTGGTGGGTTTGGCCTCCCGGCCTCCTTGGGGCTAAACCTAACCCTAGGTCTGCCCCCGAGGGGGCCCTCCCAAGGGGCCTGGTGCCGCAACGCTGGGGACTGGGGACCCCGAGCCCCAGGGCTGGACTCACCCTGCCACCCCCCGTCACCCGAGCTGCTAAGTCACCGCCAGTCATTCAGGCGGGAGAATGATCAGGGCCCTCCGAAACCCCAGCAACATTCGAAGGCAAACCGGGGCAAAATGCTGGGTTCCACGCTCCCGCACGCCAGCCCCCTCAATTCTGGCTGTCCCTCCGCTCACTGCACACCCAGCGGATCGGGCTAACCGGCCTCCTGGGGGCTCACCCTAACCCTAGGTCGGCCCCCGAGGGGGCCCTCCCAAGGCGCCTGGTGCTGTAACGCCGGGGTTGGGGTCCCCCAAACCCTAGTTCCAGACTCACCCTGCCGACAGGCCTCCACCCAGGTCGCTAGGGGCGCCGCCGGTATTTCAGTACCGGATAACGTGCAGGGACCTCCAAGTCCCCGGAGACTTTCGAAGTCCCCCTGCGCCAAAACACTTGGGCCCTCGTTCCCGCTCGCCAGCGCCCTCAACTCGGGCCGTTCCTCTGCTCACCCAACACCCAGCGGATCGAGCTAGCCGGCCTCCTGGCGGCTAACACTAACCCTAGGTCGGCCCCCGAGGGGCCCCTCCCAAGGGGCCTGGTGCCGCAACGCCAGGGATTCGGGACCCACAAGCCCCAGCGCCAGACTCACCCTCCCGCCCCGCTGCCACCCGGGCCTCTAGGGGCACCGCCGGTCATCCAGGGCGGGAGAACGGGCAGGGTCCTCCGGGTCCCTGGTGACCTTCAAAGGCCCCCGCACCAAAACGCTTGGGCCCACGCTCCTGCTCTTCAGCGCCCTCACCTCGGCCTGCCCCTCCGCTCGCCACACAGCTGGCAGATCGGGCCTGCCGGCCTCCTGGGGGCTAACCCTAACCCTAGCTCACCCTCGGAGGGGCTCATCCCAAGGTGCCTGGAGTGGCAATGCCGGGCATTGGAGACCCACGAGCCACAGTGCTGGACTCACCGTGCTGCCCCGCCGCCACACAGGCCGCTAGTGGCACCGCCGGTCATTCAGGGCGGGAGAACGGGAAGGGCCCTTGGAGCCCCCGGCCTCTTTCGAAGGCCCCCCGCGCCAAAAAGCTTGCGCCCACTCTCCCGGTAGCCAGTGCCCTCACCTCGGCCCGCCCCTCCGCTCGCCGCACAGCCGGCGGATAGGGCCCGCCAGCCTCCTGGGGGCTAACCCTATCCCTACGTCGGCCCCCGAGAGGCCCCTCCCAACGGGCCTGGCACCGCAACGCTGGGGATTGGTGACTCAGAGCCCCAGAGCCAGACTCACCCTGCCGCACTGTCCCCACCTGGGCCGCTAGGGGCGCCGCTGGTCATAGAGGGCGAGAGAAGGGCAGGGCCTTCCAAGCCACCGGTGACCTTCAAAGCTCCCCGCGCCAAAACGCTGGTGCCCACGCTCCCGCTCCCCAGTGCCCTCACCTCGGCCCACACCTCTGCTCGCCTCACAGCGTGCGGATTGGGCCTCACGGTCCCCTTGGGGCTAACCCTAACCCTAGGTCGGCCCTCCAGGGGCCCCTCCCCAGGGTCCTGGTGCCACTACGCTGGGGATCTGGGACCCCAAGGCCCAGAGCCAAACTCACCCTCCCACAACGCTGCCACCCGGGCCTCTAGGGGCGCCGCCAGTCATTCAGGGCGGGAGAACTGACAGGGCCCTGGAGAAACCGGCGACATTTGAAGCCTCCCGCGCCAAATTGCAGGGGCCCACAATCCCACTCCCCAGCGCCTTTACCTCGGCCCGCCCACCTCTCGCCACCCATCCAGAGGATCGGGCCTGCCGGCCTCATGGGGGCTAACTCTAACCCTAGGTCGGCCCACGAGGAGCCCCTCCCAAGGGGCCTGGCACCGCAACGCCGGGGATTGGGGATCCCGGAGCCACAGGGTGGGATTCACCCTGCCACCCCACCGCCAACAGAGCCGCTGGGGCGTCGCTGGTTATTCAGGGCAGGAGAACGGGCACGGCCCTCCGACCCATGGCAACATTCGAAGGCCCAGGACGCCAAAACGCTGGGGACCATGCTCCCGCTTGCCATTGGCCTCAACTGGGCCTGCATCTACACTCGTTGCACAGCTGGCGGATGGGGCCTGCCGGCCTCCTGGGCGCTAATCCTAACCCTAGGACGGCCCCTGAGGGTCCTTTCCTAAGGGGCCTGGCGCCGCAACGCCAGGGATTGGGAACCCCCAAGCCCCAGCGCTGGATGCACCCTGCCGCCCCGCCCCACACGGGCCGCTAGGGGCGCCGCCATTCATTCAGGGTGGCAGAACGAGCAGGGCCCATCGAACGCCACCCACCTGCGAAGGCGCCCTGCACCAAAACGCTTGGGCCCACGCTCATGTTCACCAGCACCCTCACCTCGCCCAACTCTCCGCTCGACGCACAGGCGGTGTATTGGGCCTGCTGGCCTCCTGAGGGCTAACCCTAACTGTAGGTCGGCCACGGAGGGGCCCTTCCCAAGTGGCCTGGCGCCACAACGCCGGGAATGGGGACCCCAACCCAAGTGCCGGTCTCAACCTGCTGCCCTTCAGGCCCCGGAGCCTCTAGGGGCCCCACCGGTCATTCAGAGCGGGAGAACGGGCAGGTCCTTCCGAGCCCCCACCGACCTTCGAAGACCCCCCGCACCAAAACACTTGGGCTCATGCTCAGTCTCGCCAGCGCCCTCACCTCGGCCCAACCCTCCGCGTGCTGCACAGCCGCTGATCGGGTCCAACGGCTTCCTGGGGGCTAACCGTAACCCTAGATCGACCCCCGAGGGCCCCTCCCAAGGGTCCTGGCACCGCAACACCGGGGATTGTGGACCCCTGAGCCCCAGCACCGGACTCACCCTGCCACCCTGCCGCCACCCAGGCCGCTAGGGGCGCCGCCGGTCATTCAGGGCGGGAGAACGGGTAGGGCCCTCCGAGCCCCCACCTACTTTCGAAGGCGCCCCGAATCAAAACGCTTGGGCCCAGGCTCATGTTCACCAGCACCCTCAACTCAGCCCGCACCTCCGCTCCTTGCACAGCCGGCGACTCGGGCCTGCCGGCCTCCTGGGCGCTAACTAGAACCCTAGGACGGCGCCTGAGGGTCCCTTCCTAAGGGGCCTGGCACCGCAACGCCGGGGATTGGGTACCCCCAAGCCCCAGCGCCGGATGCACACTGCCGCCCCGCCCCACACGGGCCGCTAGTGGCGCCGCCATTCATTGGGGTGGGAGAACTGGCAGGGCCCTCCGAACCCCCGCCGACCTTCGAAGGCGCCCAGAACCAAAACGCTTGGGTCCAGGCTCATGTTCACCAGCACCCTCACTTCGGCCCAACTGTCCTCTCGATGCACAGGTGGTGTATCGGGCCTGCGTGGCTCCTGGGGGCTAACCCTAACCATAGGTCGGCCCCCGAGGGGCCCTTCCCCAGGGGCCTGGCGTCGCAACGCTGGGGATGGGGACCCCGTGCCCAAGTGCCGGACTCACCCTGCTGCCCTTCAGCCACCCAAGCCGCTAGGGGACCACGGGTCAATCAGGACAAGAGAACGGGCAGGGACCTCCGAGCCCGAGCTGACCTTCAAAGGCCCCACGTGCAAAAACCTTGGCTCCCATGCTCCTGCTCCCAGCGCCCTCACCTCGGGCCGCCCCTCCGCTTGATTCAGAGCCGGTGGATAGGGCCTGCCAGGCTCCTGGGGGCTAACCAAAACCCTAGGTCGGCCCCGTGGGGCACATCCCTAGGGGCCTGGCTCTGCAACGCTGGGGATTGGTGACTCAGAGCCCCGGAGCCCGACTCACCCTGCCGCACTATCGCCACCTGGGCCGCTAGGGGCGCCGCCGGTCATTCAGGGAGAGAGAAGGGGCAGGGACTTCTGAGCCCACGGTGACCTTCAAAGGCTCCCCACACCAAAACGCTGGTGCCCACGCTCCCACTCCCCAGCGCCCTCACCTCGGCCCGCCCTTGTACTCGCCGCAGAGCGGGCAGATAGGGCCTGCTGGCCTCCTGGAGGCTGACCCTAACCCTAGGTCGGCCCCCCAGGGGCCCCTCCCAAGGGTCCTGGTGCCGCTACACCAGGGATCGGGGACCCCAAGCCCCAGAGCCAGACTCACCCTGCCGCAACCCCGCCACCCACGCCGCAAGGGGCACCGCCAGTCATTCACGGCGGGAGAAGGGACAGGGCCCTGGAGAAACCGGAGACATTTGAAGCCTCCCGCGCCAAAATGCAGGGGCCCAGGCTCCCGCTCGCCAGCGCCTTTACCTATGCCCACACACCTCTCGCCGCCCAGCCAGAGGATTGGGCCAGCCGGCCTCCTGGGTGCTAACTCTAACCCTAGGTCGGCCCACGAGGAGCCCCTCCCAAGGGGCCTGGCCCTGCAACGCTGGGGATTGGGGATCCCAGAGCCACAGCGCGGGACTCACCCTGCCGCCCCACTGCCAACGGAGCCGCTAGGGGCGTCGCTGGTTATTCAGGGCAGGAGAAAGGGCAGGGCCCTCCGAGCCATGGCAACATTCGAAGGCCCAGGGCACCAAAATGCTGGGGACCACGCTCCTGCTGGGCATCGCCCTCAACCTGGCCCGCACCTCCGCTCCTCGCACAGCCGGCGACTCGGGCCTGCCGGCCTCCTGGGCGCTAACCCTAACCCTAGGACAGCCCCTGAAGCTCCCTTCCTAAGGGGCCTGGAGCCGCAACGCCGGGGATTGGGGACCCCCAGGCCCCAGCGCCGGATGCACCCTGCCGCCCCGCCCCACACGGGCCGCTAGGGGCGCCGCCATTCATTCAGGGTGGCAGAAAGGGCAGGGCCCTTCGAACGCCCACCCACCTGCGAAGGCGCCCTGCACCAAAACGCTTGGGCCCAGGCTCATGTTCACCAGCACCCTCATTTCGCCCAACTCTCCGCTCGATGAACAGGCGGTGTATCGGGCCTGCTGGCCTCCTGAGGGCTAACCCTAACTGTAGGTCGGCCACGGAGGGGCCCTTCCCAAGTGGCCTGGCGCCACAACGCCGGGAATGGGGACCCCAACCCAAGTGCCGGTCTCAACCTGCTGCCCTTCAGGCCCCGGAGCCTCTAGGGGCCCCACCGGTCATTCAGAGCGGGAGAACGGGCAGGTCCTTCCGAGCCCCCACCGACCTTCGAAGACCCCCCGCACCAAAACACTTGGGCTCATGCTCAGTCTCGCCAGCGCCCTCACCTCGGCCCAACCCTCCGTGTGCTGCACAGCCGCTGATCGGGTCCAATGGCTTCCTGGGGGCTAACCGTAACCCTAGATCGACCCCCGAGGGCCCCTCCCAAGGGTCCTGGCACCGCTACACCGGGCATTGTGGACCCCTGAGCCCCAGCACCGGACTCACCCTGCCACCCTGCCGCCACCCAGGCCGCTAGGGGCGCCGCCGGTCATTCAGGGCGGGAGAACGGGTAGGGCCCTCCGAGCCCCCACCTACTTTCGAAGGCGCCCCGAATCAAAACGCTTGGGCCCAGGCTCATGTTCACCAGCACCCTCAACTCGGCCCGCACCTCCGCTCCTCGCACAGCCGGCGACTCAGGCCTGCCGGCCTCCTGGGTGCTAACCCTAGCCCTAGGACAGCCCCTGAAGCTCCCTTCCTAAGGGGCCTGGAGCCGCAACGCCGGGGATTGGGGACCCCCAGGCCCCAGCGCCGGATGCACGCTGCCGCCCCGCCCCACACGGGCCGCTAGGGGCGCCGCCATTCATTCAGGGTGGGAGAACTGGAGGGCCCTCCGAACCCCTGCCGACCTTCGAAGGCGCACCGAACCAAAACCCTCGGGCCCAGGCTCATGTTCACCAGCACCCTCACCTCGGCCCAGCTCTCCCCTCGACGCACAGGTGGTGTATCGGGCCTGCGGGACTCCAGGAGGCTAACCCTAACCGTAGGTCGGCCCCCGAGTGGCCCTTCCCAAGGGGCCTGGCGACGCAACGCTGGGGATGGGGACCCCGAGCCCATGTGCCGGACTCACCCTGCTGCCCTTCAGCCACCCGAGCCGCTAGAGGCCCCGCCGGTCAATCAGGGCAGGAGATCGGGCAGGGCCCTCCGAGCCCACGCTGACCTTTGAAGGCTCCCCGCACAAAAACGTTGGCTCCCAGGATCCTGCTCGCCAGCGCCCTCACCTCGGCCCGCCCCTCCGCTTGCTTCAGAGCCGGTGGATAGGGCCTGCCGGGCTCCTGGCAGCTAACCAAAACCCTAGGTCGGCCCTGTGGGGACATCCCAAGCGGCCTGGCTCTGCAACGCTGGGGATTGGTGACTCAGAGCCCCAGAGCCAGACTCACCCTGCCGCTCTGTCCCCACCTGGGCCGCTAGGGGCGCCGCTGGTCATAGAGGGCGAGAGAAGGGCAGGGCCTTCCAAGCCACCGGTGACCTTCAAAGGCTCCCCGCGCCAAAACGCTGGTGCCCACGCTCCCGCTCCCCAGTGCCCTCACCTCGGCCCACACCTCTGCTCGCCTCACAGCGTGCGGATTGGGCCTCACGGTCTCCTTGGGGCTAACCCTAGCCCTAGGTCGGCCCTCCAGGGGCCCCTCCCCAGGGTCCTGGTGCCACTACGCTGGGGATCTGGGACCCCTAGGCCCAGAGCCAAACTCACCCTCCCACAACGCTGCCACCCGGGCCGCTAGGGGCGCCGCCAGTCATTCAGGGCGGGAGAACTGACAGGGCCCTGGAGAAACCGGCGACATTTGAAGCCTCCCGCGCCAAATTGCAGGGGCCCACAATCCCACTCCCCAGCGCCTTTACCTCGGCCCGCCCACCTCTCGCCGCCCATCCAGAGGATCGGGCCTGCCGGCCTCATGGGGGCTAACTCTAACCCTAGGTCGGCCCACGAGGAGCCCCTCCCAAGGGGCCTGGCACCGCAACGCCGGGGATTGGGGATCCCCGAGCCGCAGCGTGGGATTCACCCTGCCACCCCACCGCCAACGGAGCCGCTGGGGCGTCGCTGGTTATTCAGGGCAGGAGAACGGGCACGGCCCTCCGACCCATGGCAACATTCGAAGGCCCAGGACGCCAAAACGCTGGGGACCATGCTCCCGCTTGCCATTGGCCTCAACTGGGCCCGCATCTCCACTCGTCGTACAGCTGGCGGATGGGGCCTGCCGGCCTCCTGGGCGCTAATCCTAACCCTAGGACGGCCCCTGAGGGTCCCTTCCTAAGGGGCCTGGCGCCGCAACGCCAGGGATTGGGAACCCCCAAGCCCCAGCGCTGGATGCACCCTGCCGCCCCGCCCCACACGGGCCGCTAGGGGCGCCGCCATTCATTCAGGGTGGCAGAAAGGGCAGGGCCCTTCGAACGCCCACCCACCTGCGAAGGCGCCCTGCACCAAAACGCTTGGGCCCAGGCTCATGTTCACCAGCACCCTCACCTCGCCCAACTCTCCGCTCGACGCACAGGCGGTGTATCGGGCCTGCTGGCCTCCTGAGGGCTAACCCTAACCGTAGGTCGGCCACGGAGGGGCCCTTCCCCAGGGGCCTGGCGTCGAAACGCTGGGGATGGGGACCCCGTGCCCAAGTGCCGGACTCACCCTGCTGCCCTTCAGCCACCCAAGCCGCTAGGGGACCACGGGTCAATCAGGACAAGAGAACGGGCAGGGACCTCCGAGCCCGCGCTGACCTTCAAAGGCCCCACGTGCAAAAACCTTGGCTCCCATGCTCCTGCTCCCAGCGCCCTCACCTCGGCCCGCCCCTCCGCTTGATTCAGAGCCGGTGGATAGGGCCTGCCAGGCTCCTGGGGGCTAACCAAAACCCTAGGTCTGCCCCGTGGGGCACATCCCTAGGGGCCTGGCTCTGCAACGCTGGGGATTGGTGACTCAGAGCCCCAGAGCCCGACTCACCCTGCCGCACTATCGCCACCTGGGCCGCTAGGGGCGCCGCCGGTCATTCAGGGAGAGAGAAGGGGCAGGGACTTCTGAGCCCACGGTGACCTCCAAAGGCTCCCCACACCAAAACGCTGGTGCCCACGCTCCCACTCCCCAGCGCCCTCACCTCGGCCCGCCCTTCTACTCGCCGCACAGCGGGCAGATAGGGCCTGTTGGCCTCCTGGAGGCTGACCCTAACCCTAGGTCGGCCCCCCAGGGGCCCCTCCCAAGGGTCCTGGTGCCGCTACACCAGGGATCGGGGACCCCAAGCCCCAGAGCCAGACTCACCCTGCCGCAACCCCGCCACCCACGCCGCAAGGGGCGCCGCCAGTCATTCACGGCGGGAGAAGGGACAGGGCCCTGGAGAAACCGGAGACATTTGAAGCCTCCCGCGCCAAAATGCAGGGGCCCAGGCTCCCGCTCGCCAGCGCCTTTACCTATGCCCACCCACCTCTCACCGCCCAGCCAGAGGATTGGGCCTGCCGGCCTCCTGGGTGCTAACTCTAACCCTAGGTCGGCCCACGAGGAGCCCCTCCCAAGGGGCCTGGCCCCGCAACGCTGGGGATTGGGGATCCCCGAGCCGCAGCGCGGGATTCACCCTGCCACCCCACCGCCAACGGAGCCGCTGGGGAGTCGCTGGTTATTCAGGGCAGGAGAACGGGCACGGCCCTCCGACCCATGGCAACATTCGAAGGCCCAGGACGCCAAAACGCTGGGGACCATGCTCCCGCTTGCCATTGGCCTCAACTGGGCCCGCATCTCCACTCGTCGTACAGCTGGCGGATGGGGCCTGCCGGCCTCCTGGGCGCTAATCCTAACCCTAGGACGGCCCCTGAGGGTCCTTTCCTAAGGGGCCTGGCGCCGCAACGCCAGGGATTGGGAACCCCCAAGCCCCAGCGCTGGATGCACCCTGCCGCCCCGCCCCACACGGGCCGCTTGGGGCGCCGCCATTCATTCAGGGTGGCAGAACGGGCAGGGCCCTTCGAACGCCCACCCACCTGCGAAGGCGCCCTGCACCAAAACGCTTGGGCCCAGGCTCATGTTCACCAGCACCCTCACCTCGCCCAACTCTCCGCTCGACGCACAGGCGGTGTATCGGGCCTGCTGGCCTCCTGAGGGCTAACCCTAACTGTAGGTCGGCCACGGAGGGGCCCTTCCCAAGTGGCCTGGTGCCACAACGCCGGGAATGGGGACCCCAACCCAAGTGCCGGTCTCAACCTGCTGCCCTTCAGGCCCCGGAGCCTCTAGGGGCCCCACCGGTCATTCAGAGCGGGAGAACGGGCAGGTCCTTCCGAGCCCCCACCGACCTTCGAAGACCCCCCGCACCAAAACACTTGGGCTCATGCTCAGTCTCGCCAGCGCCCTCACCTCGGCCCAACCCTCCGCGTGCTGCACAGCCGCTGATCGGGTCCAACGGCTTCCTGGGGGCTAACCGTAACCCTAGATCCACCCCCGAGGGCCCCTCCCAAGGGTCCTGGCACCACAACACCGGGGATTGTGGACCCCTGAGCCCCAGCACCGGACTCACCCTGCCACCCTGCCGCCACCCAGGCCGCTAGGGGCGCCGCCGGTCATTCAGGGCGGGAGAACGGGTAGGGCCCTCCGAGCCCCCACCTACTTTCGAAGGCGCCCCGAATCAAAACGCTTGGGCCCAGGCTCATGTTCACCAGCACCCTCAACTCGGCCCGCACCTCCGCTCCTTGCACAGCCGGCGACTCGGGCCTGCCGGCCTCCTGGGCTCTAACTAGAACCCTAGGACGGCGCCTGAGGGTCCCTTCCTAAGGGGCCTGGCACCGCAACGCCGGGGATTGGGTACCCCCAAGCCCCAGCGCCGGATGCACGCTGCCGCCCCACCCCACACGGGCCGCTAGTGGCGCCGCCATTCATTCGGGGTGGGAGAACTGGCAGGGCCCTCCGAACCCCCGCCGACCTTCGAAGGCGCCCAGAACCAAAACGCTTGGGTCCAGGCTCATGTTCACCAGCACCCTCACTTCGGCCCAACTGTCCTCTCGATGCACAGGTGGTGTATCGGGCCTGCGTGGCTCCTGGGGGCTAACCCTAACCATAGGTCGGCCCCCCAGGGGCCCCTCCCAAGGGTCCTGGTGCCGCTACACCAGGGATCGGGGACCCCAAGCCCCAGAGCCAGACTCACCCTGCCGCAACCCCGCCACCCACGCCGCAAGGGGCGCCGCCAGTCATTCACGGCGGGAGAAGGGACAGGGCCCTGGAGAAACCGGAGACATTTGAAGCCTCCCGCGCCAAAATGCAGGGGCCCAGGCTCCCGCTCGCCAGCGCCTTTACCTATGCCCACCCACCTCTCACCGCCCAGCCAGAGGATTGGGCCTGCCGGCCTCCTGGGTGCTAACTCTAACCCTAGGTCGGCCCACGAGGAGCCCCTCCCAAGGGGCCTGGCCCCGCAACGCTGGGGATTGGGGATCCCCGAGCCGCAGCGCGGGACTCACCCTGCCGCCCCACTGCCAACGGAGCCGCTAGGGGCGTCGCTGGTTATTCAGGGCAGGAGAAAGGGCAGGGCCCTCCGAGCCATGGCAACATTTGAAGGCCCAGGGCGCCAAAATGCTGGGGACCACGCTCCTGCTGGGCATCGCCCTCAACCTGGCCCACACCTCCGCTCCTCGCACAGCCGGCGACTCAGGCCTGCCGGCCTCCTGGGCGCTAACCCTAACCCTAGGACAGCCCCTGAAGCTCCCTTCCTAAGGGGCCTGGAGCCGCAACGCCGGGGATTGGGGACCCCCAGGCCCCAGCGCCGGATGCACGCTGCCGCCCCGCCCCACACGGGCCGCTAGGGGCGCCGCCATTCATTCAGGGTGGGAGAACTGGAGGGCCCTCCGAACCCCTGCCGACCTTCGAAGGCGCACCGAACCAAAACCCTCGGGCCCAGGCTCATGTTCACCAGCACCCTCACCTCGGCCCAGCTCTCCCCTCGACGCACAGGTGGTGTATCGGGCCTGCGGGACTCCAGGAGGCTAACCCTAACCGTAGGTCGGCCCCCGAGTGGCCCTTCCCAAGGGGCCTGGCGACGCAACGCTGGGGATGGGGACCCCGAGCCCATGTGCCGGACTCACCCTGCTGCCCTTCAGCCACCCGAGCCGCTAGAGGCCCCGCCGGTCAATCAGGGCAGGAGATCGGGCAGGGCCCTCCGAGCCCACGCTGACCTTTGAAGGCTCCCCGCACAAAAACGTTGGCTCCCAGGATCCTGCTCGCCAGCGCCCTCACCTCGGCCCGCCCCTCCGCTTGCTTCAGAGCCGGTGGATAGGGCCTGCCGGGCTCCTGGCAGCTAACCAAAACCCTAGGTCGGCCCTGTGGGGACATCCCAAGCGGCCTGGCTCTGCAACGCTGGGGATTGGTGACTCAGAGCCCCAGAGCCAGACTCACCCTGCCGCTCTGTCCCCACCTGGGCCGCTAGGGGCGCCGCTGGTCATAGAGGGCGAGAGAAGGGCAGGGCCTTCCAAGCCACCGGTGACCTTCAAAGGCTCCCCGCGCCAAAACGCTGGTGCCCACGCTCCCGCTCCCCAGTGCCCTCACCTCGGCCCACACCTCTGCTCGCCTCACAGCGTGCGGATTGGGCCTCACGGTCTCCTTGGGGCTAACCCTAACCCTAGGTCGGCCCTCCAGGGGCCCCTCCCCAGGGTCCTGGTGCCACTACGCTGGGGATCTGGGACCCCAAGGCCCAGAGCCAAACTCACCCTCCCACAACGCTGCCACCCGGGCCGCTAGGGGCGCCGCCAGTCATTCAGGGCGGGAGAACTGACAGGGCCCTGGAGAAACCGGCGACATTTGAAGCCTCCCGCGCCAAATTGCAGGGGCCCACAATCCCACTCCCCAGCGCCTTTACCTCGGCCCGCCCACCTCTCGCCGCCCATCCAGAGGATCGGGCCTGCCGGCCTCATGGGGGCTAACTCTAACCCTAGGTCGGCCCACGAGGAGCCCCTCCCAAGGGGCCTGGCACCGCAACGCCGGGGATTGGGGATCCCCGAGCCACAGCGTGGGATTCACCCTGCCACCCCACCGCCAACGGAGCCGCTGGGGAGTCGCTGGTTATTCAGGGCAGGAGAACGGGCACGGCCCTCCGACCCATGGCAACATTCGAAGGCCCAGGACGCCAAAACGCTGGGGACCATGCTCCCGCTTGCCATTGGCCTCAACTGGGCCCGCATCTCCACTCGTCGTACAGCTGGCGGATGGGGCCTGCCGGCCTCCTGGGCGCTAATCCTAACCCTAGGACGGCCCCTGAGGGTCCTTTCCTAAGGGGCCTGGCGCCGCAACGCCAGGGATTGGGAACCCCCAAGCCCCAGCGCTGGATGCACCCTGCCGCCCCGCCCCACACGGGCCGCTTGGGGCGCCGCCATTCATTCAGGGTGGCAGAACGGGCAGGGCCCTTCGAACGCCCACCCACCTGCGAAGGCGCCCTGCACCAAAACGCTTGGGCCCAGGCTCATGTTCACCAGCACCCTCACCTCGCCCAACTCTCCGCTCGACGCACAGGCGGTGTATCGGGCCTGCTGGCCTCCTGAGGGCTAACCCTAACTGTAGGTCGGCCACGGAGGGGCCCTTCCCAAGTGGCCTGGTGCCACAACGCCGGGAATGGGGACCCCAACCCAAGTGCCGGTCTCAACCTGCTGCCCTTCAGGCCCCGGAGCCTCTAGGGGCCCCACCGGTCATTCAGAGCGGGAGAAAGGGCAGGTCCTTCCGAGCCCCCACCGACCTTCGAAGACCCCCCGCACCAAAACACTTGGGCTCATGCTCAGTCTCGCCAGCGCCCTCACCTCGGCCCAACCCTCCGCGTGCTGCACAGCCGCTGATCGGGTCCAACGGCTTCCTGGGGGCTAACCGTAACCCTAGATCCACCCCCGAGGGCCCCTCCCAAGGGTCCTGGCACCACAACACCGGGGATTGTGGACCCCTGAGCCCCAGCGCCGGACTCACCCTGCCACCCTGCCGCCACCCAGGCCGCTAGGGGCGCCGCCGGTCATTCAGGGCGGGAGAACGGGTAGGGCCCTCCGAGCCCCCACCTACTTTCGAAGGCGCCCCGAATCAAAACGCTTGGGCCCAAGCTCATGTTCACCAGCACCCTCAACTCGGCCCGCACCTCCGCTCCTTGCACAGCCGGCGACTCGGGCCTGCCGGCCTCCTGGGCTCTAACTAGAACCCTAGGACGGCGCCTGAGGGTCCCTTCCTAAGGGGCCTGGCACCGCAACGCCGGGGATTGGGTACCCCCAAGCCCCAGCGCCGGATGCACGCTGCCGCCCCACCCCACACGGGCCGCTAGTGGCGCCGCCATTCATTCGGGGTGGGAGAACTGGCAGGGCCCTCCGAACCCCCGCCGACCTTCGAAGGCGCCCAGAACCAAAACGCTTGGGTCCAGGCTCATGTTCACCAGCACCCTCACTTCGGCCCAACTGTCCTCTCGATGCACAGGTGGTGTATCGGGCCTGCGTGGCTCCTGGGGGCTAACCCTAACCATAGGTCGGCCCCCCAGGGGCCCCTCCCAAGGGTCCTGGTGCCGCTACACCAGGGATCGGGGACCCCAAGCCCCAGAGCCAGACTCACCCTGCCGCAACCCCGCCACCCACGCCGCAAGGGGCGCCGCCAGTCATTCACGGCGGGAGAAGGGACAGGGCCCTGGAGAAACCGGAGACATTTGAAGCCTCCCGCGCCAAAATGCAGGGGCCCAGGCTCCCGCTCGCCAGCGCCTTTACCTATGCCCACCCACCTCTCACCGCCCAGCCAGAGGATTGGGCCTGCCGGCCTCCTGGGTGCTAACTCTAACCCTAGGTCGGCCCACGAGGAGCCCCTCCCAAGGGGCCTGGCCCCGCAACGCTGGGGATTGGGGATCCCCGAGCCGCAGCGCGGGACTCACCCTGCCGCCCCACTGCCAACGGAGCCGCTAGGGGCGTCGCTGGTTATTCAGGGCAGGAGAAAGGGCAGGGCCCTCCGAGCCATGGCAACATTTGAAGGCCCAGGGCGCCAAAATGCTGGGGACCACGCTCCTGCTGGGCATCGCCCTCAACCTGGCCCACACCTCCGCTCCTCGCACAGCCGGCGACTCAGGCCTGCCGGCCTCCTGGGCGCTAACCCTAACCCTAGGACAGCCCCTGAAGCTCCCTTCCTAAGGGGCCTGGAGCCGCAACG